>NW_023603184.1:30920807-31386758 GCF_014898055.3 Talpa occidentalis
TGCTAGGCAGCCTCTGAGGGAGAATGACCTTTGCCCCAAGGTCAGAGCTGGGAGGCTAGAAAACCTGGAGGGCAAGGGGCTGTGCAGACATGCTAATGGCACCAAGGAATAACATCTGCAGGGCGTGTTCCCATCCACAAAACACTAACAAGCTGTATTTACACCCCACGAGACTGGCTGGGGGGGTGATACCAGTATCCCCCTTCATAGAGAGCCACTGAGGCACAGAGCTTCACAAGACAGATCCAGCCACCGGGTATGTGTCTTGGGACTGACAAGTGCGTGTCCTTTTCTTACAACAGCTGCCTCCCTTATTTTGATCCAGCGGCTTCCTTCAGCTCCCTGGTTGGCAAGAAGTTCTGAGAGACTGACTTCCTCTCTAAATCTGTGGAAAGGAGCACAAGGTCAAGACTAGACTTTGCATTGGAAAGTGATGTTTATATAAGAAATGGGCTAGGAAAGGTCAGAGGTTGGCATCCAACCCAAAGTCTCACTTCCTCTCATTCCTCCCTGCTGCCCTCGCTCCCTTCCATTCTCTTTTCTCTTCTCCCCTTCCTCTCTCCTTTTGCATTTACTGAGCCCCTACCATGGGGCAGGCATTGGCCAAGGTGCTATGGGGGCTGCAAATATGAACAAATGAAGTCCCTCATTCTCCACAAACTTAGTCTGGGAGAGGATAAAACCTTGCAAAGTAGTAAAAAAGCTTGACAGTTGCGCTAAGAATGCCAAAGTGCTAGCATCCTGGCAGAGAGGTAGTCACGGTGGGGGTGGGGTGGTAGTGGGGGGAGAATTGGGGGTGACTGCTGAGAGAGACCATGAAAGATATGCAGAATCTTGCAGGTGAAGAGGACAGGCATTGCAGACTTGGCCAGAGTCGCGGGTCACCCATCACACATAGCAATCTATTGTCAGGAATGAGGGGGTTGGGGGCTTGAGCAGCTAGGTCCTGTCTAGAAACATCATATTTGTGGTTGGCAGGGCTGAGGTGAACCTGAGGTGGGCGGTGTTTGTGAAGAGGAGGGTGTGTCTAAAGGGATCTGGCCCAGGTGACTCTATTCCATCTTCCTGACCTGGGAGGGCAGGCTTTTGAGCTCATCCTGATTGCGGCTGGCATGCACTTCAGCTCCAACACTGCTGCTGCTAGATGTGCAGGCTGCTCTGAGCTTCAGGATCTGGGGCTCAGCTCAGAGGGTTCTGCTCTCTGTCAGGGATCTACTATCCTCCCATTTTTGTCACAGGCTGTCACTTCTTCAGCCTAACATTCATACTTACCTTGTCCTGGATCTGGAATGTTCCTGGCAAAGAGGTGTAGAGTGATTCCCAGCCATACCAGGGTCAGGCTTGGCGGCCAGTGCTACACGTCTTGCGAACCTGCTCCGGATGCCAGTGGTTAAGGAACAATGGCTGAGGATGTGGCTGCAGAATCATGCATGCATCTCTGGATGGAGAACAGATCGAGAGTGGAAGTAGAAACCTTGAAGTCAGCTTATCTCAGGCTAGAGCTCAATGCTGTCACTTCTGGTTTTGTAACGCTCACCTCATTGTTTAATCTTCAAATAGAAGATGATGATTTCTAATTGACTGAGTTATTGTGATATTTAAATTTATGGATGCAGGGCCTCCTTGGTGGCACAAGGGTGAGTTCAGTCTCAGCACTATGAAGCTATCCACAGCCACCGCAGCACGAGTTCGATCCCCGGCTAGGGAGGTGACCCACATGGCATAGCAGACCTCCCCTGTCTCACCCGCTGCTCCCCTCAGCAGTGTATATCAGTGGATCTGCCTGCTCTGCTCCCCACTCTGTCTCTGGTGACTGCTCTCACCCTCCTGCACCTCTGGTCTCCACCCCAGCTCTTGTATGTATAAATAAATAAATCTTTAAAATGAAAAATAAAAAAAATAAATTCATGGATGCATTGAAAATATTTATACCATGCTTGGCACTCAGAGGCCGCAATGTTTTAGGTTGATGGTCCATTGAGCTCTCACCTCATCTGTTCTCACCCACTGCCCTGGCCCCTTCAGCGTTATGGTCAGCTCTCAAGGTCAGTTTTAAAGTTTGTCTTTGACTCTTTAGCTTTGCTATCTTGCACCTATTATGACACCATCCATTACTTATGTTTCTCCTTCTGGCTTATTTCACTGAGCACCATCCCTTCCAGCTCCATCCATGTTGCAGCAAATAGAGTGAGTCTATCTTTTCTGATCACTGAGTGGTATTCCATTGTCTCCACCTTATCTTTTTTTTTAAGATTTATTTATTTATGCATACAGGAGCTGGGATACAGGCCAGAGATGCAGGGGGTTGAGAGGACTCACTAGAGACAGAGTGGGAAACACAACAGGCAGACTGACTGAAACACACTGCTGAGGGGAGCAGTGGGCGAGACAGGAGAGGTTTGCCACACCATGTGGGTTTCTCCCCAGCCAGCTGGGGATCGAACTCGTGCTGCAGAGGCTGCGGATTTCTTCATAGTGCGGTGCTTAACCCCTTGCGCCACCAGGGAGGCCCTGTCTCACCTAGTCTTAATGGACAGCAGGGGCAAAAAAAATCTCCCCCTTATAATACTGATGATGCTAATAAATAATTATTGAACATGCATGAAATTGCCTAGAGCCTGGAGTCTGCCATATGGAATTTCACTAGATATTAAATATGTTCAAATGTGAAACCCCCTTGTGGGTTAAGAAAACGGTGCTGTTCTTCTTGATTCTTTATTTGTGGAACAAGGAAGGGCCTCACGGAGGAAGGAAGCAGACTGCTGCTTTGTAACCTCTGCAGTATAGCCCAAGGGCAGGGTTACATACACTATTCCATGTCATTTACCACTGCGCCTCGTGATGTAGCACCATGCCTAAGCAGAGCAAGTACAAGCATAACAAGTATACAAGTAGTGAGTTTGCTTAATGAATAAGTTTGCTTAGTGAGTATTTGTTGAATGCAGGGCAAATGAACAGTGCCAGACTACATGAATAAGCGACCATGAGCGCCGAGAAGGAACTCTCCCAGAGGGAAGTGATGACTGGCTCTCAGCCTTCGGTTAGGAAAGGAAGGAAAGAAATAAACCCAGCTCTGAGGTGGGGGCAGTTGCTGAGGGCTGCCTTGATTGCAGAGCTCTGGAGCTCCCTTTGAAAAGTGAAGAGAAGTTGCTATGGAACAACTCAGCTTCTCTGCCGTTATGCCTTTACTTTAAGCAGCCAGACAGTCCTGGGACATGTGTGGGTGGGAATTTATTTTGGCAGCTCCATGGAGGAAGGGAAGCCAAGAGCCTGAGGCTATGTAGTGAAACACTGCATGCTCATCTCAATCTAGCCAGATAATCCAGCAAGCATTTGAATCTCAGAAAAGGGTAATCCGGGATCAAGCAGCTTCTGTGAGAGGCTCATTCTCAGTGTGGCTCAGTGACAAAGGAAGGTAGAAGTGAAGTCTGGGGAAGAAGTGATTTGTCCATGCAGGCAAGATCAGACCTGAAGCCCGGCCCCGGGGAGGATGGTCCCCTGACCTGCCCGTGGCTGAGGTCTGAGGTGGGAGTAATAGTAGTGGGGAAGTAGAACTAGCAGTAGCAGTAACAGCAGTGGTAATAGTAGTTCTGTTCCACAGTATAATTTCCCAAAAAGAGAAGGTTCCATGTTTCCTCCCCTACCTACTGACGGAGGGCAGAGCCTGAATGATGAGTAGGCTATGGCAAGAAGACTTGGAGGAGGCACGTGGAGCAGAGACTTGTGAGGAAGAGTGGCGTGTTTGCTTCTCGGCTTTGCACTTGCACCAGGGACTTGAGGGATGTGGAAGGAGATACATGGAGTCAAGATGTTAGGGGGAAAGGATGTCCTGAGCTAATTCCATACAGGTTTGTGGACTCCACCCCCACTCCAGACCAAAGCCATCAAGATACTGGGAAAGACAAATCCCATCACCACCAAGGGAAAGTCGCTGGGACCTGAGGGTGGGATTAAAAAACCAGGTTTGGTATAAAAACCAGACACGTGGGCCTTGGGTCTTGCTCTTAGCCTCATAGCTGTTGGCTCTTCACCAGCTCTCAGGGTGCCATTGGGGTTCCAGGTCAGCAGAAGGGGTAGGACACATTCATGAGTTTATTTCCCTCTTTTTCTCCCTGAGTAATTCATTTCTTCATTTTCCCTTTCTTTTGAAAATAAACCTTTTATTAACCTTTTGTGTGTGCCTGCAGTTGAGTGTTAATAAGTCCCTTTTAAGTGCACAGGTGAGGACCCAAAGTCAGGCAACCCATTTTATATTGGGGTTGCTCTGAAACAAAGATATTTAGAAACACTTGGAAGAGACCCAGGTGACAATGGCAGCCTTTCACTTGATTTGTACTTTAATTTTGTTCCTTTCATCCCACACTTGCTTGACCCATTCTGTCCCTTTCCTATGGTTCCCCTCCTGAATATGCCTTGGACTTGTGGCAAGTTTTCAGGCCTTAGCAGCCCTGCTTTAGGCCAACCCTGTTTGGCGGCTGGGCATTTACCCATGAGGGGATGAGTAACTTTGGGTGTTTTATTGAAAAACTGTTATCCTTTTTTCTCTTTCTATGCACACAAATCCTAATGAAGTACTTTCACCCCAAGAGAATGCTTTCTCTTCTTTTTTTTTTTTTTTAAAGATTTATTTATTTATGCATACAAGAGCTGGGGTACAGGCCAGAGGTGAGGAGGGTGAGAGGATTCACCAGAGACAGAGCGGGGAATAGAACAGGCAGATTGATGGAAGTATACTGCAGAGGGGAGCAGCGGGTGAGACAGGAAAGGTCTGCTGCACCATGTGGGTTGCTCCCTGGCTGGGCGGGGATCGAACTCGTGCTACAAGGCTGCGGATTGCTTCATAGTGCGGTGCTTAACCACTTGGACCACCAGGGAATGTTTTTTCTTTATGCAGCAGATGGCAGAACCCACTTAGAGTGTGCAGGTGTGGGGATCCTCCTTCTGCACCCCAACAATGCTGTAACAGTGGTAGTGGCAATGACAGTCATGTAACGGTCCTTATGGTAATGGCAGCATAGTAACTGCAGTGGTAAAGGAAATGTGGAAATAACTGTGGTCACCATTTTGTGGAAATAACTGTGGTCACCATTTTGCCTCTGTGGTACATGGGCATTTGTACATATTGTGAGAAGAAAAACAAAAAGAGAAGACAGGTATGGCAGCCTCCAAGAAACTGGCCCTGCACTGCCACTTGCTCTGCAGGCCCTGCAGGATGGGGTCATGAAGATGTGGCTTCTGAGAGCAAGCTTCTACTCCAGGAACAAGCAGCCAGCTCAAATCGCTGGGTCACGCACCAAAGGCCTCATGGAAGTGGTAACCGTGACAGCTGAGAAGAAGCTCTTGGAGTGCAGGCACTCTGTTAATTGGTATCTTTCCCCATTAACCTCCCCAAGAGGTAGGTGCATCCCCACCTCTTCACAGTTGAAAAGCCATCAAATAATCTGTAATTTGGGTCAAGGTGGGTTTTCTGGATTACTATATATCCATATATATGAATATATTTATGAATTCATAATTTATGAATTCATATATTTATATAAATCTATGTAAATTAGGGCCTTCCTGGTGGCACAGGGGTTAAAGTTTCAGTGCTATTAAGCTATCACCAGACACTGGGGTTTGATCCCAGGCCAGGGAGCTAACCCACATGGCACAGCAAACCTCTCCTGTCTCATCCAGAGCTCCTTTCAGCAGTGTATTTCAGTAGATCGACCTGTTCTGCTCCCCACTCTCTCTAGTGAATCCTCTCACCCCCTGCACCTCTGGCTTATACCCTAGTTCTTATATGCATAAACAAAGAAAAATCTTTTTTTAAAATCCATATAATTCATCTTAGATATCAGTTAACATTTCCTCTTATTCCCCTACCTGGTCCTCCCTGCTAACACATACAGAATTCCCTCTCCTCCATATACCTGGCACTCATCCCCTGTGTAGGTGGAGAACAAAGCTGCAGGTTTGTTGTCAAAGCATTCAGGCAAGTTAGCATCAGACTGACCCGGACCAAGACTCACATCTTCCTGCTCCAGACTCACTGGTCTCTTTACATCTCGCCTCCCATACTCGGGTTCATTTTTTCTTAATATTTAGAAAGCATGGTATGTCCAAATTACATGTATTTTCTCCAGGATGATTTGTACTTTTATCGAGTGAGCAGAGAGTAATGTTAGCCTATGACATAAATCATCACAGCCCCAAGATAAAGAGGATATTGTCACCGTGGGTTCAAAAATAAAAATTAGGCCATAGGATTAAAGGACATGGGTGTGATACAGAAATAGGAAATAACTGTATGTGTGAATGAATCTATATAAATGTAAGTATATGTATAAGAAGTTATATATAATATAGCTAGGATATGTAATATCAAATAGAGCTAATGTCTTAACTTCTTGTTCATTCAGTATGGGCTTGTGAGCATGAAGTAAAAAGTCTGAACTTAAATCTTGATTCTTTCCCTTGTAAGGTGAGTGATTTTTGTATAGTCAGCCTCTCCCAACATTAACTTCTGTATTAGAAGACGGACAATGATACTTACTTTCTGGGTATTTACACATGACATGCCCCACAGTGGACATTCTTCCTGCCATGAGGATCAAATAAAATCCTGCACAGTGTCAGGAATGCTTTTTGATTTTGAGCGACAAAAATATTTAACTCTAGTGATTTAAATACATAGAGAATTTTCTCATACAAAGATATCTGGAGCCAAGCAACTGCTGGTCAGCTATTCAACTCTGGATATGATAGATATTGTCTACACCATTCTTTTCTCTTTTCCTTTGTGGTTGCAGTAGGGTTGCTGCCACGCCGTCCACCACCTCTTCCATCTGGTCATCAGGGAAAAGAGTCAGAGAAAGAAGGAGCGTCTCTGTCCTTCTTGTCGTGGAATGAAAAGTTTTCCCAGGAAATTCATAACTGGTTCTGCTCATTTATCATGCCCAACTGTCAAATGGAACAGAAGGAGCTGGAAATGATCAGCTTACTATGTCTGCCAGCAAAAAAAAAAAACCTCCATACGACGATGTGGTTGTATTGGTGCTTAATCACTGTTCTCATTTCTCTTCTCTCTGAAGAATCCTCTGCATGTGCCAGGAAAAGAGGAAAAATGGTAGGGTTGTCTTGATGACTAAAAGTGAATTGAGCTGTTGGCCATTTCCTGGAGAGCTGACTTATTGTCGACTGGTACTGCACACACAGGAGACCCCACTGGTCTGGACATCAGGGTTACGTGGCGAGTATGGTGAGCACTGCCTTTGAAGATTAGCAAGATCAGACATCTCACCCGACCCTGTCCTCACCCACCCACCCTGCTGGACTGCTGGATACTTCCATCTGGATCTCAGCCCTAATTACATTCAACATGTCTAGCAACAAATTGGCATTTGAGAACATCAAATCACCTTCACTGCGGGATGACAGTCCATCAACAGCTGTGTTAACTGCCTCCTCGCCAAGGTTCCAATGTTCAGAATCAACTTCTTTGACTGTGAGGACTGGTTCAGGACTGCGCTGATGGCTGAGGGACAGTCAGGTAAGGAGGAGAGGAGTGAGCCCCAGGGGGACTCTCTCACATGAAGAGAGGTAGAGTGAAATGCAGGGTCCAAGATAAGGAGTATCATCTGGACTAAAGCAAACAGGCCCTGATCCCTCCTGTTCCTTCCCTGTCCTGCCCCCACTCCATCCTCCTTCAGGTCTCAATGTCTCATGCACTTCAGCTCCTCTTTTTCTCCCTGCTCCCTATCACTAGGATGACAGCAGCCTCCCTTTGGACTCTGTGAGCACAGCCCCCCATTCAAGCAAGTAGAGTCTCATGGAGGAGAGCAGAGTCCTGGGTCTGACTGTCTCCACATTCCAGCCACTACACTTCTTTGAGCCTCACTTAACTCATCTGTAAAATGGGAAAATAATTCCACCATTGAATAGTCGATGTCAGGACTGAGATAGTATTTTTGAAAAAGATTTCATGGGATAATCTGGTGGGGGTGAGCGAGGAATGAGGTAAAGGAGTAGGTGGGGTTCAAGTAGGTCACCCAAGATCCCGTAAGAGTAGTTGTTTTCTCTCTTTTGAATGGCGGGCTTCTAGGGAATTAATCATGTGAAAAAAGCATTTCTCTGCCAAAAAATTAAAAAAAAAAAAAAGACACCAGTGTATGTGTAGGTCTTAGTATATATTTGGCATTGAATAAGTAACACTTTCTTCTCCCCAACCCTTTTTTCAAAAAATAAGTTTCCATTTCCAACAGCTTTTGCTCCATGCACTTTTAAAGTTAAAAAAAAATACACTAAAGGCTTGCCACTTGCATCTAATTATGAAGATGGTTGGTCCAGTGATTCTGTGTGTCCTGTTCACAACTCCGGTGCTTATCTCTTAATCCATCAGCTACAAATGGCCATCCCGGGACTCATATTTCTTTGGTATGACTTCTTTCTGGAGCCAAAATTTCCTGGACCTGCCTGAACTCCCCTCTCTATGCAGCTCCCCTTTCACTTAGCTGACCTGAAAAATGGCCAATAAGGTCTGGTTTTTGCAATGGGCACAATTCACTAGAAAACAATTAAAATGGCCAAAACCTGCTGAGATCTAATAAATATTCACTCATCCGCCTGAACAGATGCCAGTTACAGTGGAAGAAAAATAAAGTTCCTGGAGTCAGGGAATAAGCTCGGATCTGTGCTAGAGCTACTGGCACAGGTGTCAAAAGAGACAGGAGGAAGTGAAGATAATCCTGCTATAGGAAGGACAGCAGGGAGCAGGAAAATGGAGGGTATCTGTGCGTGGGTTTCATCCATGGGAAAGTGATACCCAGGGATCCCCATGTAGGGATATGTCCCTTTTTTTTTTTTTTTTTTTTTTTTTTTAGCAATAGTGATGTTTTAGATGTGTTAGCTCCTTGTTAAGACTTGCAGAGTGCATCTTTGGGCCTCCCTGCAGTGCCTAGAGCAGGACCCCAAGATTAAGGGCCACTTTTGGAGCAGCCTTAGAGTGTTGGTACCTCAGGAAGACATGGGACACTCCAGACATGCCTATTATCCCAGAGGTGACAGCTATCGGCAGCCTAGGAAGAGCTACGTGGGACAGTGGGTAAGACCAAAGATTGTGAAATTTCCAAGGGAAGGTCACTTCTGCCTGGAGGAGACGAGGAAACTGTGAGACAAAAGTAGGATGTCAAATAGGTCCTGAGATGTGGAAGCGGGTAAGTTCATCGAGGAGAGTGGATTGTGGAAGCAGTAGCTGGAAGGCGGCAGGGATAGGCTGTGCTCAGGTGTTGGAAGATTCTGTGTTTTGGAGATTGTCTCCAGTCCAAACCTCCATCTGTCCAGGAGGGAACTGATGTTCCAGAAGGAAAGTTGTATGTTCAAATCACATAGCCAGTGAAAGGCTCTGAATGGAGTTGTAGAGTGTTAGCTAATCAACATATGAGGCCTTGGTGGACAATACAAGATAAACTACAGTTAGTCATGAACTGATTAAAAGAAATTTTGAACTTAGAAATGCAATGCTGCAGGTGACAGGAGAAACCTTCTTGGAGAAGGTGCAGGAAAAGTTTACAAATATGAAAGAAAAAGAGAAGCCAGTAAAGGGAACTTCAAACTATGGGACTCAGGCACCATAACCACCTCAACCTCATTAATAAAAAAAATGAATTGGAGTTATGATTTTTATTGACTATGTGCAAGTGTTTTATTTTTTTTACCTCTAGTCTTTGTAATGGCCCTTTCAGGTAGGAGTCATTATTCCAGTCAAGCGCATGAAAAAATAGGGGGTCACAGAGGTTGAAGGCCTTATCCCTTTCACCCTGCAGCAGGAGTCTGAGCCAGCAAATGAACAGTGATTTGCCGGATACCACATAGATTCCCAGATTGCTTTTGTTTGTTTGCTTGCTTACATAGTAATTGTAACATAAATTTGCCTTTACATCTGAGAAAACAGGTTCAGAGCAGTTAAGTAATTTGCCTGAGGTCACACAGTAAGGATGTGGCAGCTTCTAAGGCCAGAGCTGCAGGATTTTCTGTGTGGTTTTTACCAGATCAAACATTCTTCTACCTAGATGGCTCTGAGTGGGTGCAGTGGGAAGAGGAAAAGGGAGAGTCTGTTTAGCAAAGTCTATGGCTCTGAAGAGCATAAAGCCTTGATTCTTCACCACCTGTTCTCAGTTCACCCTGGTGTCCTTTACTAACCCTATGTTGTACTTTGGGTCATGAAACTGAAATCCCTAACGTCCTTAATTTCTTTCTCGGCTCATCTTCTTTAACATCCTGATCTCTGGGGATGTCATTTTCTCTCTGAGCCTCAGCCTCCTCCTCCAAAAATGGGAGTGTCAATCTCTACTTGAAGGGCAGTGTGGATAATAAATGAAACAATGCACATTAAGGACTTAGATCCATGCCCGGTACGTATCTAACACTCTGTACAGAGCTGTCCTAGCAGGAATGCCATCAGTAGATGGTGTGGTTTCAAATACGATTTTCATCTCCCACATCAATGGATCCCAGCTCCAGGATCTAGGGAACTGGCTGGTTAGCATTCCTCCTGTTTGTTCCCTGCTGATGTGGGCTTCCAACAAGGTTCCTCTTTGTTATGTGGGATTGAGGCCTGATCTAGAAAGATGGGGTTGGGTTAGGGTGGTCCTGGCCGGGTGACCAGGAGGTTCTTGGCAGTAATTCCTGGAAGTGATGCTGAGGCCTGGGATGGGGTTCAGCCGAGAAAGGAGGGGCTGCCCCAGGGCCAACCAGCACTCCCTGGGGAAACTAATTTCAGCGAGGAAAATAGAGTCTCTTTCCTCTCCACTCTTTCCTTGTTCCTGCCTCACCCTTCTTTGCCAACTCTGGGCTCCAGCTGGTCTGGGAGGCAGCTCACCTCTGCCTGGTCATTAACAGTTCATTTGCTTAACTACCCATCATCATTACTGCCAAAGGCTCCTCAGGGCACCATTGCGACCCAGGAACTGCCGCAGACATTCTCCTCTGACTGATGGCCCCGTGCTCGGCCCTGCCACCTGCTAATGACTCCTGGGCTGGCAGCCCAGCCTGGGAGCAGCAGGATGTGGAACACTGAAGGAGGTCTGCCTTTCTCCTTGTGAGTCCCTCTGACCCTCACAGTGCTGGAAAGGACTTGGCCCTGAAAAGGACCATGCCCCAAATCCTCCCAGGAATGAGCAGAGTCCTAGGACAGGAAAACACTACAGAAAGCTCTTTCCGTGGCCTCCTGGACTCACCTCCTGAGAGCTCTTCTCTGCTCAAGCCACAAGCTATACCTTCTGTTTGCCTACAGGAGGCTTCTCCTAAGTATGCAGGGAGGCGTGAAGCCAGAGAAAGGAAACACCCCTGAATTGAGCCCTGCAACATGCCAGGATACAGAGAAACTCTCTCCTGTCTCTCCTCACCTCCCACTTCCAGTTGGTGGGATTGTGCACGCTTCACATATGAGGAAGGAACCTGAGGCTTGCAAAGTCTGCTGGGTGAGCTTTCCAAGGTCAGACACACACAGAAAGAGGCATTAATTCCCGGGACTCTTAAGTTTATTCAGGAGGAGGGAACTGCTCTTAGTGACAGTAAAGAAATTTCCCACAGTGTCAGGATTTTTAAAGTCTTTGACAAGTGTTAAGTCTTCAAATAGTGGTACCTGTGAAGTAGGTCTTATATTTTTACCCATTTGCAGATGAAGGAGTTAAAGGCACAGAGGTCAAATAACTGGTTCAAGGTCTCTAAAACTCTTATACTAGAATCCTCAAGAGGTGAGGTGAGAGGACAATCTCTTTCAGGGTATCTTTCCTGTGGCCTGGTCATGATTTGAGCACAAACCAGCTGTAGTTTAAGCTCTACTGTCAGAAATCAGGGATCATATTGCTGTGGCACAAAGCAGGTTTAGAAGGATCTGGAACCTGGATAAACCTGCATACTTTGTGATAGGGCCACTGCTGGGGCCAGACCTGGTGAGGGTGGGGACTGGGTATTTTTATTTTATTTTATTTTATATATTTTTACATCATTTTTCATTTTTGCACAATGTATGCATTTTCATCTTGGTTATAGTCCCCATACAATTCCCACCCCCTTGTTTTGATCCTACTCCCCTCTCTCTGCCATGCCCCCGTAGTGTGTCTCTGGTTTATAGTTGCCTGTTGATTTTTATTTTTACTTTATTATAATTAGTCATTTTCCTGGTCCCTTATTTAGGTTTTCTAAATTCCTGCTATGAGTGAGACCTTCCGGTATTTTTCTTTTTCTTTCTTTCTGGCTTATTTCTCTGTGCATGATCCCTTCCAGCTCCATCCATGTTGCTGCAAATGGCATAAGTTTATCTTTCTTGATGGCTGAGTAATATTCCATTGTATATATGTACCACATCTTCTTGATCCAGGGGAGTGGAATTTTGCTGGGCAGATGGTTCTGAGAGTCCAAACCAGGAGAGACAGGAGCAACGCCCAAGCCAACTGTAGGCAGTGAGGGAGCAGGGTGGGGGCAGGTCTATGAAATGTTGAAAATCTGCTAGAAGTTCAATCAGGTGTTAGAGGTCAGACTTGAGGGAGGCCTGGCAACCTAGCAGCCTGGGCCAAATTCTGAGCCCAGAATTAAAAATATATTCAGAGAAGGCCTGAGGCGGCAGGGATGAATTTCTGGTCTGGCCCCCAAACCAGCAGAGTGAATCACTGGCCTCCCATGACTCCACAGCAAATTGCCCACATCCCTGTTGTCACACTAGCTTCTTTGTCTAAGTTGCAAAGCTGCCTATGTTATTCCTCAGCTTAAAATCTTTAAGTGGTTCCCTAAGACAACATGATGGAGTTCAAACACTCTAAAATGATTTACAAGGCTCCCTATAATCCAGCCCTGGATTAAACTTCCAGTCCCTCAGTCACCAGCCCCTGGTAAGTTCTGTTTCATTGACACAACACAACTTCAGTCCACTTCACTGCAGATTTCCCCTCATCTTATCAATAACAGCTACATATGGTCCCCTTGTTTGGAAGGGACTCCGCCCTCTCCACCCAAGCCCCACTGCATGCAGTCAGACCAGTCCCCATTGCTTGGTGCCCTTCTGTCCTCCAGCGTTGACATTACTGCTATAGAAAGCCATTCTTAGATAACCCACCCATTCCTAAACACCCTTACTTTTCCTCTTAGCATTTGGTATTTCCCCTAGCATGGTTCTCCTCATTGGAATATGCTGGCTTCTCTGCCTGTGATGTGCCTTACAGTCTAAATGCCATGAGTGCAGGCCCTCTGCCTATTCATTAAATGTTAATCTCATCCAAAAACCAATCCCTAAAGACCCAGAAAAATGTTTGGGCAAATATATGGGTACCAGTCGAGTTGACACATAAAATAAATCATCACAGATAGTTCAAGGTCCACCCTTTTCCAAGAGATCTGCTCATGTCTACATTGATTGTGAACTCTCCTTTCTCTGAATTCCTAGAGGATCTTTTTGGCTGTCCTATTTGTATATTCAGTCGAGTTGACACATTAAAATAAATCATCACAGATACTCCACCCTTTTATCTGCCCATCTGCCTCCCAGTCAAAACTTATCTAAGGTTTTACAATCTTTTATTTGTTTTGCCAATTCAGTCACATCTGACCTTACTTTATAAGAGAACCAGCTACAGAGGGGTAGCTTTTATTCACCCCATGTTTAAGATGAGGAAACTGAGGTTTGGAGAGTTTATAAAACTTATTTAAGGTACATTTTATATGGTGAAGAACCAGAATTCAAATTTAGGTCTGTTTTACCACAAATATATTCTCTTACCAGTACACTAAGCTCTCTCCCTGAGATTATTGGAATAATTCACCCAAAGGTGTTCTCCTTCTCAATGGATTGTTATCTGCCAAGAGGAGGGGTTTATAACTCTCTGGATCTCTCACTGGACTTAGCATGGTGGCAAAATAGATCTATATGTGTTTGTGATTTTGAAAAAAAGAAGTATGGTTAGGACGGAGGACTTAGTGCCATTTAGACGTGAGGTAGGGGCTTTTGAGCTGATGTTAGAGTTGTTATTGCTGTCTTTTCTCAGTTACATGTACTGTGTCTGGTTTTCAGCTCCCATAGGCCCATTTCCCAGGGGATGGAGAGGCCACCTTCCCTGCAGACTCCACCTGCAGTCATGTGCTCATGGGTCCAGCTCCACCCTCCTGTCATTTCTTTCCAGGGTCTCCACCTCCTAGGCCCACTCTTGTCCTCTATCTTTAGTCGCCATTCTTCCTACATTCCTTCTTGAGTTATGCTCATTCAGACAAGAAATACTGGCACTTTCCCTGTTTACCTCCAACACAGATGCTCAGCTGATTGGTTTAGATGCTCCCTGACTCCTGAGCTCAGCCACCACTTAGCTTGGAAACACTAAGTGTTTCCACTGCCTGTTCTCTGAAGTGCTTTGCTAAGCTCCTCCTTTTCTCTGAGATCCTAGTTTGAGAGGGTTTCTGCTACTGCAACGAGGAGGGCCCTGTCTGAATCTCCTCAAAGACTCAAAAGGCTGCCCTAAGTTCCACTTGACTTTTAAGGTAACTTTGGAGCATAACCTGAGAGCTAGAATAAAGTCATTTTATTAACTTCATTCCAATCATCACAGAAGATTAAAGGATTTTTTTTTTTAGAAATAGAACAGTCACAGTCTTGTCTAAGGACAATGCAAATAGATCACTGTAGCTGGAAGAAATAAGCAAAGTAAACTAGTAGAAGGTGAGGAAGAGGAGTAACAAGCCAACCTAGTGGACAGCAGATCATCCAGTGCTCCTTATTTAGCAAGAGTTTGATAATTTTTTTTTTAAAGATTTATTCATCTACAGATACAAGAGCCGGGGTACAGGCCAGAGGCGCGGGGGGTGAGAGGATTCACCAGAGACAGAGTCGGGAGCTGAACAGGCAGACTGATGAAATACATTGCTGAGGTGAGCAGCGGGCGAGACAGGAGAGGTCTGCTGCACCATGTGCGTTTTTTCCCTGGCTGGCTGGGGATCGAACTCATGCTGCAGTGGCTGCGGATTGCTTCATAGTGTGGTGCTTAACCCCTTGTGCCACCAAGGAGGTCCCACCGATAAATAATTTTTTAGGGAGGGTGGCAGCCTGGGTGGTTGAAGTAACATAGTGAAAGTGATTGCATGTAGCAATAATGATATGCTGGATTCTACCATAACTGCCTTGTGAGGGCAGACAAGTGATATGTGAGCTCCCATAGGCCTGTCCCAAATAGAAACCACTACAACTTTAAAAATCTGGGAATTGGTAGCAGAAGGTCTATTGGAGGTTGAACAGTGTGTGTGTGAGCACACATGTATGTGTGTGCGTGCATGTGAGCATGCACACATGTGTGTGTGTATGTGTGTGTAAGGGTTGAAAATTTTCATGAAGACACCAGTCAAATTCTTGGAAAGAAAGGACTAAGAGCTAAGTCTCTATAGGGGATAGACCAAGAAAAAGAATTCAGTGGACTGTGGGAATGTATCCTGGAGCCAGAGCAGGCCTGGTTATTCTCTTGGCAGACTTCTGCCTAGGGAAATAGTGAATTTAGAGAGGGAAGCTCAGGCCAGGGCCGAATAGGCTGAGAACATCTTAGGGGGTTGGGGATTTTGTCTCCCCGGCCCTTGAAAAACCACTGTGTCCCTGCAGGGTCTCTCCTGGCATCCACAGCAGACCCTATAACAGGATGTTCAGCCCATGACTTCCAGACCAACAGACAGGAGGACACATCTCAGAGGAAGGGGCAGCTGGGGACAGACAGCAGGCATCTGTTCCAATGCCCACACATTTGCAGAAGCAACAGGCCTCTGGGTTTAGACCCGCTTTAATGCTGAAAGTCTAACTCAGATTACGAAACAAACTTACTCTCCATCCTGCCGAGTGTGATGCTATGGCAGAGCTGTCAGAAAAGACACTTGGCAGAAGGCATCCTTCTACTTGGCATGATATAATTTGCACCGCCTCCACAAAGTTTTCTTAACTATTTCCTAAAAATAGTGCTTCAATTAGAAACTGACACAACTGCTGTTGGGAAAGGTGTGAACAGTCGTGAAATGCTCCAGAAGAGAAGGAACAGGTGAGACCCCGGAAGATTATCAAATGCCAAATGATACACTAAAATGCATAGTAATTGGTTATTATTAAAATAGTCTATTGCTTATCACACAGCAGCTAAATGGCCTTTCAGTTGCTCTGTAATTACCCAGTGATGGGTGATCTGTTTTCTTCTTTGGGAGCTGAGTACCAGGGGGATCAGAGAAGAATCTGTCACAACAGAGGATGAGAGCGCAGAGAGGGAGGGTATCTGCCATGGTGGGGCTGAGCCAGGTTCTTGCAAAGACCCCAAAAGGGCCAAATGCTGCAAGGGGTCCCCCAAAGACCTGGAAGCAGGGGATGCAGCTCCTTCTCTGCAGACCTTCCTGATAGGCACAACTTCTTACTTGTTCTCCAAGCTATTCTTCTGAAGTTTCTAAAGGTTTTTGCTGTTGGTAGAGGCATTTGTGTGGGGTAAGATGGAGATGCCTGTTCCTGCTCTGCGTCTTCACTGAAGCCTCTGTGGAAGCCTGGGCCTCACATGGAGGTGCTGAAACTGAGTGTCTGGGGTCAAAAAGTGAGACTCAGTGGATCAGGCAAGACTGGATTGGATCCCGGCGGAGGTGGAAAGAGCAGGAGCATCTGAGATGAAGAATCAGCCCAGGAAAGAAGGTCAGGCAAAGAGATCCAAGAGGTGAAAGGTGCATTGCAGTCCTGGCTGGGACTCTTATTTCTTTGATGGGAAAGAGAGAGCCAGTGAGGGAGAAACTTGTCCAGGGCCTCAAGCTGTGGTGATGTCAGAGCTTGAGTGAGAGTTCTGGTCTTCTGAACCCCTCTGGATAGGCCCAAATCTATGACTGCTGCCAACAGATTTGTGCTGAGCCTGGGATCATCAGAAGGGAGAGACACAGGGCCCGAATTACTCTCCACTTGCCCCTCCCTGTGCTCCAACAGGCCTCATTTTGGCCCTGGGGCAAGATGAGAGGAAGGAATAGTCCTGTTTAGGTCCCCCAAAATCCCACCAGAGGTGGGATACAGAGGGAGTTCCTGTGGCTTCTGGGCTGGTTCAAATATTGTGGGTTGGAGTGGATCAGGCCTTGGCCAATTGGATGCACACAAATCAGGACAGAATTACTAAGAAAAACCTGTGTCACTTCTTGATTATTGGCTAACTTTTATGTACGTTGGTATTTATTTCAATTCAATTTATCTTAGAGGGTCACAAATTCTAGGTGCTAATTAAATGAATGTTTGTTGAATGAATTTAAAAATGAACTGGAGGGTTTATGAATATTTCTAATAAGTCATTTCCATTTCATTGTTCTCAAGGATTTGATTTGTGTTTCTTTTTCTGGACAGTCTTGTCACACCTTATCAGGAAGAGCAGGAGTATGTTTTCACAGCACTGTGTACTTGTGCATATTGCAAATATTTGCTGAGTCGTTTGTCTCCCATATTACAGTTAGTATCTTTGCCACTGCATCCCCAGAAGCCAGCACGTGCCTGACATAGGGTAATTGTTCAGAAAGTCTTTCTTGAATGATTGCATGCTCAAAATCATACACATTTGCATGCATGCGCGTGCACACACACACATGCACGCACACACACACACATACACCCTGTTGTAGAGTGTGAAAACAAAGGTAGAAGATTGGAGTGGGTGGGTCTCAAAACTCCATTCCCCCATTACAACCAGGATCTCAATTTTTGGAAGACATTATTTTCTCATGAATTTATTAAGTTCCACATTACCCTTCCCTTACACTTAGATCAACAGGAGTTTTCTTCGTTGTTTGTGACCGAAGTCTTTTTGTTAAAGAAGAATCTTGCTGAAGAATCATATATTTACTTCTGAGCAGGAATGGGTGCCCAACAGAGGACCTGCCCTATCTGTAGAATAAATAAATTATGTCCAGTGGGATCTCATTTATAGATGCCACTCAGAAATGTTCCTGAAAATAATTATTTTTCACAAATATCATCAAAGCTTGAGGGCTTGAAAGCAAGTCCAGATTTTAGTCTTGGCACCTCCCAGATTGGGAAGAATGAAGTACAGTTTCTGGAGCCTGACAAAGGCATTTGCATGGACATTTAGACTCTGGGGTGCCTGGACTCTGCCAGTCTACATGCTCTCTTCTGCCTTTGCCCAGGGGAAAATGGTAGATACTCAAATAGATACCCCCAACCCCTGTGGTCAACTCAGCCCCTCCTGTGGGTGCTGGTCACAGGGAAGGTGGCGAGAGAGGAGACACCATATCCATGCGTACCCAGGGTGAAAAAAGGAAACCAGACCTATTTGGCTTTCCATCTCAGACTGACAATAAAGGAGTTTGGAAACTAATCTTCCAAGAGAGCATTTTCTTGGGCTTCCACCCTGGCTGGAGACAAGTGAGCTGATATTAGACTTAATGGAATATCCAGGGTAAGACTTTCTTTTGTTTGTTGTTAAGACTCTAAATGCATTGGACAGGAACATCCTCTCCTCTCTGAACAAGCTGAGAACTCAGCCAGATGTGCGTGGACACAGCGCTGCTGCAGGCACAACTCAACGCCGCAGTGTGGGTGCTGGGGCTTGGGGGTCAGTGCTGGATGACCTCCAGGATCCTGGTGGGATTGGCTCCCAATACCTCAAAGAGCTTTCCTGGGAGCCAATTGTCCAGGGAGAAGCAAGCGAGCCAAGAGCAGTGGAAGGGAAATGAGCTCATCTAGTCCACCAAGGCCCCAGGGATAACAGAGCAGCAATGCCACACCGTGCTTTTATAGCACGGTGGCGCAGCAGTTGAGCGCTGGGTTGCGAAGCTGCCCGCAGCCTCTGCAGCGCCGGTTCAATGCCCGGCTGCTCCCCGGGCCACTGGAGGAGGGTCCCACATGGCGCGCAGACCTCTCCTGACGCCCGCTGCTCTCCTCAGCAGTGTACTTCGGTCCTTCTGCCTGCTCTGCTCCCCGCTCTGGCTCTGGTAAATCCTCTCACCCTCCCGTGCTTCTGACTGTACCCAGTGCTTGTATAAATAAATAAATAAATAAATCTTTAAAAAAAAAAAAAGCTCTCAGTGCATTGGCTCTGCTACGTGAGATAAGTGTTCTTATCCCCATTCAACTGAGGTCAAACTCATAATGTTAGTAGCGGAGCTCAAACTTGAGGATTGTTCTCTTTTTCATCTGCTGTGTGGATTTCCTGTGGTTTGCTACTTTAGGAAAGTAATTTTTGTTTCCAGACCTCTGTGGTCTGCTTGGTACAGTGAGGAG
Organism: Talpa occidentalis; assembly: GCF_014898055.3. NCBI lineage: Eukaryota > Metazoa > Chordata > Mammalia > Eulipotyphla > Talpidae > Talpa > Talpa occidentalis. The sequence continues at coordinate 30,940,054 of NW_023603184.1, forward strand.
CTCCTCCATGTGCCTCTTCTAGTTCTTGCCCTCCATCCTTCTTCCTTCCTTCTCCGGTTTCCTCTCCAGCTTCTTTTCCTCCCTGCTCAGCTCCACCCTCCCTTGTGAGGGACAGGGAGCCTGGAACCTCCCCTTTCCCCGGGGGACCACCCTGTTATGTTGGTTCCCTCAGCCAATATAAGGAAACAGAGGAAAAGGAAAGTAGTTCAATTTGTTGACAAATTGAGGAGGGCAGCAGACTCTTGTCTGAAAGACCGCGGCCTGCTCTCCGGCAGAGGATAGGAGCATTTTTGCAGAGTTGCAAGGGAGTAAGGGAGGAGGGCAAGTCTCAGCACGTCCACGCTTGCAGCACAAACATCTGGAGGTTTTGGTTGACACCGGTTTGCTTTCGCTATCACCTGGTGGTCAGCAATTCAGGTGTTACCTTCCTAGCGATGCTCTTTTGCCTCGGGATGTAAGGAAACAAGGTTTGTTAAGCCTAGAAAACAAAGTTTGTTAAGCAAAAGAAATGGGAGAACTTATCTGGCGGGACAGAGTGACAAGTTCTTTGTTGCTGTGTCATCACCACTCTGCATAGTGGGTAAGGGAAGTGACAAGCTCGTTGGGTGTGAGTCCTGACTTTATCAGTTCTTATATGGCCTTCTGAACCCCACTCTCCTGATCTACAAAGCAAGAATAACATCACAACTCCCTCCAAAGAGTCCTGAGGGTTAGAAGAGATGACTATAGGAAACGCTATCTAGGAGAATCCATGGCAAGCTCCCTGCAGCCTCCCAGCCTTCTTTCTTCTCCAAAAGTCTCCTTTCTCAGAAGTCTCTGGATTTCCAGTCTCCTTTCCCATAAAGGAAATATCTTTCTTTCTGGGATTGTTCATAACAAAGTAGTTCGAGGAGTTGCCATTCAAATTGCACTTCCCTGGGGGCCCTGACTGACATTTTCTTTCCCAACTCAGTTCAGAGAGGCTGAGAGCATTGAGGAAACATCTGGGATTTTCACATGTTGCCCGTGTCTTTTAAAGAGTGGCTCTAAAATGTACTGGAGACTCCAATGCTTAAAATAGGCCCCTGCAAATTCTCCAATGTCTATAATTGAATAGCGGTTTGGGGGAAAATAGCTTCAATAACGTTGCATTTTAAAATTATAGTATTAATTGCGCCTGAGAGTTTCCATTTTCATTCAAGGAAGTGGCCTCCTCATAAGTAAAGTGGAGAGGATGCAAAAGAGAAAACAAAAAGGAGTCAATTTTTTCCCAAAACAACTGAAGAGCAAGGCACAGTCTGTCTCCAGGCAGAGAATGGGGCCAGCTGGAGTTTCAGAGGGAGGGATATCCTCCCTTTGCCTGGGGCTCATAGGAAGAGATCCTCTTGCAATCATCTTTATGTTGCAGAGTACTGAGGCCCAGAGAATGGAAGGATCCATTCCTTATATGCCCCCTCTGCCATTTATTCGATAAGGCTTTCAGCTGAATGATTTTAAATTCTTTTAGCTCAAGTGACTCCCATTTTACAGATGAGGACAGTGAACCCAGAAAAGTGGGTCCCAGCAACCTGTGACCTCTGTAAACTTGAGCTTGTGTTTGGGAAGCCTAAGGAGGCCTGGGCTCAAATCCCTACCCGTTGGCCATTGCACAGGCATCCAGGTCACTCTGGAAAAATGGCCAGAGGCCTCCAGAGAGCCACTTGCACTCGCCACCTACTGCTAGCACTTCGGACCTCCCATTTTCCCCACTTGCCTACAACACATCCACAGATATCTGGCTAACTCTCTAGACTACCGTCACACATCTGGCTACCAGATGTGCACAGCATTGTATCCAGCTGTGCTTTTGCCAGCTGTAGGAAGTACCATATGCTGATTTCTACCCATTAGACATCTGGAGAACAAGGCCCACAAGAGAAGAAGCTCCTATCATAGCGCTAAGACAAAGTGTCTGCCTCAGTAACTGTACCCTCCAAGCTCACGATGAGCCTGGCAAAGCTGGGAACTGATTTCTAACCAAAAAATTCAAGAAATATTTATTGACTTCTTGCTCAGTGAGATGCACCACGTAAGTGCTACAGGCTAGTGAAAATAAGACAGAAAGTGATCCCCTTTGGAAAAAAAGGGAAATCTGTGTTCACCAAAGCAGCCTGGATGATCCTTCAGAAAAGTCAATCAGATGACACATTTGTTCACTCAAAGTAAAAGCCACAATCTTTACCATGGCCTACATCAACTTACCTTCTACTCTCCTCACCTCAATGCAGAATACTCTTCTTCTGTCCAATCTACTTAACTACACAGGCCTCTTTCCATTTTTAGAACACACTACATGGGAGTCTACCTCAGGGCCTTTGCACTTGCTACTTTTTCTCTAGTGTCAGGTACACAGCAGGACTCTAAGTTCTTACTGCCTTTCCTTTCCCTTTCCTTCCTTTTCCTTCTTACCCCCACCAAATATTGACATTTTGGGGAACTATTCACTACAAGTGATCAATGAAGAAATGAAGTGGGTGACAGCTTAATTCCTTTCCTGCTTAATCTTTTCCCCAATGCTATTCCTTGTGCCCACATTCAGTGTCAGCCTCAGATCCAGCATTTGAGTTAGAAACAGGCTAGCAAGGACTAGCCTGACATTTCTACCAGCACCGATGACTGGGTCTTCATCCCTATCCCTGAAGGAGTGAGCTGGGCCACTTTCCAGACACATCCCAGGCAACAGGCCTGCTCTGTGACACTGTCAAGAATCAAGGAGCCTCAGAGAAGTCACAGACATAAACAAGATAAAGCCTATGACCTTCCAGAGAACTTGGCCTATGGTCCAGAGAACTGTCAGTGGCCCAGCCTTTGTCCTGATAACAGAGGGCAAAAACATTCCAGGAAATGTATTTGTCTCTGAGTCCAAAGGAGAGCAAAGACTGAGCATCCTTGAGATGCTAGGGGAGGAGGGATGATGCCTCTGGAAGACTCTCTCCAGGGCACAGAGCCAGCCCCCTGCCCTTACTGTCTCTGTAGCCCAGACATGGGTCAAGGAATTCAATCAAATTTGGCAAACACTCACCTAGAACCCCCTTTCTGGCACAGCCCCCTGGGGCAGAGGCCTGGAACAGATGGGAGAGTTGAGATTCCAGGGGCTCCAAGGCCTCACAAAGGCTGAACAAGACAGGGGAGTCAATAACCCAGGTAGAAATCAAGAGGGGATTAAGACAGGCTTGGGGCTCTGAGGAAGGAGGAGTGGTTCTGCTGGGAGTCCAGGATATTTCAGTGAACCTTGTGAAGGTCTGGTGTAATTCTCACGGGTGTAGCAGGCAGGGGAAAGCACTCCCAGCTGGAGAGATAGGCGTGCTTGAGAGTGAGAAGGAAGACAGCTGCAGATGTGTGCAGGTTCACATGAAGGTGTCTGAAGAGCTCTAGTTGGGGATATAGTTGGACATGTTAGACATCTGGGACAAGGAGAGAAATGCCTCAGAAAATAAAATGGCCAACTATACCCAGGACCCCAGGAAATACTTACTGGAGTTGATAAAGCCCGGGGAGAGCCAAGAAAACCCACGGGGGAGAAAGACAGTCCCACACCCAACCTGCAGGCAGGCAGTAAAGGCAGGAGAGAGAAAGAATCACTAAAACAACCGCCACCCCCAATGCTGTCCCCCTTCCAAGGGAAGGGTGTTGCTGGTTGACAACACGGCAACTGTGGCCTAACACTGTCTCCTACCCCAACCTTCTACCCAGACTTTATAACCCAACATCCCTTGAGCATGCCTGCACACTACACCCCAGGAAGGAACATGCCATTTAAGACATGGTCCCCTCATAGTTTTCTTCCAAAGACTCTGCCCACCCGGAGACCTTTCCCTGAATGTCCTTTTATTCTGTCTCTAAATACACTTGGCTTTTGCTTCTGCTAAAGACATGGCTGTGAATTCTTCTCACTCCATAGTCAAGGACCGAGGAATCCCAGGGTCCAGGAACCTTAAAACCCAACAATGGAAGGGCAGATCCAGGCTGGAAGAGGAGGGGCTTTGACCCCTGGGAGAGAGTTTGGATTGTGCCCTGGAGGCGGCTGGAGCAAGGGCTGGCTCTGCAGCAGCAGTAATGCGATCAGCTTTGTTTTACATGGTGGAAGAGGCTGGAGGGGCACAGAAAGCGGTGGGCTGTGCTAGTCCAAGAAAGAGATGGCAAGGCCTGGAACTGGCAGTAGTCACAGGGTGGCTGAGAAAAGTTATTGATTTTCTCTTTCTCCTAAGACAGTCAGTAGCAGACATGGGGCCATCCAAGTATGTGTTGAATGCTTTGGAAATGGTTTGAGAAGTAGTGCCTAGGGAGGTGTACGTCTGTCTCCACACAGGTCAGGCAAAAGTTACCCAGAAACCTTGGACCCCTGCCAGGTAAGGGCCTAGCTCTCCAGATGCCCCCCAGCCACCTGTGGATCCTTCTAAAACATGCATATAAACTTGTCTTCATCCTCCTTAAAACCTTTAAGACCCATGTCACTGTCAGAATAAAGCCTAAGCTCTCTAGCTTGGCATTTAAAACTTGGTGAAGCCTGCCTTACTCCTGTACTCCATTCCCACACCCACCTGCCTCAGTGGTTCTAAACTTGTCTTTCCAATCACCTGGGGATCTTTGAGAAATCCCAGAGCTCAGGTCAATACCCTAGATCAACTGAATAACCATCTACACCATCCGTCAGAACCTCAGGGGACCCCGAGAAGAGTGTGAACCTACATCCAGGGCCTAAACCCTAAGTTTCAGTCCTGCCAAATGTGTGAGCCAGTTGTTTCCATCACACATTTCAAAATCACAGTAGTTTACAGATTCACCTTTATGAATCCATTCACGTATGCAGACCCACTACAATTTTTCTGATAAATGCTGATGGCAAATCTGCTTCAGAATTCTGGTTGGCATTCAGTAGTTCCAAGGGCTCTCATCTCTCTGGGGATTGCAGCTTCCCTGGGTCAAAGCATGAAGGGAATGTAGTGCTCTTGAGATCCTGGCTTTTAGATGGCATCCCTTTATTTGCACTCACATCCCATTGTCAAAAGAGGTGACATGGTCAAGGCCTTTATCCATGGGGCAGGAAATAGACTCTGCCCACTGTCCCACTCTGCAAGTCACCTGGCAGGAAGGAGTGAGGAATTGAGAATAATCTGGCTGCTCTCCCACAGATGATCTTGTGACTTGGCACAGGTCAGTTCTGCGGACTTGTATCCTTATCTGGAGAATGGAAGAGTTGCCTTGATGATCCAGGAATAGCCACTGCCCATCCCAGCTTTGCTTATCCACACAGGCATTTGCACACGTGGGCCACTATCTGCTTGTGTCCACACAGTACATTTTAAGCATGACTATTGTCATTCTTAAATTTAAAAACTATTGTTTTAAATACACTGTGATTTCCAAAATGCTTCTACCGACCCACAGGTCCTATAGACATCTGTAGACACACACACACACACACACACACACACTTGCATAAACAGTCCAACCATAACACCAATGATTCAAACATGATTTCACATGGACATATGATACATGAAAATGCACATAGATACACACTGAACACTTGTGTGCACTCAAACACAGGCATATATAGTCTCAGACATGTTTATTTACAAATACACCTACCCCACGGTCCTTCACCTTCACTCACTCACACACACTTTCTCTACTTCCATGTGCACAGCTGTTTAATCAGAATCAAGGCCTGCTAATGAGATTGTTGCCTGGCCCCCTGGGAGCTGCATTAACTCTTTGCTGCCTGCATTGAGGCTGAGTGTACCAAGTATCCTACATCGACAGACTCCAGGGAGCCAAGGGGAAGAGAGGAGACAAGCAGAGACTCTCTGTGGGACTGGGACCAGCCGGGAGAGACAAGGCTAGGGGGAGTGTGCAAGAGACAGAAGCCACAGAGTTTCAGACCCTCTCACTTAATAGTTTCTTCTCCAATTCCTCCCGTCCTTATGTCCACAGAGCTCATAAATAAGCTAACCAAAAACTTATCATCCACATCAGAGCAGTTCTGGGAATGAAAGAGACATTATTCACAAATGCACTCAACAAGAGAATCAGCTGAAGTGATGACAGGTAAACAGGGGTATGTGGTCCCCTACTCAGAAGAGAGGGACTCTCACATGATTATTACCCTGAGCTTGTGTTTCAGCCAACTCAAGGACAGTTCAAGGTGAAATGAACTTTAAGGCACATGTACTCATTTTGCAGTAGCAGGTCAGATTCTTCAGAAAGAAACTAGGACTTGCCTAAGGTCACACAGCAAGAAGGTAACAAAGTAGGGTGGAGAGATAGTTTTTTATTTTTTTATTTTTTTTTTTTTCCCTGTTTCAATATTTTATTTAATTAATTTGGTGTTCGGTTATAGCTCAACCTCCAAAGTCCTAGTCTAGACTGAACCAAAATTCCACAATTGATTTCATTTATAGGCTTAAGAAAACCGTTAACACAAACTGAATGAAAATCCCTATATTATTTTTTATTTTTATTTTTTTTTTTTATTTTTTTTTTATGTCCAGTTTCTTACTGCTGCATTTTATTGTTGTTGAAATAAATACTGGCTACTGAAGTCTTATGAAAGTATTTAAGTAGCCACATAAATCTGGCTATGACTATGTAATCCATCTCTTTTTTTTTTTTTTTTTTATAAATTTTATTGTTATATTCCCCATACAATTGCAGCCCCCCCATTCTGACCCCAATCCCTCCCCTCCCGCCCCCGCCCCCCTAAAAGTGTCTCTGGTTCATAGTTTTTTGTTGATTTTGATTTTCACTTTCTTATAGTTATTCATTTTCCTGGTCCCTTATTTAAGTTTTCTAGATTCCTGCTATGAGTGAGACCATCCGGTATTTTTCTTTTTCTTTTTGGCTTATTTCGCTGAGCATGATCCCTTCCAGTGCCATCCATGTTGCTGCAAATTGCATGTGTTTATCTTTTTTGAATGCTGAGTAATATTCCATGGTATGAGAGATAGTTTTTTAATTTCTGAGACTGGCGGTCTTCCTGGTCCTCGGTCCAGCTCCTGGGAAGCGGGCCTGGAGACAATCAATTCAGTGTGCAAGTGATTACAAAGGAAGAGAGCAGGAGGGGATGGGGCCAATCTCAGCGATCCTGTGGGGAGCTCTGGACCTGCGAGGACCCTTCAAAACCGTCCCCAGTTAGGATAAGGGGGCCGAGGTGCTGTGCTTCCAATGGGAAAGTGTGACCTTGAGTGAGGTCACATTTTTATTATGAGGTTACATTACTATTTTCTGCAGCTGAGAATAATCCCCAGCGATGGACCCAGCTGTGAGCAGAGCTGCATCCACTGGGGAGTGAGTGTGTTGGTCCTGACGAGGGAGTGGGGTCAGGGCCACTCCGGAGTCTACTGCACCCTGCAGCCTGGAGGTCCCTGGGTAGCAGCTGGGATGTGGCATCCATTTCAGTGTGCCCACAGAGGTTGTTGGAATGAAGTGGCTGGCGCGGGACTGCTTGGCCAAGGAAGGGAGGGGAGGAAGAACTGTTCCTGTTTGTAGGGTAAAGAAAATGTCAGGCTTTTCTGCCCTCCCGCCATCAGGATAGATGATGGATCCTTGCGGTCCTGAACGCATGCCTGAAGGCGGGCACCTGGAGTAGGGTGTGGGCATAGGTAGATGGGATTCACCTGGGCTAAGACTGAGCTTTTAAGGGCGGCGTCACGGGAACGCCAGCAGCAGCAGAAGCTGAAAGGGAAGATGAGAGAGAAGCAGAGAAGCAGAAGCAGAGAACGCCAGAGAGCCCAGATAGAGTGAGGCTGCCAGCCTCCCGGCCCCCCAGCACCCCTGCCTGCCATATGCCTGGTGAACCCCAATAAAAGACCTGCAAAAACCCACTGAGGACTCTGACTCCTCCTTTACCCGGTCTGCATGGGATCAGAAAACCTGCACCGTGCCCATTCCTGACCTTACACTGCTGCAGTCCAAGTTTCCTTTCAGGCTGCACACGACCATCTCTGCTGCTGCATTTTTCACTCAACAGAACAGTGTTGCTTATTCTCTTTCCCTCTCAATCTCTCTAACTCAGCATGATGAGGGAAAACGAGAGTACAGGAGGCCGTTGCTCTGGGGTGAGCCAATTGGGCTTCTAGGATGAAAGAGTGCCTGGGCCTGTCTTCTGGTGGAAAGGGTGCTCCTGCGATACCCATGGGTGAAGGGGGGCTGCAGGAGAGCTTAAAGGGGCACCCGGGAAACTGGCTAAGAGGAACTCCATCCAAATCCATTATAAAGCCAAAGATATAACTCAAAATGAGAAATTTTTTAGTCCTTACAAGTGAAGGCAAGACACCTCTGCACAAGTTTTGGGGTCCAATAATCCTGAGTTCTGATCACAGCTGTGATGCCTGCCTACAAGGGGTCTTCGACATGCTTCCAAGTCCTCTATGGAGACAATTACATGTGGTGACCTTGACCCAGCCTGGAGCGGGTGAAAGAATGCAGAGTCCAGCCCCTGCCAGCACGCAGTTTACATGCCTTTCTGGGCCCCACCACAAGCCCGCCCAGTGCCGCCCACAGTCGCCCCAGGCTGCAGATGAGCAGGCTTGCCCAGCACCCAGAACTGAACTCAGCGGCGACTGTGTGGTCACAAAGTCCTTACTCTCTCCAGCGTCCCATTCTCTAGCGATTACGCCTGACACAAGGCAGCACCTGACTCCATTAGGGCTGGAGCAAAAAATCTGACTGATAATAGGACGTGGTATTTTATTGTTTCCATCATACTGCAGTCATTAAGAAGAATGAAGTCCTCCTTAAAAGTCTAAGAACTTCAGTGCCAAAAAAATGACTCCATAGTTTTTTTCATACACACACACACGCACACGCACACGCACACACACTCATGGCCTGAGTTTGCTCCTGAGGAACCTGAAGAATTGCTTTTGACTAAGGAGGGCTAATGACACAGGATTTTTCTGTGTAGCTGATCAAATGGGTTGTCAAGTTTGGGGCTGAGGGTCCTCTAACTTTCCCAATTGTCAGTGAAATGCTGGTCGAGCTGATGGTGAGAGTTACTTAGAGGTTGACTAAAATTGTAGTTCTTCAATGTGGATGGCTGTCTCACCTATGCCACCCTTTCAATACAGAGTCCACAGTGTGCTGGGAAAGACACACAAAAACAGGAAATTACAACATGTTTGAAAAATTATAACATGGAGTGGAAGAAGCAAATAAGAAGTCCCCAGATCACTTGAAAGTGGTGCTAGCTCTGTTTTGGAGACTCAAGGAAGCTTTACTGAAGGAAGCTATGAACTAATCTGTTTTTTGAAGAATGCATAGGAATTTTAAAGGAGTTAATGATTTGCTCAAAATCCCACAGTTGACCAGCAGCAATGCAGGATTTGAACTCAGCTCTTCTGGCTTCAAAGTCAGAAGACCCCGCCTTGGTGGGGTCAGTTAGGAGCAGGAGCATTCTGGAAGAAGACTGCTTTCCTTCCCGTAGTCACTTGCTCATTTTCTCTGATACCTTCTCTGCGCTCACCTTGTCAAAGTATGCCCCACGTTCTCCCTCCTCTGCCTCTAGCATCAGCCAACAAGACCCCAAGCCCAGTGAGGACAGAAAATACCATTTAAAGACTGAAAACCCAGGTAGAAGATTTTCTCCTTTTGTGAAGGGCTCAGACTTCAGGCCCCGGTCAGCAGTGCGGACCTTAGCTCCTCTTTGTTCTTGTGTCTGGGTCAGGGGAGAAAGTGGGGGCTGGGGAGGTAGGAGCAGGGCTTTTCTTGTTAAGAAGAGTAGGAGAAGGGGCCTCCCTGGTGGCACAAGGGGTTAAGACCCAATCTATGGAGCTATCCATAGCCACTGCAGCACGAGTTCGAACCCCGGCCAGGAATCTACCCACATGGCGCAGTAGACCTCTCCTGACTTGCCCGCTGCTCCCCTCAGCCCCGCTGCTCCCCTCAGCAGTGTATTTCAGTCAATCTTCCTGTTATATTCCCCACTCTGTCTCTGGTGAATCCTCTCACCATCCCTCCCCTGCGCTTCTGACCTATACCCCAGTTCTTGTATAAATAAATAAATAAATAAATAAATAAATAAATAAAAAGAAGGGCAGGAGGAAAGGAACATGAGGGAAGACACAAACATACTTTGAGATGCAAAATGTCTTTGTACTCACCAAGAAAAGTCTCCAACTTTGTTTTCAATACTTGCTGTGTGTTTTTGGACAACCCATTTTACCTCTCTGTGCCAAAGGGCTTTCCCTGGTGGTGCAAGGGGTAAAGCACAGCACTGTGAAGCTATCTGCAGCCACTGAAGCACAATTTCGATCCCCGGCCAGCCAGGGAGAAACCCACATGGCACAGCAGCGCAGACCTCTCCTGTCTCGCCCACTGCTCCCCTCAGCAGTGTGTTTCAGTCAGTCTGCCTGTTCTGCTCCCCACTCTGTCTCTGGTGAGTCCTTTCACCTGCTCCTCCCCGCACCTCTGGCCTGTACCCCAGCTCTTATATGCATAAATAAATCTTAAAAAAAAACAAAGGGTTTTTCACCTGAAAATTGGAGATAAGAATACCTGGTAACTACTTTGACAGTTGTGAGGAACACATTACATAATGCATATTTAGCTCCGCCTGGTGTGTGGGAAAAACTCAATCAACGGGAGCCTTTACCACGTCACTGTGACAGTTGTCCTTGTTGATGGTACTATCGCCATTGTCATTAAAAGGTGCACAGCAATACAGGTATGTCTCCTATGCTTCTCCTTTTCCTGCAACTAGTCATTAATATTCCGAAGACTAAGTCAGGAGAGAGTAGCAACACACCAGGATTAAAACTAATCAAGTTTCCACCAGTCCAAATGAACTTTTCTCACTGATTCTCAGATCTTCGCCCTCTTGCCACTGGGTGCATTTTCCCCACATAATGAAGTTTGGGCTGCCCCGGCTGGCCACCGCCAGCTTCTGTGCGGACCCCGGGTGTGACCTCCACACAGTCACAGCTGCTCCCGGCCCTGCGCTGTGAGCCCCCCTTTTCTGTCTGCTTTCTCATCAGGGGCGATGCGACCCCAGCAGATTAACATGATGTCCTTGTAATTCTGCATCCCAGACACATGCCATTTCCCTTCAACACATTTGGAAGGAGGGCAAGTTTGACTTTGTAAGGACCGTCACTTATTTTGAACTGGAAGAAAATAATTTATTTGGTCAAAAGTTATGTTTTTCTATCAAGGACACAAATTTCCCTTTTGTAATAGGATATGGAGCCATGGTGATCCCCACATCATCTGTTCTCCAAAGTCACTCCAGCATTGGATGGTTTTCCTCAGTTTATCTCAACGAATTAATCCAACAAGTAAGAAAATGAATTCAAAAATACCCACCCAGATGCAGGTAGGAGACAAAGAGGCAGGTGCAGGACAGGAGGCTCTCTCTCCAGTATTTCTGAAAGAAACGTAAGATTGTCCCTTGTCTGATTGGAAATTAAGTCTTATTCTTTCTTCCATGGAAAGAAATGATCAGAAAGCACCCCAATATTTGGACTCTGGCTGTACAGATGTGATTTTAGGACTGATCAAAGGCTTCTTCTACTTAGAAACCCTGCCGAGTTTCTCAGTGGTACCCACTGCCCAATTTAGAAGGTTTCAAAGCACATTTTATATGCTGGGCCATCTGATCTGCAGCCCCAAACTTGGGGGCACTTCTTAGAGGCTGAGGTTTTGTTAGTGGCAAACTGGAAGCATTAAGACCTGAAGTGAAGTCACAGATTTGCAGGTCCTGTGAGATTATGCCTGCAGGGACCACTACAGAGTACCCCCACTCCCTTCCATGTCCATGAACCATTTTCTACAGATGTAGAAATGGGGTGACTGTGGCCACATCCCTAAGCTATGGAAATGGTGTGCATGCACCCCATAGGAAGCTGCCTCGGCTTCCAACATGCTCAGTGTGACTGAAGGGGAAGAGAGAAGGTAACTAACTCGCTTAGGAATCATGCAACCAGTAACAGCAATACTGAACTTGGGATCCAAGTTCACTTCCACTTAGGACTTTCTGCTCTGTTGCTCCTGGAAAACAGACACAGTGCTCCTGAGATCTAGGTGGAGACTCACTTTCCCTAAAGCAGTGAACTTTGCCGGCTCTAGCTAGCACCCCTGCAACTGCTCACATCTGGAGGTTTTCCACTAGTGTCAGGAGTCCCGTGGCTGGTTTTAAGGTCCCCAAGTATTCCTGACACCTAAACAGTCACTTGCAAAGAAAAGTTGAACCCCCAGCCTCCCTATTGACAGACCCCATAGGAACTTTATTTAAAAGTCTAAGAAGAAGGGACAGAAAATAAAAAAATCATTAAGCCAGGCTTAGATCCCGGAGAGGGACTATCGCTGCTGTACCTCCTGCATGGACCGGGGCTTGCAGTTGTGTTTAATAACAACTTTGATCCTCCTGCCAGCAGCAACGGTCATTGAGAAATCCTGACATAAAGAAGGTATCTGGGAGATAAAGTTCTGCAAGCGATGATTACTAGCACTTAAGTTCTCTTTTTGTTGAAAGGAAGAATCCCAGATTGAACAGTGCATTGAATGATATGACAAGCAAGTACTTGATCCCTGTCCAGCTGGAGGGGGATTGTACCATCAGCAGCTTTTTAGCTAAGGACGTCTTTATATTTCCCTTCTTTGTCTGGGCCTCTCTAGTTCCTCCTTTTACTTCATGTCAGCACTATATAGTAGGTATGCCAAGTGGTTTTGAAATTTAAATTACAGTCTCTTTTTCAGATGTTATTGGAAAGAACATGTAATTTATAACCACGTGTTAGGAGTACAGGATGTTCATGGTCCACTGCCAATTTTTCTTTTGTAAAGTTAATAAAACTTTCATAAAACACTTATACACTTGTATATTTCATGGTAAAGATTTTTTTTTATCTCATAGGCTAATGTAAAGATTTATTAAAACCATTTTTTTGTTAAGAGGAGTGTCAATAGTTTGCAGCTGAGTGTAATTTTGAATCCGTGGAAGATGACGGTCTGATGGAAAATGACAGTAACAGCTTTGTTGATTTAGCACTAAAAATAAAGGAGCCTTTCAAACGAGAGAATGCTCTAATATCCAGAGTGGGCTAGGACGCACTCAGGCCAATGGAGGCGAGTTGAAGGAGCCGGCCACCAGCACTCCAACCCCTGGCAAGAGCAGAGAAGGACTGGAGGGAGCCCAGGCAGGAGGGTGAGCGGCAGCCCCCAGGGATTAGCTGGCAGGAAGACTCTTGTTAGGGAGGGAGTAAGGGAGGAGCCAGGAGGCTTGTCTGGGGCCCGCGTTCACTTCTTGTGGCAGAAAAACTCTCGGATCTGATCTGCTGCCCCCTCAGGTACACCTAGACCTTCTAGCCTTCTCTGGGATCCAGTTTTTCCTGAAGGTCAAATGCTACATACAAAACATGAACTAGAACTGACACATCCCAAGGACCCTGCCATCTCCCCGCCCTGCCCCTTAACCCCCTCCAGCAACCCACATCTACCCCATCCTGGTCCCCACTGAAAGATCATTTTAAGGAACCGTATTTAACTTTTTCTGCCTACACACACCAGCATCCTGGAAGATCCTTTTCTGATTTTTATTTTTTTCCAGCTAGTAAATTGTTGTGCTCTCCCGCGTGAAGTTAAGCCTGTGTCTGCTACAGAATTCAGTGATTTGGAAGAGTAAATAGACCTCTCAGAGCTTCTGTTTTCTTCTTTATGAAATACAAGAAGTGGTGTCTCCTTACTTCTAGGCCCCTTGATGAGATTACTTTGAGATTTGCAGTTTGCAAAGTATATGAATGGGCTTTGCAGACTGCAGGCAGTAGACATGGGAACTGACTTCCAGGCTGGATCTGTGGTCCTTTAAAAGGATGTTCAGAGGATGACAAAGTGCTTGCACAAAGGCCCTCATTCCCACAAATCTTGGGGCAGACTGCATTTACAAATGAATTAAAAATTAAGGAGAAATAAAGAGGAAGAGGAGATTATTAACTGTGTGCCACAGACCCTGCCATCCGTGTGCAATGTGACGCCCATTTTATAGATGATGAAAGAATGCCCATGGGGGGAAGCAAGCAGCCCCAGATCACAAAATGATCTGTCCTCCGGCAGGGGGAGAGTTGCACAGTTCAAAGTGAGATGCCGCACCCCTTCATGGCTGAATCTCCCTTAGCTTTGTGACTCTCCATGGTGAGGAATGTTTGTGCTTCTGAGGAAGACTGCAGAGGGTCAAAAAAAACCCATCTGGCCACTTCTTACCCAGGAGAGGGATGGCTTTGAGATCTGCATCAGGAACGGGGGCATCGATATCTCTTTTCTCTGCAAGGATCTCTTCCCATCTCCCTAACTCTCCCCTTCCCAGTGGCCTTGCTCACTCTGATCACTCCCTTCTTGTTCTTTCCACTTTCCTGCTTTTTTTTTTTTTTTGGTCTCTGCTCAACCAAGTTGGCACTTTCTGGAGTGACGTTTTTCTGATGACCCTCGGTGGGACCACTGAGGCAGACCTGGCACATTCCAGACACAGGGCTCTGTTTCCTCTGCTGAAGCCCCCTCCAGCTCCTTCTCACCTCACCCCCTGGCTGACTTCTACCCCTTGAGGAGCTTTCTGCACAACTGTTCTTTCTTTAGGCTTTCCTGGCCTCTCTGACTAGATCAGGCTGTCTCTGCTCACACTTTCATGTCATTTTGCGTTTTCTCATCACTTCTTGTGATTAGAATAAAGAAATTACTTATAAAATGAGTTGCTGTCTATGTTGCCTGCTAGACCATGAGCTCTGAGAGGAGTGGAGCCGCCGCAGCTCTTGTATTTGCTGCATCTGCAGTGCCCAGCACATCAGGGTCTAACATTCTCCGTGACCTCACTCAAATGGCCAAACCTTCCTCTTTCGGACAAACGCTCACGTGGCTTCTGCCTTCATACCTGGCCCAGCCTGTGACAGTGTCGTGGTCTGGCTATGGAAGATTTCTGGAGACAGCCTTCACCTTTGTACTTCTAAGGAAGAAGATGCAAACTCCTGGAAGTCAGGAGGTGGAAGAAGATAGCCCACAGCCCAGCCTCCTCCCACATCTCAACGACTCTGAAATGTGGAGGCATGGGGAGCTCTCTGTTCCTGGGAGAAAGGGGAGAAATTGGGACCCAAGGAAAGCAGCCCCAGTGCAATAAATCAAAGACACACAATCTCTACAACTGCTTCTCTGGGCAAAGACGGAGGAATTAGGACTAATGAGCTGCGTCAAGACCAGAGCCTGCAGCGTGGATGTGGACACCTTCTCACCACTTAACCCTTCTCCATGAGGTATGGGGGAGAGGCTGCAGTGCAACTGATCAAGACCCTTCCAGGTGCACAGGTCTGCAGGTTGCTATTGCCATTGATATTGCAGTTTTTGTTGCCTGAAGATGAGGCACAGTGGTGGCCCAGCACCTAGACCCTGGGGCTGCACCTAGACCAGGTGTTAACCCAGTGACTGGAGCCCTCGCTGTGCAATGAGCCTTCTAAGCATGCTCACAGTGCCACCAGGCTGCGACCCCTGAGTGGGATCAGCCAGCAACTCCTGCGATGGTCTACAATGGAGGGTCCACCACTCCCGGTTCATGTAGCTCAAGGCAATGGAACAGAGTGATCAAGAGTTCAGGTTCTGCAGTAAGACAGAATTTTAGATTATTAGCTTTCTCATCTTGGGGAAATCATTTAGCATCACTGTGTCAGTTCTAATTATAAGCAAAGCCAGATTCATAAGCATGTGACCTGTGTACCCTTACTTAGCCAAATGCCCAGAAGGGCTCTGCTCATGGTTTAATGCTCTGTTCTTGCCATTTTGAAATATTTAATGATTTTTTTTAAAACTAGGGGCAAATATTTTCAATTTTGATTCTTATAAAATAAAAATTTATTTTAAGAATGACAATGTGATAGACAGTTTTGTTCCTGGCACATATTAAGGTTCCACTAAGGTTTTTACTACTACTACTACTACTACTACTACTGTTAGAATTATTATTTCCTCCTGGGTTACCTACCAATTACTCTAATACTTCATACCTCTCCAGATTTCTGGCAGGTGGTTGGGGAGAAGGAACCTCTCAAGCCTTCAAAGCCAGTCAAAGATGGGCCTTTTAAATCCTCAAATAACAGGTAGCAGCCTAACTGAATAAAGAATTGGAGACCTCCCTGGCCTCATGGCATGTTTCTCCAGGAACACCATGGATATGAGGTAGGACCTCTTCCTGGGAGGCTGTGGGGGTGGAAGGGTGGTCAGGGCTCACAGAGGTGACAAGCAGTTCAAAACCCAGTTCACACACTCCTTTCCAATCTTAGCAGTGATGGCACTCCACTAGAGACACCCACTTTGACATCTTTGACTCTGTTTTGCCAGAATATCACTCATCTCTGCGCTCTCAGCTCGGAGGGTCAGGCACTGGTAGTGCTCCCCAGCTGGGCACATCCCACGCAATAGAAATTGCCAGAAGAGTCGGCTTCCCTCTTCACTCACTGGGGAGATCCCTTATGATGTGCGCCTTTCTCTTCCGGCCTCTCTGACAAGCTTTGCTCTTCTAGCGTGGACAGCCATGATCAGTGGTGACTCTGCCCATCTTTCCCTAACTCACTCCCTAAACTCTGTCTTAATTCAAGGGCTGGATGCCTTTGTCCACTTGGTTCTGAGAACATTATCAGCATCCTCTGTTCCTTCAGTGTGTTCTCGAGAGAACCAAGGCCCCTTTATGAAAAGACCCATATCCTATGAGCTTTATCTGAAATCTAGTGTTGAACAACTTTTTAAATTTGCAGCTGCTGGCACAGCCCCTGGACTTCTCTTGTAATTCTATGTATTCTCTAATGGAGGGTGGGGCCGGGAGAACCAGAGGGGCTCTTCCATTGTGGGGTGTCTGAGCAGTCAGGGTGGCATAGCAGGTATCTGGGGAGTGAAGCTTGGAAAGGGGCCTCTGAAATTCAGCCCAGTGCTCTTTCTTCCTGCTGCGTGATGTTGTCTCTGTTAAAAGATTCTCCTTCCCCAAACACAGAGTACAACAATCCCATTGAATGCATTGCCAATGATAAGCTATGTACGGACAAATAACAACAGTGACAAAACCACACACAGAGACAAGGCAGTCTGTGTAGGGGAAGAAAGAGAAAAATAAATGAAATTAACAGTGGGAGACAAAAACAGAGGAAAACCCAGCAATTAGATTAATCATAGACTCCCAGGAAATTGGCCCAAATTTCTTTAAAATCTTGTTGATTGTTATTCAGATTGAAGGGTTCCCTCAGCAAGATTATTCAGAGCCCACCAAGCATGCATACCAATCTGCTGCGGCCCACAGGCAAGCTGCTCAGACCCTGGGGCGACAGTGGCCAGCTGCAGAGGACCACCTGTGCAGGTGTGAGGCAGGTTAGAAAGGGCTGAGAGCAGGACTGGGGTCAAGAGGCAGCATTTCTAGTTCAGGATCTCCAGTCAACTCACTTTGGAACTTTGAATTGTATAACTTTGAGGACCTCAGTTTCCACGACATTAAATAGGCAAGATCTACCCACCCTTCCTTAGTCAGTGAGTTTGAAGAGTTTGAAGAGAAAAAAAAAAAAATAGGTGTTGAAGTTCCTTGGAAAGACTAAAAGTGTTATGCAAGCAAAACATAGCTTTTTGAGTATTTTCAGAGACAGACAAAAGGTAGGATATTGCCCAAGTTTCAAATATTCCACACCCCAGCCCAAGGAAAGAGGCAGTATGGCGCAGCACAGAGCTGGCCTGTAGCTACAGAAAGGCTCCAAAGTCTTCAGATTCAGTAAAACACTCAGAATATCTTGACCCAAATATCCCCCCGCCCGCCCGCCTTTATGATCTGCATTTAAAGAAAAATTGAATGACCTATCTCTAGATTTATTAATGCTTAAATCATTAGTGTCTTGGCTCCAGAATGTTCCTGGCTTGCCAGAGGGACGTCAAATGCCTGGAAGTTGCCCTTCACCCAGGGTGAAGTAACCCAAGCATAAAATGGTTTGGGTTTGGTTTGAAGGATCGAATGCCTGAGTTCCTCTTAGAACTAAACTCTTCAAATATGACCATTTTTGGCTCAAGGTTAAAAAAAAAATCATTGGCTGCCTCCTAGGTGCTAGGCTCTAAGCATTTCACATGCATTATTTAATGTAATCCCTGCAGCAGCTCAGTGTGGTGAGTTCTATTAATCTTCCTATTTGAAAGATGTAAAAAGCAGGGCACCCTTCGAGTATTATGGAAAATATTTTGACCAATTTTTCTCTTGGTTTCTGTCTTTGAATCTTCTGAAAAGAAGAAATAATCTGAGGGCAGAAGAGGTCCAAAAGAGTCATCTGGTATTACATATCTCAACATACGGCTGTTCAGTTTAGTAGGTGTCAGCATTTAAGTATCAAACAAGCATGGTGAAAAAAATAAGCAGAATGAGAAGCTGCAGGATGTCTCAGGACCTTTGAAATGAATGTTTGTTATGACTGTAACAAGGGGATGGTTCAGGCAACACTTGTCAAATTTATTTGGTCATCTTTTTCCAAAGGATTCTAATATCCTTCAGAAAATCATTTAGAAAATGTCAATATAGAGCCTCCTATCATTTTACGGAAGAGGAAACCAAGACTTAGTGGGGGTTTCTTGCTCCAGGTTACAATGTATGAATAGTAGAGTTAAAAGAGCAACCCAGAAGCCCAGAGTCCAGGTGTGAACACAGTCCAGATTCCACCACAACACGGGGAGGGGTAGCAAGAGCACCAGGTCTGGGGACTTCACAGGTTCAAACCATTGGCCACACAGCATCACAGACCATAAATCCCTCATTTGAAGACTCAAATCTACACAGTCTTTAAGATGAAGACAGGATTTTATTTCAATAATAAAATTAATTCCTTTGTGCTTAAAGGGACTGTATTAGTTAGGGTTCTCCAGAACCAATAGGATGTGGAGAGAAAAGAGAATGAGAAATTGAAAGGTTCATTCAAAGAAGCCGGCGCATATGATTGTGGAAGCTGGCAAGTCTTCAGGGCAAGCCAGAAGACTGGAGACCAGAGAAGAGTTGCTATCATAGTTTCATTCTGAGGGCAGTTTGGGCACAGAATTTCCTATTTTTAAGGACATCAGTGTGCTTTTCCTTAAGGCCTTCAATGGACCAGATGAGGTGTGCACCCACAGTATGGGGGATAACCTGCTTTATTCAAAGTTCTCATTTATGCACCAATCACATCTAAAAATCACCACAGGTCCAGTTAAATTGACACCAAACTAACCATCACAGGGGCCATGTTCCTTTTTGCCTTTAAAATGCAGATGACATAACTCTTCACCCTTTTCCTCACTGACAGGATATGAGAAGCTCACCAGAGATCATCCAATGCGCTGCACTTTATTTATTTATTTTTTAATTTAAATATTTTATTTTATATAATTCTTACATCTTTTTTCATCTTTGCACAATGTATGCATTTTCATTTTGGTTATATTCCCCATACAATTGCACCTCCCCCTTATTTTGACTCTAGTCCTTTCTTTCCCCGCCCCTCCCTAACCCCCCCCCCCACCCAGTGTGTCTCTGGTTTATAGTTGCTTGTTGATTTTGATTTTTACTTTGTATTGATTAGTCTTTTTCTTGGTCTCTTATTTAGGTTTTCTAGATTCCTGCTATGAGTGAGACCATCCAGTATTTTTCTTTTTCTTTCTGACTTATTTCACTGAGCATGATCCCTTCCAGCGCCATCCATGTGGCTGCAAACTGCATGTGTTTATCTTTTTTGATTGTTGAGTAATATTCCATTGTGTATATGTACCACATCTTCTTGATCCACTCATCTATTTTTGGGCATTTGGGTTGTTTCCAAAGCTTAGCTATTGTAAACAGTGCTGCTATAAACGTAGGGGTGCAGGTGTTCTTTGGAATTGATGTTTCTGTGTCCTTTGGGTAAATCCCTAGGAATGGAATTGCTGGATCATATGGAAGCTCTATGTTTAGTAGGTCCAGAAATCTCCACACAGCTCTCCATAGTGGTTGGACTAGTTTGCACTCCCACCAGCAGTGCAGGAGAGTTCCTTTCTCTCCACAACCTCGCCAACATTTGTTGTTGCTAGTTTTTTTAATATGTGCCATTCTCACTGGAGTAAGATGGTATCTCATGGTAGTTTTGATTTGCATTTCCCTGATGACAAGTGATGTTGAACATTTTTTCATATGCCTGTTGGCCGTTTGCATTTCCTCTTCAGAGAAGATTCTTTTTAGCTCTTCTGCCCATTTTTTGACTGGATTATTTTCTTTGTTTTTGTTGAGTTTCATCAGCTCTTTGTAGATTTGTGATCAGTCCTTTATCATTAGTGTTGTGTGCAAAAATGTTCTCCCAGTCGGTGGGGTTTCTCTTTGTTTATGTTATTGTCTCTTTTGCTGTGCAGAAGCCCTTTAATTTGATGTAGTCCCAGCTGTTGATCTTTGCCTTCACTATCACTGCTTTGGGTGGTGTGTCTGTAAAGATGTCTTTGATGTGCATATCACGTAGTGTTTCGCCTATATTTCCTTCTATGTATTTTATGGTTTCAGGTCTTATGTCTAGTTCTTTAGTCCATTTTGAGTTGGTTTTTGTGCATGGTATGAGGTAGTGGTCAAACTTCATTCTTTTGCATGTAGCGACCCAGTTTTCCCAGCACCATTTACTGAACAAACTTTCTTTGCTCCAGTGCATATTCTTTGCTCCTTTGTCAAATATTAGTTAACCATAAATCTGTGGGTTTATTTCTAGGTTTTCTATTCGATTCCATTGGTCTGTGTGTCTGTTCTCATTCTAATAACATGCAGTTTTGATGATTATGGCTTTGTAGTATAGTTTGAAGTCTGGGAGTGTGATGTCTCCATTCCCTTCTTTTTTTTTTCAGAAGAGCTTTGGCTGTTCAGGGTTTTTGGTGATTCCATATAAATTTCATCAATAAATGATCTATTTCTTTGAAGAATGTCCCAATACTCTGCACTTTAAGCAGTGCCTGGCATGGACTCGATGGTACCATAGAGCTGCCTTGTCGATTTCTTCATCAGGGAATGAGGCAAGAAGCAGAGGTGAAGGAGGAGCCTTAGCTGGATATATTCAAGGATTTCACTATGCTACCCTTCCTCAGTCAAAAGAGCTGCATTTTGTCTCATATATATTAGACTTCCATGTAAACGATGCCTAAATCTGTTAGAAAGCTCTCCTATACTCTTCCAACTCAAAATGGATTCTGAGGTCCAACATTATCAGCTGTTTGTCAGCAACTTGACAGAAATGCAGAATCTCAGGTTCTACCCTGGACCTATGAAATAAGAATTTGCATTTCAACACCATTTCCAGGTGACTCGTAAGCATATCAAAGACTGAGGAGTAATGCTCTAGACCTCACATTACTTGAAGAGAGACCATTACAGTGCCAGATACATAGTAGGAGTTGAGAATATTTTATTTTTTGAATGATTGTCTCACTTAGGAAACAAGGCCCAGAGCAGGGTAGAGGTGACACAATTGATTAGTAGCACATTGGCAGCAGAACATAAGTGTCTCTGATTATGTGTTCTTTGTCCTGGAATATGACTCCTCCTTAGAGAGCCCAAGTCCTTGCTGAGAACTCTTTATGTCTCCAGCCTGAGCATTTCAGCAACTGAGATGTTCCAATGGAAGCATCCCAGTTCTTTGTGTTTATGGGAAAGCTTCCTACAAGGAGTTATATCCAGCAGACAAAATCACTGGGCCAGAACAAGCATGTTCCCCTGAGAAACCTCTGACATGAAAGAAAAAGAAATTATATTTTTACCTGCAGGTACATTTGGGCTGAAATTAAAAAATCTTTTCCAAGATGCTGGGTCTATCTGAACTGCCCTTTAAGCAATGATGGGAGAAATTCTGCACAGATAATCCGTTGAGGAGTTAATTTGGAGTTGTGCTAAACTGCTAGCACTGAGGCTGTCATAGGGGAGAAGAAGAAGCAAGTGGAGAAATCTTTGATCCTCAGTGCAGCCAACTTCTTCCGGAAACTTGAATGGGAGATCAAACATGAACAGCAGTGCAGGCCCTGGACTCTGTCCAGGACTATAGGAATCCAATATTCCAATAATCATCCAGTTCAACAGAAGTCAACCCAGGAAGCTCATCAAGGAAAAGGCTTGTGGGGCTTCTCTTGTGGCGCAAGGGGTTAAGCACCGCACCATGAAGCAATCCACAGCCTCTGCAGCATGAGTTCTATCCTAGCCGGCCAGGGAGCGACCCACATGGCGCAGCAGGCCTCTCCTGCCTCGCCCGCTGCTCCCCTCAGCAGTGTATTTCAGTCAGTCTGCCTATTTTGTTCCCCACTCTGTCTCTGGCGAATCCTCTCACCCCCCCCCACCACCGCACCTCTGGCCTGTACCCCAGCTCTTGTATGTATAAATAAATAAATTTAAAAAATAAAAAAAAGAAAAGGAAAAGGCTGTCTGAGAAGAGGACTGAGCCATGACAAATGAGGGAGAGGCAGAGAGGTTGCCATAGCCTGGGGCTGTCCTCACTGAAATACTCCTGTGTGTTCCTCCCTTACACAGACTTTCTCACAAAATGCAAAAGAAACAAAGATGCAGTTGATAATCATCTGTGTTTCTAGACTCAGTTCAAAATTCAAGGGACTGGTCTTTGTTTTTCCGTGCTAAGGAGTCTCAGGATCTCAGTCCAGGAAGGGGACCTTATTCCAGGCCATACCATTTACATGAGTCAGACAGCCACTTCTCTAGAGCACATCGATATTCACCATAAAGACCCTCACTTACAAGTGTAGCAATGTGTAGTGTCCAAAGTGCTTTCACCGGCATCTCCCCTATCCTGCTTGGAGGGGGAGGCGGGGGGACATAGGGCTTATGTGTGTGCAGAACCAGGGACTCAGGGTTGACTGTCGACCCCCTCTTCATTCCGGTTTTGCTCTAAAAATCCTGGTCATAAGTGATCCACAGGACACTTGATCAAAGTCCAGCAAATCCGACAAGTAAATCCTTAAGACTACTACAAATACAGTGACTGGAATACAGCCCACTGCATTGATATTTGCAAAACGCATGGGGTAGACAAAACTGCCGCTCTAGTGATTGTCTCAGCACTTGGATGATGCCATCCTACCTTGGCACACCCAGACCATTGCACACAGCAGGTATCATGGAAAAGCTGTCCCGTGGGACACAATCTCTCCTCAGTCTTGGTCCTAAACCATGCTCCTCAGCCTACCTAACTCTCCAGTGTCCTGGCTATGGAGTCTCTCTTTCTTTCCACCCACACAAAACCTGCCCCGAGACCCATCACCAAGATGCAACTTTATAATCCTGGCCTCTTGTCAATGTCAACCACAATCTGTCTAGAGATTTCCCAAGTGCTGCTGGAGGATGTTGCAGGAAGCGTGACCACACTGAACAATGTAAGGAGGGCTCTTCATGTTAGAGGTGGCTAATGTCATCCACTGGTAGGGGAAGCCCTTTACACTATTACCACAGACCCTGACCTTGTCATGCCAATGTTCATGACACATGATTATTTCCAGCAAAGGTAAGATGTTGTCCTTTGATAATGAAGCTGCTCACTCCAATGGAGACCCTCAAGACTCCCAACCCGATGGAGCTGCGGGTGGCTCATGGGAAAGCAGGGCAGACATCCTCTCTGAAGCATGTGGTAGAGAAAAGTTTTCAGACTCTGCTCAGACAGAGGATAGGCATTTCAGACCTGCTACCTGAAAACTTCATGGTCTTGGGCAACTCACTGACTTTCACTGTTTTTTCCCTTCCAAGGGGGTGCCGATGCAATTCTCTCAAAGTTCTTATGAAGATTAAGTGTAAAA
This sequence comes from Talpa occidentalis, assembly GCF_014898055.3. Classification (NCBI taxonomy): domain Eukaryota; kingdom Metazoa; phylum Chordata; class Mammalia; order Eulipotyphla; family Talpidae; genus Talpa; species Talpa occidentalis. Next base: position 30,963,829 of record NW_023603184.1, read on the forward strand.
TGACTGGCATGTTATCTGGCTTTGACAATGTTTCTTTTTTTGTTCTTTCTTCTCTCCCTTTTCTTTTCTTTTTTTTTTTTTAAGATTTATTTATTTATACAAGAGCTGGGGTACAGGCCAGAGGCGTGGGAGGGTGAGAGGATTTACCAGAGCCAGAGCGGGGAGCAAAACAGACAGACCAACTGAAATACACTGCTGAGGGGGGCAGCGGGCGAGACAGGAGAGGTCTGCCACGCCATGTAAGTAGCTCCCTGGCCGGTTGGGAATCGAACCCACGCTGCAGAGGCTGCAGACAGCTTCACAGTGCTGTGCTCAACCTGCTGTGCCACAGGGGAAGGCCCTTCTCTCCCTTTTCTTAACCTTGGTAGAGATAATAATGTGTAGAAGATTCCATACTTTATTATTTATAGTTGTAGAGATTCTAAAGTTGGAAGACACTGAGAGATTACTAATCCAAGTTTGCTAATTTTACAGATTTGGAAGCTGAAGCACAGAAAGAAGCTCCTAAGTTTCTGTTAGCAGTTTACATTTCTCTTTAACTTTCTCCAGAGATGTAGAGTCATAATTACTGGTAGAATGTTCTTTGTATGATAGCCTGAAATAATTACAATTATTATTGCTGGAAGTTTGTCCATTTTTGTGGTGGGCTGGCCATGGTGGGCTGGCTTTCATGATGAGCTGAGTGCCTACTGTATACCAAGCATGGTATATAGTAAGCATATTATATACCCACTTTCATTCATTTATTCCTTTCATTCACCTGGAAGGGGACCATGGTTTCCCCTATTTTCAAATGAAACTCAAAAATGTTCTACTTTGTCAAGGTCACACAAGGAAGAAATAGATCTGAGATTCACAAGCAAACCTGTCTAACTCCCAGTCCTGTCTGCTCTCCCCTGGACCTCCAGCCTCAGTTCTGTTTCTGTAACTGACGTTCTCTGGCTTAACACGTTCAAATGACAAACAGTTTCTGGCACATTGTAGGGCTAGAAATAAGATTTTTTTTCTTCCCTCTTTCAAAAGCACATACTCTGGATTGGGTCTAGTTTCTATTAGAGTGTCTTCATGTCTTAAAATATACAGGACCTTAACTGACCCTCCACCTTATAAAATGGATAACAATATTTACCCTACGGGATTGAGTCTTCATGGGATGAGTAAGTGTAGATTATTAAGATATGTAAAGTGCTTAGAGTAGCATGTGGCATATAATAAATTCTACATGTGTGGGCCTCCTTGGTGGTGCAAGGGGTTAAGATGCAGCCTATGAAGCTATCCGCAGCCACTGCAGCACGAGTTCAATCCCCAGCCAGGGAGATACCCACATGGTGCAGCAGACCTCTCTTGACTTGCCTGCTGCTCTCCTCAGCAGTGTATTTTGGTCAGTCTGCCTGTTCTGTTCCTCACTCTGTCTCTGGTGTATCCTCTCACCCCCCACATCTCGGGCCTGTACCCTACTGCTTGTATGCATAAATAAATAAATCTTTAAAAAAAATAAAAATAAATTCTACATGTGTTAGCTCTTGTTGTGACTTCTTTCTTCCTTCTTCCCTTCCCCCTTTATCTTGCTGCCATTGTCCTGGCAGATCTCTTCCTGACAACACAATCCTTTCAGAATTGTGGATGTTCAGACCACTGATGTCTCGTATCAAAAGAGTTAAGATCCTTTCCACACCAAATGCCTGAGCCATATGTGGCTCCCTCTCCTTACAGAGACTAAGACCTTGATCATTTCTTAATGTAACTACTTCAGGAAATTTGTCGCACTAATAATGTTAATATGCCTTATTTTTATACTGCTCACGCCCTGAGCTCTCAATCTCTTCAAAACACTGTGATTGAAATTTTTCAAAAGTCTTTGATTTGGAAGTTGTTATGTAGAACACCAGTCAAGTATAAATATGGCAGAGTGATTTAAAGCAGTTGGAGCAATCCAAATGTTTAAGCTTGTTTCAAATAATTATCAATCTTTCTGCATTTCCAACACCCCCCTTCATTTGAAGGAGTGGTCCTCGCCGAGGCCTGGAGCACACTGTTGAGGCTGCTGAGTGTCTTTCTGTTCCCCTCCCGGTGTCTCCTTGTAATCACGTTATTAAATCCTTCATAGCTTGTGCTGCTCCTGGTATCAGGCTAGGTCGTGGAGAGGACCTGTCACACTGGAATGAAAAGCTCTTTCTATGTCTGCATCTATTCAGCTCTGAGGGTGTCCATTCAAGGGGATGTGCTGTCTAATGGCCTCTCTTCCTTCAGTTTGGATGCCCCTAGGGAGACTCAGGCCAAGCCTCTATCTACCTTGAAATCTGCTCTCCAGAAGGATCATGTGATACTGTTCCAGTCCAAGATGCATTTTGTGTCCACATACCCTCTCAGCTCCACTTTTATCAGACTCTAGGTGTGTCCACCGTCACTGGCTCTTCTTGGAGGGTAACAGTATCTCCCAGGAGTTTCCCGCTCTCTGTGCCCAGGTGCAATTCCATTTCATCCCTCTTCCCGAGATTCTCTGATCGAAAGGGACAGAGGCCATGCCCACTGAACCCTACGTGTGTGCAACTGGAAGTACAAGCAGATGATTGACAGGAGGAACACCCTTGACTAGCTGGAGAGAGAAGCAGAAGGATAAATATGTCCTTCCTTCATATGTGAAGTTCTTGCTTTCAAGACACATTTCGTGAAGTTCCTCGGAAGTCCTGGTAGATGATCAGGAGTGCCTTGCAGGCGCTCAGCTCCCAAACCCCTGTCCCATGGCCTCTCCCTCCTGTGCTGGTGTAGTCCCTAAGTCCCTCTCCAGCGCCCTCCCTGCCCTAATAAACTACCTGTACACAGTTGCCTCTGCCTCAGACCGTTTCCAGGGGAACTCAGGAATTACATTCAGGAGCTTCAAACTGGGAAAAATCCCAGATCCCCCAAAAAATGAACTTGAAAGGAGCATGTGGATTCCAGAGAACAGAAGGAAGGAAGCCAGAGACACTTTAGTGCTGGAGGACGAGGTGACCCAGTTGCCCGAGCACAGAATGACCAGGGGCCAGAGCTATCTCAACAAAAGGGTATTTTCAATACAATTTATTCCAGCATCAAAGAATCAGAGAACAGGTTTACCGCAGCGAAATTAGTTGAGATGGCACAGTTACCATAGCACAGAGGACCCGGGCCTGAGCCGAGTGAGAGCAATAAACACTGTCGTGTGGGACTAAAAAATCAGGTAGAGCAATTTGCCCCAATAAAGATGGGCCGATGCCCAGAGTCTCCCCAGAATGGAGAAACCAGAGCCCAAGATGCCCGGGGGGAGGATGGTCAGCCTCCACCTCCATGCACAAGTGACACCTCCTTGCTCGCACTCAGGGGAGAATACATGAGGAACATAGGGTTTGGGCTCAGAGGACCTGAGTCAAGGCCCCACTCTTTGTTGTGTAATGTGAGCAATTCATAGACCTGTGCGAGAAACACTTGCCTCTTTTATAAATGGGGAGTAATAAAGCCTGAGGGCACGAGAGGATGGCAAAGTCTTCCGTGAAACTGCCAAGTAACATCTCCTTCCTGCTGATGTCACCATTCCAGATTAAATATGTGCCTCACAGAGGCCAAGAGGAATGTCAATGTATCATCATTTTCCTTGCTGTTATATTTATTACTAAATAAAATATGCACAAAGTATTTTCACATTTCCAATCCCATTGTCTCACTTGAATCCTGTCAAAAACTCACCTGGTGAGTTGCATCATTAACCTCATTCTAGAGATGAGGAAACCGCAGCTATGAAATGGTGGCTTTCTCTGGACACTCAGCCAGCAGTGGCAGGCCTGGGGCACCAAGAAGGACTCTGGGAGGACATCCCTTTCTAGGTCCTGTCCCCCACATGTCAGGGAAGAGAATTGGGCACCAAGGCTATAAGTTTTCCATCTTCAACTGGAATGATGCTGGGAGATAATAATTCCACTGAAGAGCACTGGGGTGATAATTCTGCCTCCCTTTACCCCAGGACCATTCCTGAGTAGTGTGTGCAACCTGCTGTCACACGAAGAAGCTTCTCAGTCCCCTATTTAAATAATAAAACATGATAGGCCATGTATTTCTTTTTTTTTAAAGATTTATTTATTTATTTGTTTGTTTGTTTATTTATTTCTACAAGCACTGGGTACAGTCAGAAGCGCAGGAGGGTGAGAGAATCCACCAGAGCCAAAGCGGGGAGCAGAGCAGGCAGAAGGACCGAAGTACACTGCTGAGGGGAGCAGCGGGCAGCAGGAGAGGTCTGCGCACCATGTGGGACCCTCCTCCGGTGTCCGGGGAGCAGCCGGGGATAGAACCGGTGCTGCAGAGGCCATGGGCAGCTTCGCAACCCAGCGCTCAACTGCTGCGCCACCGGGGAGGCCCTAGGCCATGTATTTCTGGGACATTATTATAACATGCCTGGGGTGGCAACAGGAGACTGAGGCTGAGGACATTTCTTTGAGTGTCACTTGGGCTATCATAAAATATCATGTATAAATTAACATGGGTCTGGGGGCTAGTCAAACAGGCAGGCAGCTACTTTAGAAGCTGGTGCTGGTATGGCTGTGACATCACCACCAGTCAATCCCACAGTTCCTCCATCTTGCCAAATGCCCAAGTCACTTGAGCTTTTGAGAATAAAGAAGCATTCATGTTCAAGGTCATGCTAAGGGTTATGGAGTTGTCAGGCTTGGTGAATCTGGACTTAGAGGATCTGGAGGAGAAGGCCTCCCAACATAGCCATCCTTGCCATTGGGTAATTGCTAGATTTGCACGTCTCAAGGTCTTGCGGATTGTGGTTGTGGTTTTACAGTCTATTTGGGGGAGAGGCCGATGCTCTCTGCCAGGTTAAATGACTCGCAGGCATTAAAGATGGCTGCTGAGCTGATCAGAAACAGACCTCTGGGCTGATCTGCAACTGGATCCCTGAGCTCTGATGTTTCAGCCAAGGTTAGGCAAATGCAGGCCGCCCGCCTGGGCTCTTCAGGGCGTTCTCATATGCAGCGTCCGGGCTATGATTAGGAACAGTAACATTTTCCAGAGACTTTGCCCTCAGGGAACTGATAATCTGGAAGAAGGTATAAAACAAATACACTCAGATAAATCCAATATGGAGCAATAAAAATAAATCTAAGACCAAGTCATATTTAGCTCTATCCACAGTGTGTGGTACAAAGTTGGGGATAATAGTTGCTCAGTCAATGCTTGCTGAAGGAATAGAAGTCCCCCGAGAACACAACGTGCTAGGGAGGCCAGGTGCTCTAAGCCTCAGTTTTCTAAACTATAAGCACAGAAAATTGGGACTTATTCCCCCTGCCTTGCTTGCATGGTTAGAATTAGAATTAAAATATGAAAAATATATTATAAACTGTAAAACACTAAACCTTTGTAAGTGATTTTCAGTGGAGGAGATGATCACACATCTGGTTAGTAGTGACTAGGACTCAAAGACTCTTAAAGGTTTAGGAAGTTCATAAATATTTACAGCCTCTTTTCCCTCCTCCCCATTTCCACTATCAGTGACTTGAACTAGCTCTAGATTACCAAGAAGTTTCATCCACTGATCTTTTGATAATGTCTGCCTTGAATACTCAGTTGAGTAGGATTATGAGATTTCACTGGACTCAGTGGGGGAGTGCTATGATCAATTAATGATGTCTGCCATGGACCTAGGTTGGAGAATAGTAGCATGTATGGTATTTATTTTGCCATTCTTTGCCCGGACCTTCATGTTCCCATTCAGTGCAGCAGCTTCCTAGTTGTTCTCCATCTTCTATTATCCAAGCTCAATCCAATCTCTCCTTGCTCCTGCCAGCAAAGTTGTCTCTTTCTAAACATAAATCTGACCATGACATTCTCCCACTAAAATCATTCAAGGGTTTTCTCCTTGTTCTACAGAATGTGGTCAAATTCCTCAGCAAGTCCTACAAAGCCTTTAGTGACTTGATACCTAACCTGCTAATTCATTCAGGTCCGGAAACTCCAACCTGCCCTCTATCTTGTTATCAAGACAACATAGCCATCTTCCTCTCCCAAACATACCCTGCCCAACTTACCACCTAAAATCTACTGATCCTTAGCCTCTGAGGCATTTACTATCACCTCTATGAAATCTTCTGTCATCCCCTTCAAGTGGACTTGAGCTCTTTTCCTTCATATCCACAGCACCCTATATAGAATAGTTACAGCATTCATCCCATGTAAGAAGTATTTCTGGGGTCTCCCTGGTGGCGCAGCAGTTGAGCGCTGGGTTGTGAAGCTGCCCACAGCCTCTGCAGCGCTGGTTGGATCCCTGGCCACCAGGTGAGGGTCCCACATGGTGTGCAGACCTCTCCTGCCGCCCGCTGCTCCCCTCAACAGTGTATCGTCAGTCTGCCTGCTCTGTTCCCCACTCTGGCTCTGGTGAATTCTCTCACCCTCCCGTGCTTCTGACTATACCCAGTGCTTGTATAAATAAATAAATAAATAAATCTTTAAAAAAGAAAAAAAAAGAAGTATTTCTGGGCATGTTTACCTTTTTCAACTAGATTATGAATTATGTAATATAAGAGACCATGCTATATATATTATTTTTTTTTTTTTCTGTAGAAAAGCTGGTATATAGGCCAGGGGCACCAGGGGTGAGAGGATTTACAGAGACAGTGTGGTGAGCAGAACAGGAGGATTTACAGAAAAAAACTGCTAAGGGGAGCAGTGAATGAAACAGGAGAGGTCTGCTGCACCACATGTGGGTTGGCTCCCTGGCTGGGGATTAAACTCAAGCCATGAAGGAGTCCCCAAAAGCTCTCATTTCTAATAAGCCTCTTGGTAATGCTGAGGTGCTGGCCTGAGTATAGCAAGGCTCTATGTGATTCTAGAAAGAACTAGAAGCTACTGGAGGAAGTTAATGGATAAGAGTTCTAGCAAAAGTGTTTTCTACCTGCTCAGACCTCCATGGAATAGAATGTGATGCTTCAGTGACATGAGAGACTGAGCAGAAGTTAGGTGATGATTTGACAGGTTCACATTTCCCAGAGAATTTCTACTCCCTCTGGCAGGTAGATGGCCACAGTCAGTTTCAAATTTTACTGTTGATGAACTCTCTCAAAGATTTTGACAACTGTGTATCTACTTGACCACATTTAGATTGACATCTAAAATTTCACATCATATATTTAAATACATTTAACTGTTAATAAAGGATAGAACATGCTAAATGGTTTATTAAATAAAGCAAAATGATGACTGGCTCATTTCAATAATGTTTTATTAGACCTAGGGTATAAATTCTAGAGGGTAGGACAATATTTTGCCTATTTTGTTCACTGATATATACCTAACATATAATAACATTGATCAAGTTTTATTGAATGGATGGAGGCACATCAAATTTAAAAGCAGACCTGTAAAAATTTGATCTATGGGTCTTATCTATGGTATCTTGAAAAATATATTAATCCCACAAAATGTTCCAATTGTATTTAAATAAATTAAACAAAAAAATGTTCTAAATTCAATGCATCCCAACTTTGGTTAAAATACCAATGTTTTAATGCTAATTTTTGTAGTTAGAATTATGACCAAAACAGGAAAAAATGAAAAGCTCTGTGAAAGGTAAGAGGCCTTGGTTATTTTTTAAAAATAGGAAATTTTATGAAGACATTCTTGAACATCCCTGGCTGCCCTTCTGGTCAAGGTCTGCTTCTGACGCCCCATCATCATGCCCCATCTACCTGTCAAGAAATCATGAAGAGCTGAGTTAGGACTCCACATACCAACTGCATTTTTGAAATTTCTTTCATAGGGTGACTATTTTCAATCTCTCCGGATGCCACATTCTGTCCACCAAATGGAGTTATTCCCAGGGCTCGCTTTCCCCGTGGCGCCCGCGCACGTAAGTCGCACAGGCTCAGCCAGCCAGCGCCGCAGACAGGCCTGCATTCAAGTGGTCCCGGGTCAGCACGGGGTCCTTTGAACACTGAGCAGTGTCTTCACACTGCCCTCTGACATCTCTCATGCCCGTCATCTCCCTGCCAGGCCATCTTCCTCCCTTTTGTGTTCTCTCTCCTTTCCACATTGGTTTTCCAAACCCTGGTCCTTGGATCAACAGACCTGTAGTTGGAAGGAGCAGTCCTATCTCTGCCCTCAGCGGGCACTCTCTTCTACCTTCTGCTTTATTCACATCACAGTGCGGACCCTGGAGTTCCAGAGTGTCCTTCATGCCCTCTCTGTTCTTTCTTTTTTTTTTTTTTTTAAAGATTTATATATTTATGCATGCAAGAGCTGGGGTACAGGCCAGAGATGTGGGGGGTGAGAGGATCCACCAGAGACAGAGTGGGGAAGAAAACAGGCAGATTGACTGAAACAAGCTGCTGAGGGGAGCAGCGGGAGAGTCAGGAGAAGTCTGCCACGCCATGTGGGTTGCTCCCTGGCCAGGGATCGAACTTATGCTTCATCTGTTGCAGATAGCTTCACAGGTTGCGTCTTAACCCCTTGTGCCACCAGGGAGGCCCCATTCTTTTTTTTTTTTTTTAAGATTTATTTATTTAGGGACTCCCCGATGGCGCAGCAGGTTGAGTGCACCGCTAGGAAGCTTCCGAAGCCTCTGCAGTGCTGGTTCGATTCCTGGCCGGCCAGGGAGCTACCCACATGGTGCAGCAGACCTTCCTGTCTCGCCCACTGCTCCCCTCAGCAGTGCTTTCGGTCAGTCTGCCTGTTCTGCTCCCGGCTCTGTCTCTGGTGAATCCTCTCACCCTCCTGCGCCTCTGACCTGCTCTTGTATGAATAAATAAATCTAAGGGCTGAGAGGATTCACCAGAGAGAGAGCAGGGAGCAGAACAGGCAGACCGACTGAAAGCACTGCTGAGGGGAGCAGTGGGTGAGACAGGAGAGGTCTGCTGCACCATGTGGGTTGCTCCCTGGCTGGGGATAGAACTTGTGCTGCAGTGGCTGTGGACAGCTTCATAGGTTGCATCTTAACCCCTTGCACTACCAGGGAGGCCATTCTTACTCAGACCCCAGTCTTTGTCCTCTCTCTCCAGCCTTCCTCAGAGCCAGGGTTCCTCAAGCCATCAGGAGTCAGAGGCCACCAAGCCCTCTTCTATCCCTGTGCCATTACAGTGAAGTGGCAACCAGCCCATTTCTGCCTTTCCTTTCCTACTCTGAGCCCATCTCCCCAGGTGACAGATCAGATGAGGGCCCTGCTACAGATTTGCGCTGACACAGAGGGCCCATGGGCCTGACTAGGAACGAGCCCCAGCCAAACAAAAAATAGTTCTGATTGTGCCTTTTTTTTTTTTTTCCTTGAGATACACCATAACTTGTCTGCCTGAAGGAAAGTGGTGACATTGCAGTGTCTCTTTGATAAGTGCGTCAGACCAGCCCACAGACCATGGGAACCCAGAGAAAATGGCACTGTGGGATTACAAGAGCCTCAGCTGAGTTCCCGGACAGAACAAGTGTTGTTGGGGATGACACAGACCAGAGCCCAAGGCAGATGCTAGTAGGTCCTGTTCTCAGAGAAAACGCTGGCTGGAAAGGGAGCTTTGAGACAGGGTCAAAAGCAGCAATGCGATTTCTGGCTGGTAGCCCTCAACCGAGCTTTGTCTCAGCAGCAGCTCACTGGGAAAAAGACAGAATCCAGAAAAATCTATGGGACTGCCTTTAGAATTAATCGTGATTGATGTTCATCCAAGGAGGTGACTGGATCCAGGACAGAGGAAAGATGTCCTAGCAGAGAGCTGAATAGGATATTTCCCAAAGTTGCTTTCTGTTCCATTAAAATCTCATCAGACAAATCCTTTGGGAGACCTAGACAGTCACCCTGGAAACATTTGGAAAAGCAGATTTCAGGGCAGGAAGGAGAGTGTCACTTTAGATGTTCTCCACTGGATGGGGATAGTGGCAAGAATAGGGCAACCAGGATCACCAGCTGAAAAGGACCTTGGAGAAACTTGATTTCGGAGCAAAGAAAAATGGGACTCTTGGAGGAACGAGGACATCACCAAGGTCATACAGTCAGAAGGCCTGGGGAAGGTGAGCCAGGATGGCTCTCAGTTCTGCGGACGCCCAGCCCTGGCCACTTTCCTTTGCACTGAGCCTTGAAGGACAGCTTCAGAATTGGCTAGGATGCTGCTTCCTTTTTCTGCTGCTTTGGGACTGGGGAGAAATGGGCCAGTTCCTAAATGCAGCTCTCAGGGAAGTCTCTAGCAGGTTGTCAAGTGCTCCTGCCAGTGCTGAGCTGGCAAAGGAGGGTGGAGAGAAGTGCTTAGAAATCCTGCGCACTGAAAGGTGGCCTGTAATTGTAAAATTCCATTTCCTTTCAATTAGCAGCTGATTGCATTTGATGAGCTGCAACATTGTTTCCTCCGTGTAGATTAGGAGTCAGAGCAGTCAATGAGCTGTGAAATTCTCTCCCTGCTGAAACAATAGACAGTGATTAAAGCGCAGCTAATCCGATCATTATAGCCAGAGCCCACTGATCATTAGCTGCTAACCAAATCCCGGAGAGCAGCTCCAGCCTGGCCAAGGCAGGCCGAATGCAGCAGGTAAATGCTAGCAATAAGCTGGGCTTCCCTCCTCTCCACACCCAGAAGTCCCCGGTGGACCAGAGGGCTGGGGTGAGAACCAGGATGCTGCGCTGTGGAGGCGGGGAGTGAGCCAGCCAAGGACAACTGGATATCAGGAAGAGAGCTGGGACTTCAGAGCCAGATGGAACAGATCTGGGATCAAATACTTTCCTTATCCTCCCTTCCTCTCCCTCCTCCCCCACCCCCACTCCCTGTTGTTTAGCCTCTGAGCCTCAGATAAATTATTTGCCCCAAATCTTTAATAATACCTTCCGTGTGTAGTTGTTCTGAGGATTAATAGCACAGTCTTGGTAAGATCCCTGGTATAATGCTGAAACTCAGCAATAATATTAACTAACATTTTCGAGTGTTTGCTACGTGCCCGGCACTGTTCTAAGGGCTTTATGTGGATTAGCTTGTCTAATCCTCATAACAGCCCTGATAAAGAAGATGCTATTATTATCTCCTTTTTTCCAATAAGGAAGACAGAAGTTCAGTAACTTGCTCGAAATCACTTAGCCATAAGTGACAGAGCTGGGGTTTGAACTGGAAAGCAGACAGCTCAAAGGCCCTCCTAGTAAACCATCCCACTTGGCTATTTCTCAAAAGATGTTAACCCTCACTGTGGCTGTTATAGGGCAGCCCCGATATTGAATGTGTTCCTGGCTGTGGGTCCTCACCCGCGCGCTTAAAAGGGACTTATTTATACTCCACTATAGGCACACACAAAAGGTTAATAAAAGGTTTATTTACAAGGGAAAAGGAAATAAGGAAAATGTACAACTCAGGGAGAAAATATGGAAATAAAGTCTTTAATGCGTTCTACCTGATCCGCCAACCTGGAAACCCAAAGGCACTCTCAGAGCTGGCCGGACCCTGTGAGCTGGCGGAGAGTCAAAATGGGGGAACAACCCCTCCAAAGCCCACGTGTCTGGCTTTATACCAACCTGGCTGCTTAACCCCACCCTCAGGTCCCAGCCACCTTCCCTTTGGTGGTGATGGGATTTGGAGTTCCCAGTGTCTTTGGCTTTGGCCTGGGGTGGGGGTGGAGTCCACGAAGGCTGTATGGAATTAGCTTTAGGACATCCTTTTCCCCTTAACATGTTCACCTGCTAGGCATGTAGTTTTCAAACTTTGTGCAGAAAAATTAGCCAACGAGAGTGCTAAAAATGCAGATCATCAGGCCCAACCCCCAGTGATTCTGATTCAATGAGGGTGTCCTGGGAAACGTAACAAGATGCTCCATATTGGATGGTACAGTGGTCGTGCTCTAGATTCTGGGAAAGTGACGTATGGCTGACCAGGCCTGCATCTCATTCCAGGCTAGCACCTACAGACAATGTAAAGGTGGCAAAATGCGTATATAGATCCCATATATCAAGGTGTGAAGCTCTCTCTTCTCTTGCAGGAGCAGCCGTACAAATCATACAAAGCAGGGCACCGTTGAGAGTGAAAGGGTGGAATCCATAGTTATTCCTGGACAACAGGCCCCAACAGGGACTGGCCCAGGCAAGGAGGAAAAGGGTCATTGCTGCAGACTGTTGGTGCCCTGCATCCCTCCAGAGCTCTAGTCTGCTAAATCAAGCAACTGCACAGGTAGAGTGTAATGACACTGGGCACTGGACAAACAGGATGGGAGGTGTTAAAGGCTTTGAGGAGCATCAGTCAATGACAGATAGGGATTCTGTCAATAAACACCCTAGTGTTTTTGCCCTTGATAATTGCTCTGAATCAGAGTTCTACTCTGTCTCCTAGAGTTCCCAGTAGCTCCAATTACCACTTCAATCAGTACCTTCAAACTCAGCTTTCATTTTTTCCTTCCCTTTCCTATTTTGTGTCCCACATCTTTGCTGGTTACTTCCTGGAATCTCCTCTAGGATGAATTAATTATCCCTGAATCCTTTCCACAGTCTTCTGAGCTCAAAACAGTCACCTTACCACTACCTACCTGCACCACCTTGGGCAACAAATTAATTTTCAGTTTCCTTAAGAGTAGAAATGACAATAGTTAACACTTGTAAAGCATAGAAGCTAGCAAGCACTCGCTAAATGTACAATACTGTGATTATTAGTGTGAGCAGTAAGAATATTGTGCTCTCATTCCCAGTAAGAATCATTGCTCTGGCTCACATCTGGAAGAATCTTTTCTCTCCTGGGCTGCTGTTACCTCTCATCTCCCCTCTGGATTGTTGCAATACTCTCCCACAGTGACAGCAGCCCCCTCATATCCAGGAGAACCCCAGTCTGTGGCCAGGATATTGATCCTCATTTCACCACTACTAATGTCAGCTGTATTCCAGACAGCGTGCTAGATTCCAAGAGATTGTGATATATCGTATTTAATTCCTTTTCGAGAAGTGATGAAGAATACCCACTTTTGAAGGAGCACATAATTAATTTACCAAATGCAGAAGCCTAACACTTACATTAAAGATCAACACTCATTTAGAAAGTCTTGCGTTGATCATCGCTCTCTTTCAAATACCTTCCACGAGCCACTGCACAAAGTCCCACTGAAACTTTCAAGGCCATGTGGTAACCTCTCAGCCGCCCAACAGGTAGTGCTTGGCTTGGAGGCCTCTCCAGACAGATCCCAAGCCGGAGTCAGCCCCCTCTGCAAGACTCGCCCTTCTACCCCCTCTTCAAACAAATATGAGATATGATCTCCTCCTTTTAATTTTTTACTAAGCACAGTTGAACAGCTGATTTCAGTCATTTCTACCTATGGTTTCCTCCTTAAAGCTAATTAGTTTCTTTTCAAGTAATTGCAAATAGTACATTTTCCAGGCCCTTGGAGCCGAAGCTGACAACTAGCTGGTTGGAGTGGGCTCTTATCGATAGCTCACGGAAATTAGACATGCAAACATCACCCTGGGGCCCCAAGGGTTGCTCTAAGTTGTTTAGAATAAATAGCTCATGGAAGTCCCAGGGCTCTTTTATGAATGGACCCGCTAAAGCGAAACTCTGGGATGTGGTGGGCAACACAATCGGTCGTCAGGAGATTCCCTCTGCATCAGTGGGGGTCATTATCTCCGCAGGCACAAGATTTGCTCTGTCCCAGGCCCCGTGCTTGCTGCTAAGTATGGACCAGGGACAGGGGCAGGAATGGGCCCCTAGAGTAGAGAGGGGAAGGTTTACAGGGGAGGCTGATGGTGTTCACTGGAGGTGGGGTATGAGGTGAGGGGGATAGACCAGCTTCCTGGAATAATGATAACCCCCCTCAGCAGTAAGCCTGCTTGGCCAGTCACTACCCCAGGTTCCCTCCAGGAACTAATGGTGCCACACCTACAAATTCTTACTTTGGTCTTTGGAATACAATGAGTGATTGTTCTCAGATTAGCTGTTTTCCATAATATCTGGTATTATCTGTTGAATGGGTTTCTTTTATTCTTGTCTCCCATCAGTGAGAACATCACTGTTCTGGCCTTTGGTTGAGGACCTTTGGTTGAGGACCTTGGTTGTTGATCGCATGTTGATCATCATCATCAGTCCATGCAAGTTCCTATAACCCTGGATTCCTTTCCAGCTGCCTCCGGAACACATTGCCACAAACTCAGCAGTTTCAGCAACACCCATTGTTTATCGTTTCCCAGACGGCAAATCCAACTAGGACCTCGCTGCAATGGGATGAGATGTTAGCAGGCGTATTCCTTTCTGTGTCCTTGATTTCTGCAGCTTCCAGATACCTCACATTCTTCTTCCCTCATGGCCACCTCCTTCCATTCTCAAAGTCAGCAACTTCTTATGCTGTCTTCCCTCTTTCAAAGTCACATCTCTTTCTGACTCCCCTGCATCCCTCTTCGTTTAAGGATGTTTGTGATTACCTGGAAATCTAGTATCATCTCCCTCTCTGCTATTAATGTTAATCCCATCTGCAAACTTGAGTCCTCTCTGGCATGTCAGAAAGGTCTGGGGATGTCCAGGGGTAAGGTGGAGGGACAGTGCTTTGTCTATCAAAATTACCAATCCTAATCTCATGTCTTGTCCTTGTTGGAATCTACTCTAATGTGTCTGATATGCTCTGAAATATGCGTGCTGCCTTGTTAGTATGCCGTTAGTGTGCATGTCTTTAGTTGACATCTATGGTGTTGTTTTATGCTCTTTGTATGGTAGAATTCTCTCATTTTTCATTTGACACAATGTTTATGGTCTCCCATGTTGCTCTGGTTGCACTGAGTGTGATGTTCTGAATTGCTCTGAACTGCCTATTAGTTCTTTCTTCTCTGCCTGACTCCTAGCCTGCATTCACTCTGCTCCAAACAACCTCAAGACATATCTTGTGCAGGTCACTATAGACCCATCCACGGATTTCTCTGGAAAACACACTGCAGACTGCAGTGAGGATTGCAGTGCTACCTGGGTCCCAAGGTAGATGTCTCTGCTTTCTTCACCGGCTCATTTTGATTGCTTCTTGGGGCCGTGCCAGTTACACCTGCACTAGCGTAGTCGTGAACCTCTCCTCCCCATGACGGTGGTGCGGTGTTTCCATGCCAAACCTCTGGCTCAGAAGCACAGCTGAAGCCCTTTTTCCATCTCTCTGATGCATATGCTTTTTCCTGTACAGATATAAGGGCCACTAAAGAGACTTCCCTCCAGCAACCACTGAGTCACTCTCTACTCTTCCTCTCTGTGTAAGAGGCTCAGCTAGGCACTGGGTGCCATTGGGGATGCCAGTTCTCTGGCTCTGCAAGTTCAGAATTTTGTTTCCATTCCTTCTCCCCTAATCATCCATCATCAAATCTCTGGACTCTGGTTTCATTAATTCAACAAATATTTTTTTAGCATCGGCTATCTTGAGTGTCTTATTCCCTTCTCAACACCCCACATATGGGGAATATAAAAGGAACAATTAAAGAATACTAGATTCTACTGTCTTAACAACTCAATCTCAAAAAATTAGCTTAGATTCATTCTTTTCTCTCCAAACCAATTTAGGCCAAGCTAATATCATTTCTCACCTGGAAAATTACATTGTTTTTCTGCTTGTTTCTACTCTTGCTCCATCTAGTCCTTTCTCCATGCAGCAGTACACAAATTTGAAAATATAAATTAGAGCCCATCATTCCTCCATATCTGTTGACCTTCTAAAGCTTATAGATAAGATCCATATCCCTTGGCCTAGTTTACAAAGCTCCATGATGGCTGACTGCTATTGTTCTGACCACATACCATGTCACTCTTTTCTTCATTTACAGTATTTTAACCACATGGGCTTTTTTTCTGCTTCTGGAACAGGTCAAGTCTGTTCCTGTCTTTTTGGTATTTGCAATAGCTGTTCTGTCTGCCTGAAATGCTCTTTGCTCCAAGTTGCTCATGGCTGGCTCCTTCCCATCACCCATACTTTGGTCCTGTCTTTATTCTTTGGCTAATATTTATTTATTCACTAGCTCCACTCATTCATTCACTCATGAGTTTCTTCCCAGCTTTCCCTTACAGAGTATGAGCTTCATGAGAACACTTTCAGTTGTCTGGTCCACCACTCTCTCAGTCCCTACTATACTGTCTGGCCCATAGTAGATACTCAGATGCTCAGAAAGAGAAGAATAAATGAATGAATCTAAGCAATGATGCTCCATCCTGACTGCTTAGAATCACTTGCAGGCAGCAGCTAAAAATACTAATGTTCAGAGCCTAACCAGTCCAAGTGAATCAGAATCTCTGGGTGAAGCCTCAAGTATTGCACTTTTTAAAGCATCATATCCTAGAGCTGTGAGCCATCCATTTGAAGAATAAAAGCCCATCTCAAATAAGGCAATTCAACTGCAAGAGAGAACAGTTTTTCTCTTCCTTTCTGGTGTTAGATAGAGGCGCTGTAAGCCTGGACCTGTCAATAGCCATGTCAGCCACCACTCTGCTGCCCTCACTGGGTATGAGTCAAGGTTTAGGAGGGGAGAATAGGACCCACTCAGAGAAACTGAGCCAATTCAAGGGAGAGCGAGAGGCTCAGAGAGCTGTCAAAACAATGCCGATGCTGCTGCTGCTGCTGTGGAAGCCCACAGATTGTCTGAGTCTAACCCCACTGAAATTGCCTTTTCTGTTCAAGCTGGTTGGGTTAGGTTTCTGACACTTGGCAACTTAAGGAATCCTGACCAATACTCGAGGCAAGAAATAATTGTGGGTCACAGAAAAAATGATTCAAATGGAATCCAGAAGACAGAATATTAAGGCAATGCCTTTATCAATAAACCCACACTTTCAAATACTGCCTCTTGCTAAACTAGAACTAGTCCTTCACTTCTCTTATTTCAGCTGATGTTAGTGTGTTTACAGTGTGTCATAGTTAAGCACTTCCACAGCAGAATGAAAAGTATCAGATCACTTACTATTCTTAATAAAGGGAACAGATTACGGATGGAGCAGTGCTGTGCTTTCATCACAGGGCACTGCGTGTGCCAAGCCGTCTATCCTCAGGGGCTGCTCTCCCAGCCTGGGACCAAGAAAGAATGCAGCCTGAGCAGTTGGTTGTGGAACCCTCTTCTGTGTCCCTGTTTACTACAATCCTAATTGCTTGACTTCTCTTGAGCCTTTAGCAAGGTAATGATGAAAAGGCAGAAGATGTAGCTTTAGTGGCCCTGGTGGGCCTGCAAGGTCCCTCCCCAAACACAGGAGGCATAGGAGATGTAAATCAGTAGGAAGTTGTCTGAGATGTTAGCCTCCAAGGGGCATCAAAAAGTTTCAAGAGTGAAAGAGGATGGAGAAGATCTTGAA
This sequence comes from Talpa occidentalis, assembly GCF_014898055.3. Lineage (NCBI taxonomy): Eukaryota > Metazoa > Chordata > Mammalia > Eulipotyphla > Talpidae > Talpa > Talpa occidentalis. Next base: position 30,981,069 of record NW_023603184.1, read on the forward strand.
GAGGATATACTGTGTATGATTGGAAGGTGCATGCGAAGTACTTTTTTGTTTTTAGTTTCCTTTCTTGAACTTTACAAAGCATTTTTGTTTGTTTGTTTGTTTGTTTAATTCATTAGTTTATTCATTTTTCCCCTACCACAATCCCTTCTATCTCCTGTTCCTTCCCCCCCACCTCTCCCTAGTAAACTCAACCACTCATGGTGTTTATTGATATCCACTGATTTTTGAAAGCATTTTATGTCGTTAAATTGTCTGCTATGCAAATATCCTGTATTTGCTTCTATCATTCAGACTTGCTTTGCTACACATAATTCTTTCAAACTCTCCACATTTTATTGGAAATGACTGCGTTTCATCCTTTTTAATGGCTGCATAGCACTCCATGGTGTGGATATACCACATCTTTTTTCTCCAGTTGTCCACTGATGGACACTGAGGCTGCTCCATGTCTTAGCTATTGTAAATGATGCTGCCATGGACATTTGGAATGTGGATTTTGTATTGATGGTTACATGTTCTGTGAATATATGCCCAAAAGTGAGTTTGCTGCTTTGTATGATATTTCTATTTTCAGTTTGTTAAGGTAAATCCAAATGACTTTCTATCATGCAGTAAGGTTTCTTTTTCTCCTCGTCCTCTTCAAAACTTGTTGTTGGTGTATTTTTAATAAATGCCACTTTCATGGGCATGAGGTAGTATGTCATTGTGGTTTTATCCTGCATCTCTCTCTCTTTTTTTTTTTTTAAGGATTTATTTATTTATTTATACAAGCACTGGGTACAGTCAGAAGCGTGGGAGGGTGAGAGAATTCACCAGAGCCAGAGCAGGGAGCAGAGCAGGCAGAAGGACCGAAGTACACTGCTGAGGGGAGCAGCGGGTGGTGGGAGAGATCTGCGCCCCATGTGGGACCCTCCTCTGGTGGTCGGGGAGTAGCCGGGGATCGAACCGGCGCTGCAGAGGCTGCGGGCAGCTTCGCAACCCAGTGCTCAACCGCTGCGCCACCGGGGAGGCCCTATCCTGCATTTCTCTTATTGGAAGTGATGATGAACATTTTTTTCATACATCTATTTGTCCTTCTGGATATCTTCTTTTGGAACTGACTATTCGTATCTACAGCCCATTTAGTAATTTGATTATTTGTTTATTGTTGAATTGTGCTGGCACAGACGTTTGGAAGTTAGTATGTGAACTCCATAAGATTTGGAGGCTGGCAAGCTCTGCTTCACAAAATTCCAGATGCCAATAAGCTTTATTCTTGCAATCTTGAAGTCTCCCAAAGATAAGCTATTTGCAAACATTTTCTACTTGTTCTGTCTTCTGCATGAGGACACTGAACAGAGATCAGGCACATAGAATCACACAGGGAAAGTATGGAAACTGTGTCTCTAAACTGGGTATAAGAACCAGGGTAACCTGTTATCATTGTGTTAAGTCCTGCCACCCAAAGCCACTGTGCTGTATAAACAGAGTAAGTACTAGCATTAGCTCAAGTTAGTAGGCTGCCGTATTTGGTTTCATAGACTTCTGAGGCTACCATCTCTTTGTTGATTTGTCAGTGGTTGCTATGGTACAGGAAGTTATAAAACTGGATTGCAATCTGCCATAGGCAGCAGCAAGACAGAGCCATCTATCTTAGGATAGTGATCAAAATAAAGGAATATTGAAAGGGTCTCTCAGTACAGGTAAGATCCCAAATACCTGGGGGTCAGGATGCTGAGCAGTAGTTTGAGGATGGCAGATCTGGTTAATGAGGATCTTTTGTTTTACTAGGGGGAGTACACAAGTTTGGAGCTAAGCAGAACACTAAAGCATGGTAGACAAGAAGCTACCTCCGCTCTGTGGTCTTCCTTCCCATGTCCTTCACCCCGGTAGTGCTCAGCTTCTCTCATAAATAGAATAGAATTTCAATCATATGGGTTTGAAACAGAGTCAAATCCTTACCTGCTTGAGAGCCAGACGTTAGAGTTCTGGCCTGCTTGCCAACATACGAGAGCCCCTCACTTCCTGAGGTCTGGTAAGGGAAGAAAGGGTGGGTGGGGAGTTGCCCTTCCAAGAAAAAACACAGTGAAGAAACCTGTACCACGGCCTGCTTTTATATTTCCAGTTATTGAAACAACAATTACTCCTGGTCCATTATATTGCCTCCTGTGAGCTTTTTGTGAAAATGACTGTATTTTGATAGGGCTGAAGCCTGAGTGGAATTCTCCACCATCAACCAAATTCCTAAAATCAATCTGATATAAGCCCATCTATTTGACAAGCTCTCAAAGACCTAGGGCCACATCATATATGCTCTAATCAACTCTCTAACTGGGAGAAATTCTAAATAAACACCTCCACATGGAGCACCAGCTTTATAGTTTGGAAAGTAGCAGTCTGGTAATTCTGTCATCTTCTGTCATTGGCACACCCTGCTACAGCATATTTGCCCACCTCCTAACACCACAACTTAAGCTCAGCTCCCTTGTTTGATATTTAATATACACATACACACATATACACACAATTGATTATAAAGATTAGAACACAAACAACTAAAACAACTAAATAAAAGATTATTTTTTAAAAATTAAGAGTGTCATATTCATTTTTCTCCCATTTCAATGTCATCTAAATAGCCTACTCCAACCTTGTTAACATTGAACTTGGTGATGCTGCTTGCCTGCTTTCCAATAGGATGTTAGTGGGCATGACAAGAGCAAAAGCATGAAATATTTTGTACATCTGTCATCACTGTGAAGAGACCACACCCTGTTTGTCCTCTGATCTTAGGAGGATGAGGGACATATGGAACAGAACTGAACCCAGCCATAGCTTAAAGCCAAGCCCAGTTTAGATGAGTGAACACTCAATCCACAGACTCATGGTTGATCCTATTTTTAAATCATTGTGTTCTGGGGTGGTTATATTCTTTATTGTGATTATAGCTAAATAAAATAGAATAATAAATATTTTTGGGCCTCCCCTGGTGGCGCAGCGGTTGAGCGCTGGGCTCCGAGGCTGCCTGCAGCCTCTGCAGCGCCGGTTCATTCCCCGGCCGCCAGCGAGGGTCCCACAAAAAAAAAAAAAAACAAAAACAAAAACAAAAAAAAACCACTAGAATAATAAATATTTTCTGAAGCAAAAGATGAAAACCAGACAGGGAAAACACGGACAGATTTTACCTCATCTATCTTTAAAGCTGCTTATGAATTTTTAAGAACACAATAGCATACATAAATTGGAAAAAAAATAAGCTGAGCCAATAATAAAAAAAAATTATCTTTAACAGCACGGAGATAGAGGTGAGACAGAGCAATGTTTAAAGAATAGAACATGTATAATAATGTGCCCACTGATGATCCTAGTCCTTGTCATTTGTGGAATATCATGCAGCTGATAAAAGGAATGAAAGCAATCATTTATGAACCATTATAGAAGGGTGTTTACAATGAATGGAAATTTCAGAGCATATGCTTGGTAAGAGAATATTTTGGAAAAGTATTTGGAAGGAAAATCACTATATTGGTTGCTAGGGGCTGGAACTGGGAAAGGAAAATTGGATGGAGACTTTCAAATTGGCTTTGTCTCTATCTCTAATCCTTTTCTAATGGCCATGTGCTAGCTGTGCTTGGTCTTCAACACCCTTTTGCTCAAACTTTCAATGTTAGAACATCATTATCTTAAGACCACTCAGTCACGTATGTTAGACCTCTCCGAGGGACAGGAAGCCTACACTACCCTTTGACATAGCTCTGTTGGATTTTTAGCAAATGCCTCCAAGTATCTCTATATATTGAGATAAAAATCTACTGTCCTTTCTCCCAAGTTCAGTTTAATGATCCTAAGATCATCACTTCATCTGGATTTGTATTTCATTTTTCCCACAGTGAGATTTAGTTTACAGTAGGCGTGTTAATTGGAACCTACAGAAATAAGGGTGTGTCATTTCGCTCACAATTCAGAGTCTCAGTGCTGCAAGGGAAATCTCGGTTCATCTAATTAAACTCCACCCCATCTCCTACTTTACAAGGCCATGAGGCTTGGACGGGGGACATCTTACTGAGGGCCCTGAACTGGGGGGTCAGTGCAGGACTCACAAGAACTCACTGACTTCAGTGATATTTATTCTTCTTTTCCCCTTGGTCATTCAGTTCTAAAGATGGTTGGTACTTGGGGCTGAGAAAGCAATCAGATAACAGGAGATGGTGACAAGAGCATGAGTTTTGGATTCAGACAAATGTGGGTCTTAACTCCAGTTTAGGGATTGATGCAAATTATGTAGTTAAGCAGTTACTTACCATCTCTCAGTCTTTGCACCCTTACTTATAAGAGGAATGGTAACATCCATCAAACAGAGTTGTTGCGAGAGAAAAATGAGATAATGTTTCCTAAAGCACTCAGTGCAGTGCCTGGCAGAGAGTAGGAGCTAACTGAACTCCAGTCCCTTCTCTGTGCAATACCTCAGTAGCTGAAACACTCTTTATGCATCAAGAAATTAACACCACTGTTACGAGATTAATTCACAGCAATGCACATGAAAACAGTGATTCAGATCATGGCAAAAACTATAATTAAAGTATCTGGTATTGTTTGATTACAGGGTTGGCTTCACTCACTTTAGCACTTTGTGGGCAGAGAGCAGGCAGCCTGGGGGCCAAGCGCGGCTTTGTTTTCTGGGAGGTTTCTGACCACTTTCCAGAGTCCTGCTGGGCAGCGATGAGTCTTCTGATTCTCGGTTTGCACTGAAGAGTCCATGTCTTAGTTGGGTGGAGTCCAGAGAAGGGACATTACATTTACTGAACATGTAGCATAAGGCCCTGTAAGTACTCATTCTCGTTTTATTCTCCGGAAAATCCTCAAAGTCCACACTCTACATATGGCAGCCAAGAATGCTGAGGCTCATAGGTAAAGTCAACATATTGCTCAAAATTTCATTCCCAGGAAGCGATGGAACTTAGGGTTTAATTTGGGTCCAATGGGCTCGAAATTCTCTCTGTATTCAATTCACCAGACAGACTGCCTCCTGACTTACAACAGACTTACAGACGAGTAAATAGACACAACTTTAGGTACTTTAAATGTTACAGCCAAGCCTAGTTAAATGACTAGTTAACTCGTCAATTCTGTTCTGCCCATTTTTGCTAATAGAATCCCAAGTTTCTATCCTGAGATCATGTCTCAGTTTCCTTTGTAACTTAGGAGTTCCAAAAGATTGAAGCAATTACTTTTTTTTTTTTTTTTAATAATGAGCTTTTTTTTTTTTTTTTAAGATTTATTTATTTATTTATACAAGCACTGGGTACAGTCAGAAGCGCGGGAGGGTGAGAGAATTCACCAGAGCCAGAGCGGGGAGCAAAGCAGGCAGAAGGACCGAAGTACACTGCTGAGGGGAGCAGCGGGCGGCAGGAGAGGTCTGCGCACCATGTGGGACCCTCACCCAGTGGCCGGGGAGCAGCCTGGGATCAAACCGGCGCTGCAAGAGGCTGAGGGCAGCTTCGCAACCCAGCGCTCAACCGCTGCGCCACCGGGGAGGCCCTGAAGCAATTACTTGATTGGAACAACCAGGAAATCTCTGAAAAAAGATGCTCACCCATTTCAGAGATGTGACTTTATGCCTTCCATCTCCTTCACCTTCCCTTCTGCTTCCTGTCTGGGATGTGTACTGAGAGTTGGTGCCTGGCAGCCATTTTGAACCATGAAGTTCATGAGGTGTCCTTGAGAATTGAAGCCTCTGCTACAGGAGGGAGAGAATAAAGGTAGAGGAACTTGGGGCCCCAATGACTACAGACCTACTATGCTTATATGGATTACCAGGTTCTAAATTTCTTCTAAATAAAAGAAATAAAGCTATAGTATTTTGTCACTTTATGTTTCTTATTGCCTCTGAACATAATCCCAACTGATAAACCTGTACTATTTAATCCACCAATAGTTCTCTGTAGTAGGTATTATTTTTATTCCCCGATTTTCCAGGTGAGATTGCAGAAACACAGAGATTAAGAAACTTGCCCTGGATCACTGAGCTAGTAAGTAACAAAGAGTGGATTGGAATCCAAGCCAACTTCTCTGACACTCATGCTCTTAATAATCATATTACACTGCTGAGTTTGACTACACTTCAAAGACTGTTTTTCCAAGCTGAAGAACTTTCATGTCTCTGTGGAATTTTCCTTCAGAATCAAACTTTATTTCTGATGGCTTGAGCCCTATTTGCATCTGGCATGAGGTTAGTTTTTCACTTTGTAAGAAATAACATTCTAATGGGTTTTTAAGGGCCCAGAAGACTTGTTAGCCATTCCCTGGCTGCCGCAGGACAAACTCATTAAAAACATCTGAACAAAACCAACAGAACTTGAAGGGCAACAAGAAAATGAGGAAGACACTCTGCACACGGGGTTAGAGAAATTCTTTTGGTAAATCAAGACTATCAGAGAGCCCATTCACCCAACCAGAGTTGACTCCGTGTCCGGGGCATTTAACCTGTCTGCACACCCAGATCCCAAAGCTTGTGAATGAAAATTGCAATCACGTATTCATTATACTAGAATTTCTTTCAATAAAACAATTTAGATATCCCTGGAGTTTTCTCTTAACAGGGTTTTACCTTTGTGGAAAAGATTTTGTTAAGCAAATGAATGAAGCAAATGAAATTGGAGGAGAAATGTTTACTGAGCTAAAGAGAAAAAATTATTTTTGCAGCACAGGAGAAGTATCCAATTATAGCAAAATATGGTTCATCCCAAGTTCTACTGATTGGGGCTTTCTGTTCATTGGCATCTGTAAAATGGGGGTAATCATATTTCAGGGAAGTGGTAAGAAATATTCAAGATACACCATGCAGTGGTGACTAGGTCTGGTTATCTACCACCACGGTGAAAATACAGCTAGGCTTTGATGCTTTTATGAGGCTCTAAGTCCCAGGGCTGGCCACCATGTTCCCTCTACCAGCCTTTGGGAAGCAATCTACAGAAGACAAAAGACAAAGAAACCATGTGAAAACTAATGAGCAGAGAAAAGCAGCAAATCCTCAATTGCCTATAACAATTCAGATACACAGTGAAAACATTGGTGCTAGTAGCTACAATTTTGCAGCTTTTCTGGCTACCTGAGCTTATCTCCTAGCCCTTGCACAATATCAAAAGGCAGCACAGCAAAGGTAAATGTCACTGGCACCAATACCATTTGACCTAGGTTTGAATCCTGGCTACATTAGCTCACTATCTGCAAAATGGAGGTGGTGATAGTACCTCTACTATGGTCATGGTGGGGATTAGATCAGATAATACATGTAAAGGGCTAGAAGAATATTGAGCTCATTGTTATGGGTCGATGATTAGTAGTCAGTTTTAGTAATATGAATGATTGGTGCATGGTCTGACGTGGTGCTCTCCCTCCCTTTGTGGCTCTCACTCTTTTATGTTGGTAGTAAAACAGTTTCATAAGAAAGTCAGGAGTACACACAGAAATAGACCCTAAGGGATGCCCCGACAAAAGGTCTGGTAGACTTTGATTAAAACATTAAGAGTTTAAAATTTGGCCAGCCTTGGTTTATTTTTTATTTTTAAATATTTATTTGTTTATGCATATAATACCTGGGGTGCAGGCCAGAGGTGTGGGTGGTGAGAGGATTCACCAGAGACAGAGTGGGGAGCAGAACAGGCAGACTGACTGAAACACACTGCTGAGGGGAGCACCAGGAGAGACAGGAGAGGTCTGCTGTGCCCTGTTGTGTTAGCTCCCTGGCTTGCGGGGGGATCGAACTCATGCTGCAGTGGCTGCAGATAATGTCATAGTGCTGCGTCTTAACCCCATGAGCCACCAGGGAGGCCCCAGCCTGGGTTTAAATCCTGGGGCTCTGTGACCTCAAGAACAATCTCAGGTAAATTTTGGGGCATGTGGGAATTTCTGTTAGTTGAAGAATAAAGGTGAATGTAAAAGAATTTGTCTAATTAGCGATGCTGAGGCAGGTCTTCTGCTAAGGGTTCATTCATCATCGGGAATCAAGTACCAGTGTTTGTGTTTCTGGGAGATAGCTGACTGTTGGTGGGGACGATGAACGTGACAGGGCTAATGTCTCATCACCTAGCAGGTGACCCAGGCTTGATAACATGATGTTGGTCATGGAGTTGCAAGAGAAGCAAGAGAGGGTAATTTCCAAAATACAAGCACTGTAAGATTCCATGTGTGTCCACATAGCCCAGCCCAGAGTAGATGTACGGAGAACTTCCAAGGGCAAGGAAGACGTGTAGGGCTGGGGACGGTAAATCCTCTGAAAAGTATCTTTTGCTGCAATTGTTTAAAAATAACATTCTGATAAAGCAATGCTTGAAAATGCTGAAAAGTGATGAGAGTGAAATAATCGAAGCATTAGATGAAAGCAAAGAGACAGGTATAACAGGTGATCTACCTTTTAACGCATGGACACTCTGCACCCTCCGCAGCACTGGCCAGGCCCTGCTGAGCGCCCCCTCCAGGCCACCAAAACTCCTGATGTTGTAGCCTGGCTCTCCCCGACCCAGACCAAAGCTGCTGACTGAGACCTGGGCAGGAGTTTCTGGCAGAAGTTCCCCTGAAGGAAGCTTTCCTCTGTGATGATTGTGTCACCTTGGAGCAACTGCTGTGGCAGTTTCAAGAATCCCAGACAGAAGATTTGGCACTAAGGGAGAAAGCATCAACATTTAGAGTCTGGAGTATGCTTTCCAGTGTGTAGAGGGTTTTTCAACAGAGAGTCAGGAAAAGGTAATACCATACCATTCTTCGTGCAGCTTGGCCTTTAGTTTTACCACATCATAATTTTCTGTTCACCCAGTATTGTTCTCTCTGCTCTGAATGCCCTTCTCCAGTATCCCCACATTTGCAAAACCCACTTGTCCTTACAGACCAAATTCAAATCCCACCCTCTCCATGAAGCCTTCCCTGATTCTTCCTTCTCCACCACCACCTCCTCCGATGTGTCAGAAATCACTGCATGGCTTACTTCTTTGTTCTGAGCCACAATTGCCTCATCTGTACGGGCATAATAATAGTACCTACCCCAGAGAGCTCTAGTGCAAATGAGGAAGAATGAGCCTTAGCATATAAACCAAGTTCAATAATAAAAATAGTAATTATTATTGAACTTTAATTTGTAATTTATACTTTGTCATTATTATAATTATGTGCATGGTTGTTTTATTGTTGTCATCAATGATTATGACTTCTCGCCTATGGTAGTGCAAGATTTTGAAGACAGCCAAGGATGAGGTCTTATTCATCTCTGATCCCTGGAGGTTGGTATATAGCCTGATACACAACAGACACTCAGGCTCAGTTAAATGTGAGCGATGAATGAACACAGGAGAGGCAAGAGCCATCACAAGAGCGGTCCTGGAGCCAACAGACACACGCTCATTACACTTCCATCTGCCTGGCCGTCTTTGTGGGCCACCTAGTGCTATCAGTCAAAGCTGGCCAAACTGTCCTGGTGCTGGCTGTCGGCATCCTTGCCTCCAAACAGTCACCAGAGAGGTGCAGGTGAGCAGGCTGACAGCAACATCCAGCTGCCTTTGGGACTCTGCCTCCCAGGAGCTTGTACAGATGGAACCTGTGCTCCTGGCAGAGGGAAGGCGTGGTGCTTCTGCCATCACAGGCCGCCGCCGTGAGCACCCATTAAAGCAATGATCGTGGCGTGTTTGACTTTTTACCTCGTGACTTGTGCTTCTCAGCACGGAAGGTTCGTAATGGATGTCAGACTTTGAATTTCTTATCATGTTGTTTATATCTAATAAGTGACTCGCCCTGTTTTTTTAAAAGTCAGCTTTTAAAAATACTGTGTTTGAACATCTGTCAAGGGCTGGGGATTAGCTGAATAGGCACTGGATGCCAGGATATTATATTCTCTCTTATCCTTTATACTGTAATTATCTTGATCCTCAAACAACTCAGCACCAGTTACAACCACTTTCGCAGACTTGTTGTTGCTGCAAATTCAAAAAATTATTTTATTTGAATCTAAATTAAACTGATATGTAACAAGGTTTTTTTTTCATGCTAAGTCTCAAAAAAACAGTATCTGCAGATGATTAAAAAACAGTAAAACACGGACAATTTCAAAGTTTATTTCAAGAATAAACTCATGAAAATTCATCTAATTATGCAGCAGTGTACCAAAAATAATCTTTTCCAAACCTAAATTTGTTTAACAAAACACACAGTCAGCTAAGCCAAATGAAAGCAAACGTGTGTTTATGCCATAGTCACCCCCTCCCCCGGTCGCTCCAGTGGGCACAAGGTCTTGGCAGGGTTCGGAAGCCTGTTTTCAGCTTCTGTGATCTGAGCTTTGCTTGCCATCCTTTTCAATGAAGGGCCATTGGCATCCATGGGTCATAGAAATGGACCCTGCCGTGAGTGATCTCTGCTCCTGGCTATGTGCAGAACTGAGGGATGGGGAACTAGAGCATTTTACTCTCAAGAAATTAGGGGGCAAAAGACATTATCTAAATAATGCACCTGAATGCATGCACGGTCAGCAGCCTCTGTCACTTAATAATCAGAGCAGTACCAGCTACTGTGTGCTGAGTCCCTGCTCTTGGTCAGGTGTTTATATGAGAGCCTTATACTCATTTTATTATAGATCTATATAACAAAACTGCGAGCTAGCTGTGGTCACTCCTACTACACAGATGTGGAAACTGAGGTTCAAAGGTAAAGAACCTTCCTAAGATCTTATAATTTCCTAAGCTGAGATTGGAATCAGTCTATCTTTGCGAGCACATTCTTATCTGCTATATCATACCATGCTAATGCAACCCTGGGCTCACTTCTTTGGGAAATCCATGGGAACCCCACTTCTCTCATCCCAAGCATGTTTCTCATTAATCTGAAAAATGGAGAATATAAAACTTAGGACATAGAACATTTTCAGAAAGGTCCTCCCCAGTGGCGCAGTGGTTGAGCACTGGGTTGCGAAGCTGCCCGCAGCCTCTGCAGCACTGGTTCGATCTCCGGCCACCAGGCAAGGGTCCCACATGGTGCGCAGACCTCTCCTGCCACCCGCTGCTCCCCTCAGCAGTGTACTTTCGTCGGTCTGCCTGTTCTGTTCCCCGCTGTAGAGGCAGGACATGTGTAGGGCCAGGAATGACCACAGTGCAGGTTTTCTGATCCAGCAGGTTGGGTAAAGGAGGTGTGAGAGTCCTTAGTGGTTCTGCAGGTTTTTTATTATGATTTATTAGGCATATGGCAGGCAAGGGTGCCGGGGTGCCGGGAGGCTGGCAGTTCTCCCAGCCCCCAGCAAATCCTCACTCTATCTGGGCTCTCTGGCATTCTCTCTGCTTCTCTGCTCTCAGCTTCTCTTTTGGCTTCTACTGGCGTCCTCATGATGCCGCCCTTAAAAGCCCAGTCTTAGCCCAGGTGAATCTCATCTACCTATGCCCACACCCGACTCCAGGTGCCCGCCATCAGGCATGCATTCAGGACCGCAAGGATCCATCATCTATCCTGATGGTGGGAGGGCAGAAAAGCCTGACACTTTTTCCTTACCCTACAACGTGCCACTGAGCAGGTTTTCTATGATCCCATGCATATGGGGTAAAGGAGGAGAGAGTCCTGGAGACCTTGGCGGGTTTTCAGGCTTTTATTGGGATTACCAGGTACACAGCAGGCAGGGGTGCCGGGGGGCCGGGAGGCTAGCAGGCCTCCCAGCCCCCAGCAAGTCTTCACTCTTTCTGGGCTCTCTGAAATTCTCTCATTTTCTCTCTGCTTCTCTCAGCTTCTGTTCGTTCTTGGCTTCTGGTGGCGTCCCCGTGACGTTGCCCTTATAAACTCAGTCTCTCAGCCCAGGTGTACCCACTCCAGGTGCCCGCCTTCAGGCATGCATTCAGGACCGCAGGGTTCCCTCATCCATCCTAGTGGCGAGAGGGCAGAAAAGCCTGATACTTTTTCCTTACCCTACACCCGCTCTGGCTCTGGTGAATTCTCTCACCCTCCCGTGCTTCTGACTGTACCCGGTGCTTGTATAAATAAATAAATCTTAAAAAAAAAAAAAAACAATTTCAGAAAGCCTTAAGGCATAATTTCCTGAGAATAGACACCCACTGAAGGCAAGAATATATCCATGTGTCCCAAGTAACCTCTGGAGTAGGGTGTGGGCATACGTAGGTGGGTACACCTGGGCTGAGAATGGGCTTATAAGAGTGTAATGGAATGAGCAGAAGAGAATAGGAGGGAAAGAGAAGCAGTAGAGAGAGAACTAGACCACAAGAGAAGGCCGGAGAGCCCAGGAAGAGTGATGATTTGCTGGGGGCCGGGAAGGCCTGCCAGCCTCCCGGGCCCGGCACCCCTGCCTGCCCTGTACCTGGTAAAATCCCAACAAAAGCCTGAAAAAGCCACCAAGGGCCCCAGGACACTCTCCTTTGCTCGTCTACTCCAATCATAGAGCTCCTGCACTGTGCCCTTCCTGCCACTACAACAGATGAGTGACCAACTCCAGTGAACACGTCATTAGGGGGATGTTGTTACCTGACCAGTGACTCAATAATGTCACAATGGAGTTGGACCTTGACAGGCATGGACAAACAGCTACGATTTCTTACCTATGTGACAGAGACCTTGTTTGAACCTCTCTGAGCATTGGAGAGAAATCATCTGTAGGGGGCAGGAATGGCCACAGCGCAGGTTTTCTGATCCCATGCAGACCGGGTAAAGGAGGAGTCAGAGTCCTCAGTGGTTTTTTGCACGTCTTTTATTGGGGTTCACCAGGCATATGGCAGGCAGGGGTGCTGGCTGGGGGGCTGGCAGGCCTCCCAGCCCCCAGCAAGTCTTCCCTCTATCTGGGCTCTCTGGCGTTCGTTCTGCTGCTTCTTGGCTTCTCTTTCGGCTTCTGCTTCGGCTTCTGCCGCTGCTGCTTCCACTGGCGTCCCTGTGACGCCGCCCTTAAAAAGCACAGTCTTAGCCCAGGTGAATCCTATCTACATCTGCCCACACCCTATTCCAGGTGCCCGCATCAGGCATGCGTTCAGGACCTCAAGGATCCATCATCTATCCTGATGGCAGGAGGGCAGAAAAGCCTGACATTTTTTACCTTACCCTACATCATCCAACATCCAACATCCCTCTGCTTTTCTCCTTATATGGCTTTGAGTTGCCCCTGAAATACTGAAAGTCGTAACTCACTTGCTGTCGCAAATGTCACCAGCATCATCATTTGTGATAATGAGAACAGGGAAATAAGGTGAGAGAGGCTTGGACCAGGAATGAGAAGTCACAGTTAGCTACGACTTGGACTAGATTCCAGGAGAATATCCAAGGTCTATGTCAGGTGTAAACCCTATGTTTGCTGAAACCTACAAGGTCTTGGGGGTTCTCCCTCTGTCACTTGTCTGCCAGTGGCAATATTAGAAATTCACTAAATATTTTAGAATGTTGTTCATTTGTCTTAACTGGAATAAATGAACAAGTTAATGAAATAGGTTCAAAACCTAATTAACAGCCTCCCTAAAACAAGTAAAATAAAGTCATTACTCTAACCATCTTCACAGAGTCCCCAGGCTTGTCCCACCAGTGCACCTTTTCTCTCCCTGATAGTAATGTGTGAGCAAGGAGTCTGGCTGCTGGAAAGTCTGGTATTGATTTCCCACCCCTATCTGGAAGGGAGCTGGGACTTCCAGGGAAACAGGGTGTAGCCTAAGTGAAAAAAGTGTTAGGCTTTTCTGCACTGCCACCATTAGGATTGGTGATGGATCCCTGTGGTCCTGAATGCACACCTGGAGTGGGGTGTGGACATTTGCAAGTGGGTACACCTGGGCTGAGAGACTGAGATTATAAGGGCAGCGTCACAGGGATGCCTGAAGAACCACGAGAGAAGCAGAGAGAACGCGAGAGAAGGCCGGAGAGCCCAGAAAGGTGAAGACTTGCCGGGGACTAGGAGGCCTGCCAGCCTCCTGAGCTCCCCAGCACCCTTGCCTGCCGTGTGCCTGGTAAATCCCAATAAAAGCCTGAAAAGCCACCAAGGGCTCCAGTACTCTCCTCCTTCACCCATCTGCTTGGGTCCTGCTCCGTGTCCTTCCTGCCCCCTACAATTGGCGTTCGCCTAGAGGAGAGGATGGCCTGTGAGGACCAGCCCATGACCCCTGAGGCAGCAGAATCGTCGGAGAAGAAAGGACAACGATTCAGAGCCCGCCAGTGCTGACACAAGGAAGAAGCCTATGGACTTGGGACTAATGCACTTGGACTGACAATCCCGCCAGAAGGCGGAGGAACCTTAGCAGGTGGTTAATGTTTTGGGGACCCTGGGGCTGGATGGTATCGTTTGTAAACCCCAGGAGATGGGAATCTGGAGGTGGCCAGTGGGCCTCAGTGGCCAAAAGCAGCCAGTGCACTGCCCAGCAGCTAGGCAGAGGAAAAAAAGCCAATTTAGAAAGGCAAAAGCTGGTGCTAAGATTTGGAAGCCACGAGCGGCTGTTAAGCAGCCTGAGCATGCTAAAGAAGGCCAGCGAGTCTCTTAAAATCACCTGTGGGTGATGCCCTGCTCACGGTTGAGTGAGGGTGAGCTGTTGAAGAACCTGTCCTTGGGGGACGGGTGGGGAACGTGGCTTGTGGTAGAGCCCAAGCCGAAGAGGGGACCCAAGAGAGGCCGCATGTGGAGCTTGTATCCACGGACCCCCGACCCATGTGCTTGTGCAATGGGTTGGCCTGAGTGCAGGGGTCTGAGTGTCACATTGGTGGCTATGAAAGCTGAGTGTTGGAGTGACTGCAGACAGAAAACCCTGAGGACTGGGCGATTACCCCCAAAGAGTACAGAAACGCCAATCCAAGAGTGAGTGCATCCTGGGGGTGGATGCAGTGTGTGGCTTGTGGCTGAGACCACAGTCGTATGGATCCCCCCTTGAATGAGCAGTGCCTTTGGCAGAAGTGGTGGATCATATGCTGGTGCCAATAATCTTGTCTTTTGCCACTAGATTGGTGCACTGCCTGGACTTATTTGTGTTCTGTTGTGTTTTGTTATATTGTGATGTATTTCATTTGCTTTTGTGGGCCATGGCTGCAGTGTTTATATTGCCAAGAGAAACGTATATGACTTGTATACAGACTGATATAGACTGTATGGCAGAAAACCCTGAGGGGGTGAATTGTAGGGTAAGTGGAAAAAGTATCAGCTTTTCTGCCCTCCCACTATTAGGATAGATGATGGATCCCTGTGATCCTGAATTCATGCCTGATGGCGGGCACCTGGAGTGGGGTGTGGACATGCATAAGTGGGCTGAGAGACTGCGATTATAAGGGCGGTGTCACGGGGACGCCTGAAGAACCATGAGAGAAGCAGAGAGAACGCGAGAGAAGGCCGGAGAGCCCAGAAAGAGTAAAGACTTGCAAGCTTGCTGGCCAGCCTCCCCGGCCCCCCAGCACCCTTGCCTGCTGTGTGCCTGGTAATCCCAATAAAAGCCTGAAAAGCCCTGGTGGCGCAGATGGTTTAGTGCCGCGCTGTGAAGCTGTCAGCAGCCTCTGCAGTGCCGGTTCGATCCCGGCTGGCCGGCGAGGGTCCCACATGGAGCGGCAGACCTCTCCTGTCGTGCCCACTGCTCCCCTCAGCAGTGTATTTTGTCAGTCTGCCTGTTCTGTTCCCAGCTCTATCTCTGGTGAATCCTCTCACCCTCCCGTGAATCTGGCCTGTACCCCAGTTCTTGAATAAAATAAATAAATCTTTTAAAAAAAAAAAAAAAACCTGAAAAGCCACCGAGGGCTCCAGGACTCCTCCTTCACCCCGTCTGCTCGGATCATAGAGATCCTGCACTGTGCCCATTCCTGCCGCTACACAGGGTAATCTCATAGACCTCAAATTCCTTGAAACATGCTTCCTAAAATGGCTTAGTAAGTGAAGATCTTATTAATTATTGAGTTATAATTAACATGTAACATTCAGGTTTACAAGATAAGATTTGATATTTGTATGTATTACAGAGTGATCTCCACAGTTAAGTCTAGTTAATATCTACCATGTACAAAATTATTGTCCCCATGATCAGAACATTTAAGATTTACTTTCTTAGCAACTTTCAAAAAAGATACAGAATTATAAACTACAGTTGCCATGTTATACATGCCGTCCTTGTAACATTTCTTTTATAATAGGAAATTTATCTTTTGACCCTTTCATTTTCCACATTTCCCACCTCTGGCAACCACCCATCCGTACTCTGTATCTATGAACCCATGTGTTGTTTTTATTATTTTTTTAAGATTTATTTATTTATACAAGCACTGGGTTTAGGCAGAAGCACGGGAGGGTGAGAGAATTCACCAGAGCCAGAGCAGGAGCAGAACAGGCAGAATGACGAAGCACACTGCTGAGGGGAGCAGCGGGCGGCAAGTGAGGTCCTTCGTGCCATGTGGGACCCTCGCCGGTGGCCAGGAATCGAACCGGCGCTGCAGAGGCTGCGGGCAGCTTCGCGCCCAGTGCTCAACCGCTGCACCACCAGGGAAGGCCCTTTTTTGAATTATTATTAATGTAAGTTTTACAATAAGTCACATATAGCATATATCTTTCTCTAACTTATTTCACTTAAGTGTAACACCTTTAAGATTCACCTATGTTATTGCAAATGGCAAGATTTCATCATTTTCTATGGCTGAATAATATTCCACTGTAGTAGCTGTCTATATATATATATATATATATATATATATATATGTATATATGCAGAAATAGAAATAGTGGGTAGGTAAATAGATAGCTACATGGATATCACATTTTCTTTATAAATTCATCCATTAGTGAACACTTTGGTTGTTCCTATAGGTCAAGGTCTTTTATCTCAACATTCACCTATTCACCAAATAATTTTAGTTCCTGAAGAGTGTCTGACCCAGCGCTAGTCCCTGGCACAGGGCTCTAGGCTTTTCTATTATTCTGTCTCTGTTACCTTGGACCAAGATCCTTAATTAAGCTTTCTGATCCTTGGTCTATTTATCTGTAAAACTGACATCATCATATATGCCTTCCAGAGTTGATAGTAGGATCTAATAAGATTTAAATGCTTAGCACTCTATAGTGCTATGTCCTATACAGCAATTAAGAGAAATAATAAAGAACAGAGAAATTTTTTATTATTATTAAAGATCTACAATAGTTAAAGAATAAAAGATTTTTTTAAAAAAGAAGATCTTTGGCTTTAACAGAGGGATAAGTCATAGAAAGAATTAATTATAGCTGGAGGTTAGAAGCAACATGTGCATGTGTCCACACGGCCTCATGGCGCTGCACACTCCTGGCAAACCTCCCATTTCAGAGGAGCTCTGAGACCCCAGTCGCCTCTGCAGAGCCCTAACCCTGCCCCACTGTGTGCCCTCAGCTTATATCACACATGGATCTGCTGGTTGGTTCTGGAAGAGACTATATTCTTTCTGTCCCCTTTGTACAGTCTGCCACTTTTACTTGGAAAAGCTCTAGAAACTGGCAAGACCCAGTTCAATGGCAGGCCCTTTGAGATAACTTGAGGCCTTGTCCTCCTGTACAGACTGAAGTTTTGTTCCCTCTTGTCCCCGCAGCACTTGGACAGACTGCTAATGCAGTGTTCTTGTTGTGACCAGTGTTCCAAAGCCCAAAGGACCCTTGAGGGAGTGGGCTCCTGCTCTTTACTGTGTCTATTCCAATGCCTGACACAGAAGACTTTGGAGATGGTAGGTATAGAGGGAGGTGAGTGGACAGGCAGAAAGAGTTCTGGGCAGCAGTTCTTAAAGTCTAGGAATTGGCTACACAAACTCACTTGCAGAAATTTTGAAAACAAAGCACACCCATATTTCCAATTCTTCTGAGATTCTGTCAGTCTGTGGGCCTCAGGCAAACATGGCATTACTTTGAACCTAACCAGGCTTGGTATTCTTCACTTGCACAGTCCATTCCAGAGCTCTGGGAGGAGCTCCAGCAATTTCTTATTCATAGCCCCACAATACCTAGAAGTGCTGGCCCCAGTATCTGGAATTTTAATATGCTTGTCAAGTGATTTTGATACACAGCAGGGCGAGGATCACTTGCTACTCAGTGTGTGACTCACAGACCAGAAGCATCAGCAACAGGTCGAGAGTGTTAGACACACAGACTCTCAGGTTCCACTTCAGATCTACAGTCTGAGTCCACATCTTAAAATCTATGGGCTGACTCTCACACTAAATCACATTCAAAATAAAGTTTGTGATGTCTGTGACTCAAGTAGTTTCTCCAAGAAAAAAATTATTTCCAGCTGTGTGATCACGGAGGTCTTTTTGGAAGAGGTGATCTCTGAACTCAGTCCTAAATTAGAGGCACCGTTTGAGAGTGTGAAGTACATTGCAGGAGAGAAGTAGCATCAGCAGACTCATGGAGGTGGGTAGTATAAGACTGTGCAGAGGCAGTTCAGAGTTCTTGGAATAGGATAGATAAGAGCAAGCAGCAGGTAAGTTGTCTGGAGTGAGGGTAAGAGACACAGGCAGACCATGGAGGCAAACATGTGCCAGGTTAAGGCCTCTGGATTCTAATTAGGTAGGAATGTGGAATCTTTCAATTTTGCTCCAAAAGATGATCAGAGATCAAGCTGCAAAAATAAAACTTTCCCCAGGAAAGGAAAGTGGCCATTGATAGTCATTCATGCTCAAGAGCAGGTTATATCCAGAACTTTCCTGAAAGAAGTAAAAGAAGAGAAGAGCTAGGACCAGAAATGAGAGCTGGGAGGAACTATGGGGAGTCATTCATATTTTTTCCCACCCTGGAGGGCTCTGGTAAGTCTCAATACTGGGTTCACATTGGGAATTCCATGAATATGGGATGATGGTCTTAAAGAGGGGACTGAGCTGGGCGTGGTCAATCTGGACCTGTGAATCTCCCCATTCCCTCCAGGCTTCTTCACCTTTGCCGCTTCCTCAGTTTAATTCATTCTGCTAGCCCCAATAAAACCTCCCTGCGGGGTTGTTAGCAAGATTAAAGGAGATATTACAGCAAAGTACAGGAACGCATTAGTACCTGAAAAAATGCATGTAATCCTTTGAACCCTGGAGTCAGAGCTCAAACTACATCTATTTTTCTATCCTATTCCTAGGTCAAGTTCTAACACATAGTAGATTTTTAATGAATGCTTGATGGGAAAAAAAATGGCCAAAATACTAGTTAATGGGGAACTCATTATCATTTAACCTTTTGGAATTTTGTTGAGAATTAAATGTGTGGTGCACACATTTAATTGCCCATAGCAATAACATTTTAATGAGCATTACCATGTGTCATCCCTGTGCTAAGCATTTATTTAATCCCATTCTACAGATGAGAAAAGGGAAATTTAGAGGTGTTGAGCATCTTGCTCAAATTTCCATTGCAATTCAGCTAGAGAACTGGAGATAGAATTGAACAGTAAGAGAGAGATCTAAGCAGCACCCACTTGCAAAGCCTCCTCTCCACAGGTAAAACAGGTTCCACCAGGAAATGCACTTTGGCTTCTGTCTACCCCCACTTCATCTTATTCAAATGCTGGGGAGTCAACATCTCTTTTCATAATGTTGATGTACCTCAATGTTGCCATTTTACAGGTGTTAAATGGAGACTCTGAGAGGTTGCTTGACTTGCTCAAGGCAACACAGCATAAGAGTACAAAGGATGAGCAACTTAGATTTCTTGGCACTTAAAAGGTTTTCACACTAAGATTAAAATCAAACATTTAAAAGACCATGTTATCTTGTTTGCTCTACCCTCATGTCTTCACATTGTTACAGGGCAGGGAGAGGGGCAGCCCAGACCCTGCAAACCTGCCTGCTCTAAATGGGTTCTGCCATCCGCCGCATCAACACAAAACGTATGAGAACTTTAATGGGAAGGAACTTTAATACAATTAGGAAACAATACAGAAAAGGCAAAGCACCCAAAAGTTAAATCAAGTACCCAAAGTTACCCGTCTGCTCATGAGTAAAAGTCCACCAAAGCAGGATTGGCCCAGAGCAAGGCCCCAAAGCCTGCCACAAGTCTAAAGCATCTTCCAGTGGGGACCCACAGAAAAGGGTCAGAAACAACCAGACAAGCCCGGAGGAAAAGAGCAAAATCAAAATCAAGATAAAAGCTGCCATTGTCACCTCCCCATGGGTCTCACCCACATCTGTGTCACCCCGTCCATGACCAAAAGGCAAGAGCAGTTTCTTCACATGTCTCTAGGCTCCATGCGCCTCCTCCAGGTCTCCTTCTGGCTCCATCCTGCTTCCTTCCTTCCTCAGTCCCCTCTGCAGCTTCTTCTCTCCCTGCTCAGCTCCACCCTCCTTTTTGGTTGGGGCAGGGAACCTGGAACTTCCCCCTTTCCTGGGGACCACCCTGTTACAATCCCCCCTTTTAATTTTTATTCCACCATATCTATGGTGGCACAGAGAAACACTGAGATAGTGAATATTCTTATTCCCATTTCACAGAGAAGGGGTTTGTGACACTAGGTGAGAGCCGAGAAGGAGCAGGGCCAATGAGCAAAGCCAGCAGACCTGGCTGCAGAGAACTTGCTTGGGATATATAAAGGTAATTTATTAAAAATATCTCCCAACTGTCCTTGTGGCTGATGCCGTTTTTGGGGGTTATTGGGTTTGGAGTGCGGGGTCCTTGGGTTCACTCTGGGAGAGGTTTCACCAGAGCTCCCGTTGCAGCGACACGTGGTGAGTTTCCCAGGCGAATTTCTCCATGAGACAGAGAAGTTAGTTATATTTAAAGAACAGGTTTATTAGGGAAAGGTACAGGAGAATAAAGGAAACTGCCTAGACACAAACGGGCAGGAAGAGCTGCCCGGAAAGGGACAGGTTTGCTGAGAGAGGCCTGCATGGTAGCAGGCGGGCGGCCTTGAGGAGAGCTGCCTCCGCTGAGGGAGATCAGTGGAGAGAAGTTGCGGCGGGTACAGGTCACAGGCAGGCAAGAAGGCTGCTGCCCCGCAGAGGGAGACAGTTGGTGAAAAGAAGCTCCTACATAGTCACAGGTGGGCAGACAGAGTGCTGCCCCGAGCCAGTGCAGAGACTGCCCTGATATAGGCTTCTTCTGTTTGGAAGAGGTCACTCCTTGTGAGCCTTCCTAGTTGCGGATTTTGGGTAACTATGCAGAATCTGAAAGGGACCAAACTGGGAGATTCCATAATGGGTTCAATCTCCATATCTTTACCTTTGGGGTCTGTTGGGCTCAATCTCCATGTCTTTACCCTTGGGCGGTGTGTTCTAGACACTCCTTACAGCAGCAGGCTGGGATGTTATGCTTTGTAATCTAGGCATTGTCGCCTAAGGGTCTTGGTTTCCATAGCAGTGTCAGTGGCCATGCTAATCCCTTCTACCCCCCACCTCCAGCTCTTGGCATTTTGTGAGCCAGGTTTCGGGTCTTGTGCCCCCTTCCTTTTAGTTTTTTTCTATTCCTTTTCTCTGTCAGTGGCCATCAGAGTGGCATCGATTTATTTATTTATTTATACAAGCACTGGGTACAGTCAGAAGCATGGAAGGGTGAGAGAATTCACCAGAGCCAGAGCGGGGAGCAGAACAGGCAGATGTGTAACAGGGTGGTCCCCAGGAAAGGGGGAAGTTCCAGGTTCCCTGCCCCACCCAAGGGAGGGTGGAGCTGAGCAGGGAGAGAAGAAGCTGCAGAAGAGACTGAGGAAGGAAGGAAGCAGGATGGAGCCAGGAGACCTGGAGGAGGCGCATGGAGCCTAGAGACATGTGAAGAAACTGCGCTTGTCTTGTGGTCGTGGACTGGGTGACACAGATGTGGGTGAGACCCCTGGGGAGGTGACAATGGCAGCTTTTATCTTGATGTTGATTTTGCTCTTTTCCTTCCGGGCTTGTCTGGTTGTTTCTGACCCTTTGCTGTGGGTCCCCACTGGAAGATGCTTTAGACTTGTGGCAGGCTTTGGGGCCTTGCTCTGGGCCGATCCCATATGGATGGACTTTTACCCACGAGGGGACGGGTAACTTTGGGTGCGTCATTTAAAAACTAGACTCTGCCTTACCTGTATTGTTTCCTAGTTTTATTAAAAATCCTTCCCATTAAAGTCTCATGTGTTTTGTGTGGATGCGGCGGATGGCAGAACCCATTTAAAATAGGCAGGTTTGCGGGGTTTGGGCTGCCCCTCTCCCTGTCCTATAACACTACCAGTTTCACAACATTACGCTGAAGGCTGATTGAAAAGTCAACCATCTCCAAGGCCCACATGCCTCTAGTTATATGCCAAGCTTGGCTGCTTAACTCCACCCTTAGTTCCCAGCAATCCTCCCTTCAATGGTGATATTGTTAGTGGGAAAAGAATGTCCTAAAGCTAATTCCATACAGGCTTTGTGGACTCCACCCCCACCCCAGGCCAAATCCGAAGACACTGGGAACTCCAAATCCCATCACCACCAAAGGGAAGGTGGCTGGGACCTGAGGGTGGGGTTAAGCAGCCAGGTTGGTATAAAGCCAGACACGTGGGCTTTGGAGGGGTTGTTCCCCCATTTTGACTCTCCGCCAGCTCGCAGCGTCCGGCCAGCTAGGAGAGTGCTTTTTGGGTTTCCAGGTTGGTGGATCGGGTAGGACGCATTAAAGACTTTATTTCCCTATTTTCTCCCTGAGCTGTACATTTCCTTAATTCTCTTTCCCTTGTAAATAAACCTTTTATTAACCTTTTGTGTGTGCCTGTGGTGGAGTATTAATAAGTTCCTTTTAAGCTCATGGGTGAGGACCCACAGCCAGGCAACCCATTTTATATCGGGGTTGCTCCGTAACAATAACATTATGGGATTTGCAGTCCTCGGATCTCTTTGGCCTGGGGTGGGGGTGGAGTCCACAAAACCTGGGTTTGTGGAGCTCTTCAGGACATCCATTCCCCCCAACATTTGCATGGTTTATCATGGCCATCATGCCTCCTGGCATAAATGGGGGACCACATTGCACCTAGGATGCCCAGCAGTACAGTCTGGAAGGGGGAAGGATCATGTTATTTAGAATCCCCTGGGACTTAGCTGTGTTCTTGCCACTCATTAGCTATGAACACACGGTGAGTGAATTGGCCTCTGCAATTGTATGGATGATGGAAACACTATTCACTTTTACTCTATGAGCTTCAGAGGATTTAACCCAGGTGGATATAGTTTATATCATTATAGCAGTGATAATTGGTTATCAAACCACCTCTGCTTAATGTGTGTAGATGTTTTTTTTTAAATAGAAACTTGGAAAAGAATTTGAGTTTAGGATGAGTATGATGGAAAAAACGCAAAGAAGAAAGGCTTTGGAGGTGAGCTCCCAGTGAGTAATGGATTACTTTAAAAAAATATATATATATTTTACATCATTGTTCATTTTTGCACAATGTATGCATTTTCATCTTGGTTATTTCCCCATACAATTCCCACCCCCCTTATCTTGACCCTAATTCCTCCTGCCCCTACCCCCATAGTGTGTCGTCGCTGGTTTACAGTTGCTTGTGGATTTTGATTTTTACTTTATTATAATTAGTCATTTACCTGGTCCCTTATTTAGGTTTTCTAAATTCCTGCTATGAGTGATACCATCCGGTATTTTTCTTTATGGCTTATTTTGCTGAGCATGATCCCTTCCAGCTCCATCCATGTTGCTGCAAATTGCATGAGTTTATCTTTTTTGATTGCTGAGTAATATTCCATTGTTACTTAAAAAAATCAGATTACTTAAAAAACCCATGGGATCCATCCATCCATCCATCCATTCATTCAATAAGTATGTACTGAGTGTGTCCCATGTGCCAATCATAGTGCTAGACACTGGGAAACAGTGGTTTACCAAATAGGCATGGTCCTCCATCTTACGGAGCTTGCAGTCTACGGAATCAGACACTCCACAAATTCATATAGAGTTTAAAGGCGTAACTTTTAACTGTGACATGTACTATGAGGCAAAGGAAAAGAAGATTTTTTTGTGAAAGAGTAAACTGGCCTTGTGTAGGTGAGAACACACTAAAGGTCTCAGTGCCCTGAATTCCTTTCCTCCCCTCCCCCAACAAATGCTATTCAAATGATCATAGGTCTCTGCTCTGAACAGGTTTGTATTATCTCGAGTCAGAGTGTCTCTTATTTTGCTTAGGATATAACAAAATATTGTTAATGGAGGTGGTTTATAAACAACAAACATTTAATTCTCATAGAGCTAGAGTCCTGGGATGTCCAAGATCACGATGCTGGCAGACTCAGTGTCCAGTGGGGGCGTCCACTTCCTAACTGAAGGCCATCTCACAAGGAACTCAGGAACTCACAAGGCCAGGAACTTTCTCAGGTCTTTCTTATGAGGGTAATAATCTCCACCCTCATAACTTATTCACCCCCAAAGATCCCATCTCAACAACATCTCCTTTGGGGTTAGGACTTGTACATTTGAATTTGGGGGAAACACAAACATTCAGATCATAGCAATGAGTAATCTTTTGAATGTTTCCCCCCAAAATAGATTTAATACCTCAGATGTCAGGAAATTTTCATAGCACTGGCTGCAGTAACTCCTTAACAGGCTTCCTGCCTGTTATCCTTGTTACTCCTACTTTTAAAGATTAATCAAATGTTTACAATAGGAAAACCACTTAGGATGACACAGCTCAGGACACACGCCCTAAGAAAGGATGACAGACGAGTCTGCACAGTAAGAGAAGGCTGAGGGCATGTCTTGCCCAGAATGAGGTCAGGCTTCTAGGGTCCATGAAGTTCTAACCCTTCAGAAGCTACAACAGGGACAAAAACCATTCTCTGGGAGCCCCACATCTGATCCAATTCGAGTGGTAAGAAAGAGTGCTTCAAACACACAGGCAGGTTTTTCAGACTTTTAAAGAAGGGAGGTGTGCCCAGATGGGAACAAGGGGTATGCCCTCCTATTCTTGCCCGTGGTGGGGCAGCGCCCTACTCACCACAGGCACAGAGTAAACCAGAGGGTCGGGCCCTCTGGTGACCTGGCTGAGCTGCTCTCACTCAAGCAGCAACCCGGTATGCCCAGCAAACCGGGATTCCAGCAGAGGTACCCAGCCCGGACAGGCAGAGCCCAGGGCCTGAGGCTGGCCAGGAGATCGGCCCCTCCCCAGGGCAGCGGCCCTGTGGCCGGCAACGCCTGGCCCTGCAGTTCCCTTCTGAGGACAGTAGGTGGCAGTGGGTCGTGAGAAATCTCAGTCCGACCGGCCCGGGATCCTGAGACCCAGCCGGGAGAAAAACGTGGCTGGGCTTCAGAGTGGCAGGAGAGAAAGCGCCCCAGGGTGGGGCGTGGGGGCCGCCCGGGATTCGGTGGCTTCTGCCGCAGCCGAGGTCAGCGAGGACCTGGATGGCAGCGCCCCAGCAGGACCCGGAGGGCTCCCTGGCGCTCCTGCGATGCTGCTGTTTTGGGGAGCCCGTGGGCACGCTTGGCACCCTGGGCAGGGCCCTGCCTGCTGCCTCCGTAGCTGGCCAGTGTGCCAGGCGTGGGAATGCACTGCTGACTTCCCCAGCAAACAACTTTTTTTTTCTTTTTCTTTCTTTTCTTTCTTTTTTTTTTTTTTTTTTTTTTTTTTTAGCTGAAAAGGATACTGCGGTTCAGAGATCTAAGGGACTTGATCGTAGCTCCAGAGCTGTCAGTGTCTGCGGGCATCGAACTCAGTCCCGTTTGACCAGTCCGAGCCTTCCATGGGCCAACACCAGTGAGGGATGCCTTTGAGTCTAAAAAGGGGTGGCCTCTGCCGTGCCTTGACAGTGTTGAACTCCTGGCTGCACTAGGGTGTGGTTGTGAACTGGTTTTGTCCTCACTGGGAGGAAGTGCCCAGTGAGGGAAGTGGCTGTGATGGCCCCCTGGGGGGCCTGGAGGTGCCCTCCCTTCACAATCAGGCCCTGAGGGCACAGCCTCGTCTAGCCCAGCTGGTGGCCCAGGCACACTCCTGAGCAGCAGCGAGCCAGGTCCGAGCCACTGGCAACTGGACCTCTGGGCCCCCCACCGAAACCCAGTGATCCTGGGTTTCCACCCCTTGCTCACACAATTCCTGACATTTTAAAGCACTTTTATCCTCTGGAATTCGTGAGATCTTTGCAAACACCCAGTGAGGCAGGCAGAGAAGGGGTGTTTCCGTTTACAGAAGAGAAAACTGAAGCTTCAGAGAGGTGATTTGCCAAAGGGTGCTTGCCTGAGCCGGGGCTTGAACCCCGGGTCTTCCCAGCTGCCCTCCAGCAAAGCCAGGCGCTGGGGCGTGGGTGCTAGAGCGCGGCTGCAGCCGAGCTGCTTCTGCTCGCGATTGCGGGCGGGCGGGAGCAGCGGACAAATTAATTCATGCTATCTTTACATTATGTATAATGCTGCATGATTTTATTTTGCTTCATTCCCGAAATCTTTTACAGTAATTAGTAGCCGAGTAAAATATAAAAATTAATGCAATATAACACTTTAATGGTAATAATACACCATCCTGTCTAATTAATAAAATCTGTTGTTTCCAAGCACGATTATTTATTTGACAAATTGATAGCACACATCCTGTTCATACCCTCTTTCCCGGCTTCCATCCTTTCAGTTTATTGAATAAAACTGTAGCAGGAAAATAAGCAGATTGTCTTCTGACCTGACAAGCAAGTGAGAAATAAACCCCTCACTCAAACGTTTCTAATTGTTCTCAACAATATTCTCTACACACGTCCAGATTAGTTAAAAATGAATCTCAATTCCTCCTTCCTTTTCTTAGAAAAAAAGATTGTTTCTCCCTATTTTAGGGGAAACAGACCTAGTTGTCCTTTTCCTCTGAACATGATTTTATCAGGTCATATTGGGGAATGTGGATGGATTTTGTGACTGCATTTGGAGATTGTGACAGCTCACTGACTGGGTGATTGTCCTCTTCTGTGGAGAGAGGAGGTCCCGCTGCTCTGAGCTGCTGCAGCAAAAAACCACAGAACCCACCTCGGATGGAAGAGGGAGCAGGGAGCAGGCAGATTGGAAGACTGTCATCAGGAGTTGGGAAAACAAAATCCAGCACAGGAAGGGTTAGGGCCAGCAGTTCCTGCTGGCGATGTTTGTGGGTAGGGGCAGGGGCCAGGACCAACGTCCAGTGTTGTCTGTGCAACTTGAGATGAAACACTGATCTAATTACAAACCCGAATGTGTGTTATTTTGCAACAAGGGGACATTTCAGATGCTAAGTGTGAAAATATGGATGCATCTTAAGCTATAAATAGGGTCTTAGAGAGAGAGGCAGGAATACAGAGAGAGACAGAGATACAGAGACACAGATGGAAATGAGACATGATGACAGAGACAGAGAGACACGCAGAGAGAAAGAGCAAGAAAGAAAATGAAAAAAAAAAGGGAGACTCACTACCATCTGCAGGTTATTTTGCAGCATTTTTCTCTGAAAGAAAAATTGTGATGTGATCTGTGTTTGGGGAAAAGCTATGCAATCCCCAGCTTTCAAGATACATTTACTGTAATAAAAAAGGAAAACTCTCCAAGTGCACACAGGTGAAGAAAGCCACCCTCTCATGGAAGCTCAATGCCCAGATAGAGATTGTACACACACAGACACACACACAGACACACACAGGTACAACCACAACCTAGAATGAGCCACAGAGACCTTTCTGATGACAAGCTCTATGAGTCTGTGTACATTAGACCTGCCACAAACGTGCATGCCCCCCTCACACATGCTGCAGACACAATGACAAACCACAAATGCACACACACCATGCTGAGCCAACGCACGGTATAAATGCACTAAAATCATATTGCTGAGACCTCCTGGTCCACCCTAGTCGCACCAACCTTCCCCTTAAGTCTCAGTCCTCAGGTCTCACTAAGCTTCCTTCCACCCTTCCTCATGATCCACCTTCCCAACCTCACCACCATTTTGTGTTAGTGCAATGCTTTAGTAATAAAGAAAGAAAATTCAAGTATGTTTTGCTTGAGAGCATTTCCTAGCACCTTTGGAAACCCAGAAAGTTTGCTTCAGACTTTTGCCCAACACACCTAAATCCAGAAAGGTGATCAATAAGTACAATTTGAGTACTCTCCCTTTTATGACTTGTTGTTACACACATTTTATAGACAAGGAAACAGGCTGTCTGTTCCTAAGAGAAAACAGTCATTCATTAAAATATAATATTTGCTGAATACTTTCCATCCTAGCTAAACACATTATGGGCATTATTTCATTTGGTCTTCACGATAACTCTACGAGATGAGTCCAATTATTATTCCCAACATGACAGATTTGGAGACTGATATTCAGGTTTGTGCAATTTGCCCCACATGTGACAGTAATAATTGATGGGGCTTGGGTTGGAATCCTCATCTTTCTGGATTTGCTGTTCATCAAAGTCACATTCCAGTTCCAACTCCGATACTCACTGGCTATGTGACTTTGAGCAAGTAACCTTTCAGAGACTTAGCTTCCTCAACTCTAAATTCGTTAGAATTCCCAGCCGTGGGCTTTCTATGAAGAGTAAAAGAGCCAGGTAGTGTGTGGGAAGTTTAATAAAGTCCGCTTTCTCCATTCATTTTCCTTTTGTTTCTCTTACGTCAGCCATTTCCCCAGAAATGCCTTGACTGGCTACGGCCTTGACTGGCAGCTCAGGACACTGAACCTCGGGTTTACCTTTGTAAACTAAGGATATAACAGCATTTTGTGAAAATAAAATGAGCTAAAGCATAGGTCAGCACAACACCTGTCACAGAGATGACGCTAATTTGTGAAAGCAAAGAAGGAAGGGAGAAAAAGCACCCGGGCACAGGGGCCAGGTGATCACGAAAGACCTGTGCCTGGACAGCTCCACCAGCCGGTGGGCAGGAATGTCCCAGAGGCTGGTGACTGTCCTGCAGACCTGCTCAGTGCCATCGATCAATATGTTTTATGATGGATCTAATTAAGCTCTCTAACGAGGGATCACGAGATGACAATTTATCCCAGAGCCATCACTCATTAAAATGCTATTTCAGGAGATGACATCGTTCCAGCCTTAATTGGCAGAGTTCGCGTGACTGGAATCCCTTGGGAGCAGAGCTGTCCCTTGTCATTTACTCATCACCTCTGTGGTAAGGGGTTCAGAGGGGCCTTGAGAGGTGCACACTGGGCACTGCAGCAGCCCAGGTCCTGCCTGCCCTGCTCTGGTCGACCCCTGCAGCAGATCAGTAGCGCTGGCTGGTGGGAGGTGGGCAAGCTGGGGTTGTGCAGGGCCACATTCAGAATCAGAATCTGGAACTTTCATCGACTCCATGAAGTGTGTAGCTGTGTAGGCTGGGGAAGTGACCGTTGCTGTTGAAGCCCCAGTTTCCTCAACTGTAAAGAAGCTGGAGCGATGCCTTCCTTGTCCACCTCAGACTTGTTTGGAAGATTAAGGGAGAGCATGGAAAGTCTTATCAAGCAGTGGAAAAAGCAAGGACCTTGACATGAAAGTCTCTAGGTTCAAATCTGTGTCACATGACCTGAGAGCTATGCAGCTCTGGGCAAGTTACTTCACATCTCTGAAACTTGGGGTCTTCATATGCAAAATTAATCAATAATAGTGCCTATTTCAGCAGTGTTGTTGGGGAGATATTAATTTTATATTCAAGATATTAATTTCATATACAAGAACTGGGGTATAGACCAAAGGTTCAGGGGGGTGAGAGGATTCACCAGAGACAGAGTGGGGAACAGAACAGGCAAATTGACTGAAATACACTGCTGAGGGGAGCAGCAGGCAAGGCAGGAGAGGTCTGCTGTGCCATGTGGGTTGCTCCCTGGCTGGCAGGGGATTGAACTCTTGCTGCAGTGGCTGCTGATAGCTTCATAGTGCTGTGCTTAACCCCTTGTGCCACCACCAGGGAGGCCCATGGAGGTAATATTTTATTTAGACCTGACATAGCCTTTTTTTCATTTGAAGAACAGTGGAAAGGGCATCCCAGATGAGGGCGCAGTTTGTAAAAGCAAAAGCCCTGGTTGTAGAAAGTTGGAGAGTGGATTGTGGGTGAATGAAGGGAATGACATAGTGAGAGAGGGAAAGAAGCTTAGAAAGACAAGCAGAGGGCATGTTTCTAAGGTCCTTGAATGCCTTGCAAAAATCATCTGTACTTGTTTAAGAAGGTCACTGAAACTCCAAAAGGATGAGTTTAATAAAGGCTAATTACAGAGTTTGAACTCAGAAGTAGAGGAAGGCAGACTCAGATGCTTGGGCCAATAAATGGTGCCTGCAGAACCTCATTTGTTACCTATACCAGGGAGACCAGACTTCCCATGTGCTAAGTGCTACAGCTTTCTGGGGAGCACACGAGAAAACCAAAACAACAGCGGTGCTTTGTGTTGGGACCTACTTTCATCCCAGAGGAAGCTAGCAGAAGAAAACTAACACTAGCAGACGTGCTATGACGCACCAGGGATATGGCACTGAATCCTCATAACACTCTCGAGTAGGTGTGATTGGCCCCCTTTAGAAAATGATGTGTTTGAATCTCAGAAAGGGTCAGTAGCTTTCCCAAGGTTACCAGCTAGAGAAGAGCCAAAATTTGATCCATGATCTTTGGGTCCCAAAGCAATCTTCTGCTGCTGCATGCTCTCTTATCAAACATTATCACATCTAGGACTTCAGCTCTCACTGATTTGAGATATGGGCAATTTATTCCCATTTTTCAGAGGAGGATACCGAGGCCCAGAGAATTCTTAAGAGGCATTTTGCCCGCTGATACCTAATGTCAGATAACTTCCTTATAGAAAACAGATACAATTCAGATCTGATAGCAAAGGTGTTAAGGAGCATGTTTTTCTTGGAATTCTGGGATGAAGTTGATGACCTGATTCCAAACTGCCTTTCGAGGAGCCCTTTGCCTTTACTCATTTCTGACTTCAAGGACAGAAATAACCACTCCTGCCTCTTTAATTTTGGAGGGGTAAAAATGGGGAGTGGAGGCATTTTCTTATTACATAATAAAATCATTCCCTTAACAAAAAAAGGGGGGGGATTCGCAGTTTTCAATTCAAGGGTTTTTCAGAAAAAATAGGGGAAAATAGTTAAAAGTATTTGAAGAAAGAATGCACCCCTAAACGTGAAATTGTTCAGAAATACATATTTGTAATAGGATTCAATGTGTTCATGACAGCTACTACTTACACTGTTTAAAAAGTTGCAATTAGTACCAAAAGGCTTGGATGAAGAAAACATCATATCATAGGCATATTTATAAAACAACTTCCATCAGCCAAAGGAAAAATGGACAGAACTCTATTACAAGCTTTTTATATTTGAAGAGCAATTTCTAATAATATATCTAGAAGCCATTTCTGAAATTGACTTAGTGTGCATGATCTGGGATTAATGTTTTCTGAAAAATCACATGCTCGTCTGA
This sequence comes from Talpa occidentalis, assembly GCF_014898055.3. Classification (NCBI taxonomy): domain Eukaryota; kingdom Metazoa; phylum Chordata; class Mammalia; order Eulipotyphla; family Talpidae; genus Talpa; species Talpa occidentalis. Next base: position 31,012,315 of record NW_023603184.1, read on the forward strand.
ACGTAAACATTTTGCACTTCCGTTCCACCTCCTGGTTCAGAAGAATGCACCTCCAATGTGTAAAATGATCTATCAAAATTAATTGTGAATGCCCTAATCCAATCAAATCCACCTCATTAGGCAAACATTTAAATTATTAAGTTAAATAGTGGGATATTTCAATATAATCTTGTTATGCTATTTTCATGGCAGTACGAATGCCATCTATACACGAGCTCGCACCTCCCAATCTTTTCACTATTGTTGTACCTTCTGCCTCCGTTGCTGGATGTCACCCTGTCCGACATGGTCCAGTCACCATCACTCACTGTCTCTCTCCCTCATAATTACCAGTGGAACACCTACTAAGTGCCAGAATTTGAAAGTTGGACGAGACCTTTGGGATTATCTAGTCACTGATTTTTGCAGATCAGGAACTGAGGTTCTGAGAGGTTGTGTGATTTTTTTGTGGACCACACAGCAAATCTGTGGCAAAGCAACACAGAGAACCTTGACTTCTGACTCTGCAAGCAACCCCTCTCTGCTCGCTTCCTTTTTATTCTTCTGAATTGGTTTCCCTGTCCATCTCCCTCTCTAGTTTAATTCATATAGAATTATAGAAATAAAATAGATAAGATCATGCTGGCCATATCAATACATATTAAACAATTAACATTTTGCAAATTGAATTTTTCATTCCCCCCCCTGTGATATATTCTCAACCTGGTTGCTCTTCACAGAGCTTGAAATAACTAGTCCTTTCCAAATTCTTGCAGCCAGCAAACAATTATTCATCCTTTGATACATCCTTGAAGGCCAACCCAACCAAGACATGTTTGGAAGAAGTAAGATCTGGATATGCCAGACAGCAGCCCCCAAATTAGTCTCTAGAAACATGTATATTGCAGAAAGGAAGAACAGAGGGAAACAATCAGGAACTAAAGCAGCTGCAGTTCATGCCAGCTCATGTCCACGTCCAGATCCTCTCCAGAGTCAGAGAACACAGTCCTGTTCTCACCAGGGACTCCCCTACCCTGCCTGTCAAGAGGGTTGTGCCCTTGTTGTCTACGGGTTCAGATTTCACCCTGACTCTGGAGGCAGGTCCTCTAGACCCACCCTACTCTTGGCTATAATGTGAAATGAAGAACTTGCCAGAGCTCCCCTTTCAGTGTTTGGCTCAAAAGTGGGCACAGCTCCCTTTTCCTTATCCCTGAGGTGAGACTGAGACAGGGACAGAACTATCAAAGATATTTCCAAGTGAAACTAAAAATAGAAAGAGGCAGGAATCTGGATAATCCACCTGGTTCTCAGATCCAGACCCCAGGGCTGCATTAGGAATTTCTGGAGCCCCATATACTTTTGTCTTCTTGGGCACCTTTCTCCATAAATAAAAAAAAATTAATTATATTTTATGACTGTATTGACATAAAAGAGTATGAGAAAAATATTATAAAATAAAACATTTCCTTCAACTTAAGAATGCATTATTTTTTTCTAATTTTGAAAGATAAATGAGTTTGTGAGTCCCTAAACATATTCTGGGACCTGGGCACTGAGCCTGTGTGGCTAAAGGCAAAATGGACCCTGTCAGGCCCAAGGACATAAAGCTCAAGGACAGGTGCGCCTCCCACTCTGCCTGTGTGGTGTATGGGTTCTGCTCATCAACTGCAACATTTTTTGGGACAGCATCTTTGGATCTGGGCAAGAGGGAGGGACTTTGTCTCCGGTCCTCTCGTTTCCCATTTCCTGTCTGCAGACAGATTGAAAGTTGTTGTTGTGAGAGATGTCAACCTCCTTAAAGTTCAAACTCATGCTTCCAAGGGTATGGTTGGAGGACATGACCATTGTCCTGCATCCTCACCATTTTCATCTTCAGCCACCATTACACTGGTCCCATGTGGAGACACGCTGTTCACATAGTAAACCACAGCTCAGTGAGGGCTAGAAGAGTCAAAAACAGCTCCCCGGAGGAATAAACATGGAATACTGCAAATTCATAATATAAAAGCACCTGTAAGAAAAGAAGATATTGTAGGTAAGACTCAGTGGAGGCCCCTGGTATAGTCTTTGTTTTAAAATGCTGTAGAAACTTATACATGGCTGCTGGGAGTGTAAGCTGGTGCAAACACTTCTGAAAACTATTTGGCAGAATCTGCTGAAGTTAAAAATGTTTGCCTTATGGCCCATATGTCTGTTCCTTAATATTAGGTTGAACAATATGAATTGCCCATATCTGACTGTCTTTGAGTTATAAAATTGACACTGTAATTTGATTACAACTACATAAACCGATTTGGATGGATCTCTCAAATACAAGGCTAACTGAAAGAAGGCAAAAATAAAAGGATATATATTGCATGATTCCTTTCATATAAAATTCAGGTGCAAACACTACTGATCTATAATGTCAGAAATCAGAAACGTGTTACCCCAGCCCACAGGGTTATGCGCTGACCTAGGGGCATTTGAGATCCTTTCTTGATCTGAGGACCAGTTTTACAGGTGTGTGCGCTTGGAGAAAAGTTGTCAAGCTATAGATTGTGAATTGCACATTTTTCTTTATGTATATTTTCTTTCTATTTTTCTTAGTTGTTGATTTATAACCAGCATACTTTCACTTAAGCATAACACATACCATGTTAATCAAAATGCTCCTAATAAGCTCATTATACATTGAAATCAATTTTATTGTGTTTCCCCCCCCCCCCAACTTCTGTCCCTTATATTTCATCCCCTATTGTCCTTTTTGAAAAAGTTTAGCTTAGGGAAAAAAAAAAAAAAAAAAGAAGGACTCCAGCAGCTGCTGGGGCAGAGAACACCAGCTGGCCCCAGGAGGGCCTGAACTCTGCCCTTTCATTCTTGTTTGTGTCTTGGTAGATTTTTTGACCATTACCTAATACAGGTTCTGTGCCAACCACTTCTTATGATATCTCACTAAATCCTCAACTCCACATCGAGGTGGATCCTATGATCATCCCTAATAGTCAGTTGGACAGATCGGGAAAACTGATGTTTGCAATCTTAATAACTCGCCCAGATGCACACAGTTACTGAGTGATTATCCACTCTCTGACCCCGGGACTGTGCTTCTGCCCAACCTTCATTTTTCATCCCCTGTTCCAGAATCAAAGTAATCAGAATCCCTGTGACAACTGAATGCTACACCTCTCTTTGTGCTGGGGTCCAACTCCACCTCTCAGGGCCCCACCCTTTTCAGTGGTCCCTGTTCTTGGCCCTGCCTACCAGCAGGATGACCCAGGAACGGGTGAGAGCCCTCAGAAGCGGCCAGGACCCTGCAACTGGAAGTGGCTCCTCAGTCCAGCCTGACAAATGCAGGCCCAGCAAGCCGGCGGGGATGCCAGCGGCATCCGAGGTCCATCTTCTTGTGCTTCCTGTTCTCTTTGACTTCAGTTCTGAGTTCCTCTTTATAGGTATCTGGGTGGGTTGAGTGGAAATATAATATACAGAAAGTCACGGAGCTCTGGCCACAACAAAGGCAAATTCAGCTTCTGCCTTCACCTCTGACCACAGACACCATGTTCCCCAGTCCCGGCTCTTCCCACAGCACAGTTCGGTGTGAGAGTGGGAAGAAGGGCCAAGAAGAAAGGCAGGAAAGAGCACTTCCTGAGCGGATTGTGTGAGTCCATTTACACACTCCTCCTTAACACCCCTGAGAGTTGGGTAGTGTACCCTCATCATCCTGCTGAGCAACCTCAGGGTTCAAAGAGATTAAGCGTGAGGGCTGCTCTTTTCCCAGGCACGGGACGGTTGGGCAGGCAGAACAAAGTTCCTCAATGGTACCAGGGGGCAAAAGGACAGAACAAAGGGGCAGCACCAAACCGTTCCCCTCTCGTGGTCTACATTCAACACTCCTGGAGCCCCTGCTTGGGTGTGGAGACACTCAGAGCTATTGGCCCAGTGATCTTGGTCCAGGGACTGGGTGCGATGGGTGCCAGTAGCAAGATATGCTGTGCTGCCGGAAGGGCAAAGGGCTACTGTCATTGAGACAGTAGCCAGTGGGGGTTCTAGTTCCAGCCACTCATGCCATGTAGCCTTGGAAAAATCTCTTTCCCACTTGGCCCTTAACTTTCCCAGTTGTGCAATGAGGAAGTGGGGTTCCTTGGGGTTTGTTTGTTGGCCCGCTCAGTTTTAGCCCTCTGGCATCTGTGAGGAGGTGCTCTTGGATACTTGGAACCATTGAGGAAATACTCTAACTTTTCTCCAAAATGGCAAAGGCAGGAAGGAATTTGACCCTCTGTTTCCTTGCTTCTTGGAGGTCTGAGTGATATTGACAAGCACAGCCGACTAGTAGGAATAAGGGACCTGCAAGGCCATGCTGTAGTGGAAGAGTGCTGCGAGCTGGTGCACCACAGGCCTGGGGTGCTGCATGGTTACAGGAAAGAATCAAGGGGAGAGGGGTGAGAGGGAAGCTAGAAGGGTGCCAGAGATACACTCATTTGCAGCCGCCTCCTGTTTCATGTGTTCACTTCCTGATCTCCTTCACCTCAGCTGTTATCCATAACTCAGGTGTTCTTCATCTAGAATTGATGACCTTTCAAGTTGTTTGCAAAATAATGTCTAGATGAGTATGAGCAAGCTTTCATTAGATTCTCTAAGAGCTTAGTCACAGACACACATATATACACATGCACCAAGGTTAAGAACTACTCTTCCAGGGCCTCCCTGGTGGTGCAGGGTTTAAAGTCTCAGCACTATGAAGCTATTACCAGCCACTGGAGCATGAGTTCAACCCTGGGCCCAGGAGCTGACCCACAGGGTGCAGCAGACCTTTCCCACATCAACTGCTGCTCCCCTCAGCAGTGTATTTCAGTAGATCCACCTGTTCTGCTCCCCACTCTGTCTCTGGTGAATCTTCTCACCTCCCCGTACCTCTGGCTTACACCCCAGTTCTTGTATGCATAAAAAAATAAATCTTTTTTTTTTTTTTTAAAAAAAAGAGTTCCCACCTTTTTAAAGTTTTAATCTTTTTAAGTTTAATCTGATTGCCTGGTGAAAGTGGTCATCTGTTGGATCCAGATCTCACAGTATCGCAAATTTTATGAGACATTATTAGGTGACATATGTCATCAGACTATAAACTCTAAGTTCACACACCCAATTTGATTTTTATTTATGTCTCCATCATCCAGATGAGCTTGCATGTACCAGTTGCTTCAAATAAATGGATCTTCAATAGAAAAGAAAATGAATGCTAAGACAACCTTTGCCTATCAAAATCTTTGCCCCCAGTTTGGTATGATTTCTAGCTTCTTCACGTTCCCCTAGGGTTCTGTCAAAACCTCTCTTCTGTCCTGACTTCATTCTTTCCCCAGGCAAAAACTCACCAGGAAGCCCTCTCCTATTGATCTGCACACCCCTGAAGCCCTGGGACTGTAGTCACCTCACCCTTGCCTGCTGACCCAGCCCTAGCATAAAGCTCAACACTGGGATATGTTACATGGGGTTGTTAAACTGAACTGCATCCTCCCCCCCAACACTGACCACCCCCCCTCACCGGTTTTTGGCAATTTACCAGCAATTCTCTCGCCTTAGTTCTATGACAACTTCAGTTTTCAGAAAATCTTGCTCTACAAAGAAAAGAAAGACCTAGTGGTCAGTGTGGACGTTTCTGTGGGAGCTTTCACATCCTTCCCACACACAGCGTCCAAGGACACTGCTCAGAAGAGGGCCAGCCTTGCCCCACCCCCGCCCCGAAACCTGACACAGCCAGGCATTCGCACCTCAGGAAAAATAAAGATGCAGAACCAGGGGAAAAAATCATTATGGGGGGCAGCCATCACACAGTGAGAAGCACTAATTATTCTGTGTAGCCTGAGTTTTCCTTAGTAGGCAAACTCTTTTGAATATTAACAAATATTTATTTAGGAATTAATAATTGACATCTATTAAAGCATAATTTATGGAGAGTGAATTCCTCTTGGTTTGGGTTCCCACTGCTAAGCTACATCTGGCTGCTTCAGGAGTGCCTCTTTCTTTTGTCAAATGCCAGAGGCAGGGGACAGGGACTTGCTCCAGTGACTGCACAGAACAGCGCTCTGGAGGAGAGCCCGGGGCTGGGACTCAGCACTCACTCAGCCATGCCTGTTTGTGTGGCCCTGGGAGAGGTTCTGACCCTCCAATCTCCTTTCTGAGGCCAAGAAATAGACCTCTCTGTGTCTACCTTTATTTCTGCTTGGTGGCAAGCAAAGGAAATTATTTTGAGTTGCTTTGAGCAGTAAAGGGGACTTCAGATGAGGAGGTTGGATGTTCTGAAGTCTCGCTTTGCCCTCTGCTTCCCCTGCCTCTCACCTCTGCTCTTTTCCATGCACCTGCTCCCCTGGTCCTCTTAGGTCTCTATAGCAAAAGCACGGGCTCTCCGCAGCAGCTCCTGAGCTTTCCTGACATGACCGCAGCCACGGAAGACAGTGTGGTGCCCTCATTTATTCTGCAACTGTAGAGGGGCACCACTGTGTGTCAGCACTTTCTGGGTGCTGGCTGGAGAGTCAGCAGTGACTCAGGTAGAGAGGTGTGTGGCTGAGAGGGGCCTCTCTTGTCTGTTAGGACAGTCGCCTTGCAGAGCATCAGGGGGACACACTCATTCAACACTTTGAGTCTGTGTAAAAAGCACAATGAAAACTTTAAGACTTTGAGAAATTGTAGGAAGTTATTATGGATGTAGTAGACATTTTTAGGGAAAATTCACAACCTGTTTAAAAAGGAAGAAAAGGAGGAAGAGGAGGGCACAAGAGAAAAAGGAAAATAAGTTCACAGAAAAATAAATGAGAGGAAAGTTGATACGGACTAATAAAAGAATTATTTTTGTACTTGGAGGCTTTGAAAAGTAAAATGAACAGTGGTGAGCTCTCCATCATGGGAGAGTATTCAAGCCGAAGCTAAACGACCTCCAGTCGCGGTGATTTGCACATTATTTATAACCTGGGAAGGGTGCAACCACCATTCCACTCCTAAGTTCTGAGAACTGATTTTCATAGTCAAGTTTAAGGTCTCAGGAGCTGCCACCCCTCTGACCTTCAAAGAGGGAGACTGCCTGTCACCTTTCCTAACCTCCCAAGACAAGAGCATACACCTCATTTTAACATTAAATAAAAACAGCATTTCATCTCCTCTGGAATGCAAAACTGTGAATTTGAGTGAAATATGCAGTTTTCATTATGTTAAAAGATCTACTCATTACAATCAGGATAAGAGGATGTGAATAAGACAAATTGATCACCACTTTAAATGTATTAATCAACTTGCAACTCTTGTCACCAGTCAAAACAGAACAGCCAGACATTTATTCTGTCTCAGTTGTGTTTTAGAGCCCATCCCAGGAGGTCATGGAATCACTGAGCCTCCTGTGCAGTTTACGGGCAACCCATTGCAAAAGCCCTATCCTGCATAGACTCAGACTAAAGAGACACAGATAAATATATTTGACTTATTCTACAAATATTTATTGAGCACATACTGTGTGCCTGGCATCGTGGAAGGCTGGAGACTCAATGACAGGTCCCTACCCCTCCACATTCCCACTGGTTAGCCAGGAGGCAGATAAACAAACAAAACAAAATTAGTAAAGAGTAACGAGTTAAATCAATGTTCAGCATGAAGTGTTATAAGCTGTGGACCAATGTGGAGATAGTGGTTGTGGTTGGATGGCCAGGCATGAGGAATACTCTGTGGATGCTTTTTAGGTCTAAGCTTTAGGTCTGGGAGAGAACAAAGACTCACATGAGAAGAAAGGCCAGCCCATCTCCAGAGTCAGGATTTCAAAGGTATAATAAGGGCCTTCCTGGTGGTGCAAGGGGTTAAACACAGCACTATGAAGCTATCTGCAGCCTCTGCAGCTATGAAGATATTTACAGCCACTGCTCCCCGGCCAGGGAGCTACCCTCATGGCCCAGCAGACCTCTCCTGTCTCGCCCTCTGTTCCCCTCAGCAGAGTATTTTAGTCAGCCTGCCTGTTCTGTTCCCTACTCTGTCTCTGGTGAATCCTCTCACCCCTTCCCCCAGCACCTCTGGCCTGCACCCCAGTTCTTGTTTGCATAAATAAATAAATCTTTAAGAAAAAACAAAAACAAAGGTATAGTAAAGAGAGTCCAAATATTATGTTCCAGGAGGACATGTCTTCTAGTCTGGCAGGGGAAATTTGGATTTATATCTGTGTTGGCTACTGCAACCACCCCAAAGAAAAGTCACAAAACTGCACCCTCCTAGGCATAGCCTTCCATCTTTCACTGTCCCTGCCACAATGGAAACCCAGAGATCTGCATGTTGACAGGCCGTTCGATCAGCATATAGAAGACAGTTTGTGACTGACAAGGGGAGGTGCCATTTCTCCCATTCTACTTATGTGCAGCAGTCTTGATTACAGGTTTCAATGTGCCATGGGTCAATTTTGGGAACAAGGGAGCTACTGAGAACTGGGGGCATTGCTGAGTGGCCCAGGGAAGCTATATAAGACAGAAGGCAGGCAGGGCCTTGGATGCTCTGGCTTTGATTGCACCCGGGATTTGGGGGGACTCTGAAGGAGACATGTGGAGGAGACACATGTAGAGATACTTGGTTAGAGATATGGGAAGGTTTTCCTTGGCAGAGACAATGGCAGCTGTTATCTTGATTTTGCATTTTTTCTCTTTTTTTCCTTTGTCCCAGACCTGCTTTATCTCTTTCTTGCCGTTTCTTGCCAGAAGGAAACTTAGACTTGTGACTAGTCTTTGGGCCTCATCGGTCCTGCTTCAGGCCAACCCTCTAGCTGAGCCTTTGCCCATATGGGGATGGGTAATTTGGGGGGTTTTATTGGGAAAATATTATTAGGAATATCCTTTCTTCTCTCTCTCTCTGCACACTAATTCTATTAGAAATCTATCATATTAAGATTATGCTTTCTTTGTCTTTGTGTACATGGGTCATCAGATCCCTTTAGAACATGCAGCCTTAATAGTTTGGGGTCCCTGCGTGCCCTTTTGTTGTGCGCTGACAAGTTGATGAAAGAATGTATTCGAACAATAAGGACACTATCCCATAAAGGAAGCTTCTGGGGGCAAGTTGATTGGGTGGAAGAACCTGTGACTGGGTAAGGTTAAATTCAGACAGCTTTTCCAGCTTGAGTAAGTTTCTACTTTCTGAAAACATGGGTTCAGCGGAACCCAGAGCAGAGCCACTTACCAAGCATGGGGTATGTAGCAGCTTGGCCACATCTTCAGTTCTCACTGCCTGAGAAGAGGAAGGCAGGACTGGACTGAAATGCAGGGTAACTTACCCTCAGCTGGGGGAAGCAGGAGCTGCAGGTACAGAACTTGTGACCAATGATGAGCTCTGCCTTCTAAATCTAAACAAGGTTAATTTTTAGGAGAGTATCTAAAATCCCCGAAGTAGGGCCTCCCCGGTGGTGCAGCAGTTGAGCTCTGGGTTGCGAAGCTGCCCGCAACCTCTGCAGCGCCGGTTCGATCCCCAGCTACTCCCTGGCCACCAGAGGAGGGTCCCACATGGCGCACAGACCTCTCCTGCCGCCCGCTGCTCCCCTCAGCAGTGTACTTCAGTCCTTCTGCCTGCTCTGCTCCCCGCTCTGGCTCTGCTGAATTCTCTCACCCTCCTGCGCTTCTGGCTGTACCCAGTGCTTGTATAAACAAACAAACAAACAAATAAATAAATAAATCTATCTTTAAAAATAAATAAATAAAATCCCCAAAGTAGGTTCATGGGAAACCAGGTGTCTACCTGAGTTGAAACACTTACATGGGCCTGGGCTCAGTACCAATAGGAAAGTCGGGAAAGGAAAAAACCTTCCACAAAGGGTAAGAAAGCCCAGAAGATTTCCTGCCTTTGCTACAAGCCTCAAGGAAATCTTGGAGTAGCTATTTGGGGTTATGAAAAAGCAGGCATCTTCTGGCTTGATCTGCCTTTCCTCCAGGCAAACCATGAGGCCAAACATTCAATCCACTGAGTTGAACTTTACAAGTTACTGATTTTTTTTTTTTTTACTTCAATTATCTGCTGTTGACGATTCCATTATGGGGAGGGAGAGAGGTGTAAACTTGGTCTAGGGGCCTCTGGAGCAGAGCATTTATCTGGCTTTATGAGGCTGCAAGAGACCATAATGCATGTTTTATGGGCCCATTCTCATTTTTAATCTGCTTTGATAAGATCACTATGCTGGAAGGATACACATGCTCCCTGGCCAGCCCAGCTCAAGACCGAGACAATGATGCTGACTTGGGAAGGTTTAACTGCAGAAGGTGGGACCCCTGGGTGTTCCCTACTTCTGATTATCCTGCTTCATCTATTCTCTGACCAACAGCCAAAGGATCCACTTGGATTCTATTCAGGGTTTTGTACAGCTTTTAGAAGAAAAATCCTCAAGTCATGAGCAGCCTGGAGAAGCCTATATAGTCTCTGCTGACCTCTGGCCCTCTTCTCCTTCTAACTGTGCCACCCCTGCCAGTCTTCTCTCTAATCAGGTTCTCCAAACTGCCTACCTGGAGTGTTCCTTTGCTCCTGGTCTGACCACCTTCTAGCATTCTTTTGAAACTCAAATTCTACTCTCTCAGAGATGCCTTTCCAAAATTCTCCATCTAGATTGGGTTCCCCAACTTCTAATCACATACTATACTGTCCCTTCATTTTATAATTTGCAGTTGTATATTTATTTGTGTGTTCTTTTTAAAATATTTTATTCATTTTTGCATAGAAATTGGGTACAGGGGGGTGAGAGGACTCACCAGAGACAGAGTGGGGAGCAGAACAGGCAGATCTACTGAAATACACTGCCAAGGGGAGCAGCAGGAGAAACAGGAGAGGTCTGCTGCACCATGTGGGTCAGCTCCCTGGCTGGTGATCGAACTCTAGCTTTCTTCTAGGTGGGCCTTTGTGGTGGTAGCACTGAGACTGAACCCCTATGTCATCAGGGAGGCTCTATTTGTGTGTTTATTTAATCGCATCCTCTGACTAAATCATAAGCTGCTGCAGTGGTTAGTGGGGACTCAAGTTTTAGGGATGAGCTAAAGTGTACATATATAAGGATGCTTCTGTAAGAAAGCTTTGAAAGTCCATATTTCCAAGATATCAAAATGGGAGGATGGACGATATAAAAATGGATTTTAACACTGACCTCTTCCCAGAAACATTCAATAGCTAACATTTGCAGTGTTTACTGTCTGTCAGGGACTGTATGTGATCCTCACAAAAGCCACAGGAAGTAGATTTGTGCTCATTTTTGAAAATGAAGACTCTGAGACCCAGAAGGGTTTAGTGACTTACCCACAGTCACACAGCTAATGTGTCACACAGAACCAACATTCCAGCCTGGGTTTCTGTACCCAGACAATGCTCTTCACCATTCCGTTCTATGTAAAGGAATGTTTCTTAGTTCCCTCTGAAATGAAAGATGACTGATAGATGAATTCTAGGCCACATCTCATATACATACAATAGAGACTCGCAGGGCCTTCCTGGTGGTGCAAGTGGTTAAGCACCTCACTATGAAGCAATTCGCAGCCTCTGCAGCACGAGTTCGATCCCTACCGGCCAAAGAGAAACCCACATAGCGAAGCAGACCTCTCCTGACTTGCCCGCTGCTCCCCTCAGCAGTGTATTTCAGTAGATCTGCTGTTCTGTTCCCCACTCTGTCTCTGGTGAATCCTCTCAACCGCCCCATATCTCTGGCCTGTACCCCAGCACTTGTATGCGTAAATAAATCAATCTTTAAAAAAAAAAAAAGAGATTCTCAGAGAGAAGGTGAGACAAGACTAAGTCACAAAGTTTCCTGGCAATAGCCAAAAACCTGGGTAGACCAGGCAGCTAGTTCTGGCCACCAGCAACTCACTGTTGATATCACTCAGAGTCTCCATTCCCTCTTCCCCTGGAAGCTTGGTGTTTCCTCACACCTAGTGCTCAGAATTGTGTATGTCTAAGAAGCAATGTGAAATAAAGTCCAGACTCCTTCTACATTCATTCCCAAGAAGTTAACCAGAACTACGCACTTCTGGAGGGTCATTTGGTACAGAGGGAGAGTTGGCAAGTGAATAGAGAGGGAGAGGCTGAGTTCGATGAGAAGAAAGAGAAAGGGTGAAAGTAAAGAAGAGGACCACAGAGGACAGAGTGAAAGATGAGAAAAAGGTGAACCAGCTGCCTCGACTCTGAGCTCCCTGTCAACAGCAAGACACACTGAGTTTGCAAATTGACTCAGTTGCTTCTTACAGAGATGACAGCGGCCGTCAGAGGCTTTTGATTTGCTCTGAGCCAAGAGAGGAGAAATGAAAAGGACGATTTAAAAGCCACAAACACAGGGAGCAGAGATTGCAGATACAGAACAATAAATGTCCTGGTCAAATTGCCGATTGGAGTATCTGTATTAGGCCGCGTTTGTAGTCTCTGCGTGTCGAGTGATGGAGAGGCTAGATTGTGGCTGGGGAAGTCACACAACAATGGGGCCTGATGTTTTGTTTCCACTTTTCAAAGGCTCTCCTTTTTTTTCCTCCCGGTGATAAGGCCCAGGAAATGGTTAGTGACATGCTCGTGGGAACCTATGGAAAAGAATACACACCGTATCAATGGCGCAGCCGCCGGCCCGGGAGCAGAGCTGGTGGGTGGGGGAGCTGCAGGCTCCCTGCGTGGGCTGTGGCGGTGAGATAGCATTGAGGAGGCCGCCCGGAGCCGTGCGCCCCCAGTCTGGGGACCGGGCCCCTTTATCCAGCCAGAATGGGTGGAAGGCCAGACAATGTAGCGCTATATTTGGTTTGACAACAAAGGGCCCTAGAAAGATTTGATAGTGCAGGGATGGCGGGGAAGGCGGCGCAGGATGCTGCACAATAAGAGCTTTGCAAAGGTATTTAGCCGGGCCCTTTATGCCAGGAGCATGGCAGGGTATGGGTGTCGTCATGATGTCTAATGGCTTTGTGTGGGCCAGGGTACTATTTACTAAAGTGAGGTCCCTGGGCAGGACTGAGAGAGATGCCAGGGTGCTCCCAGAGCCTTCACACTTGTGGTCACCTGAAGTCACATTCCAGCAATGCCAGTCCTCTCCTTCCCCTGACCCCAGGTTCTAGCACGTTCCTGGCCAACGGGAAGTCTGAACAGGAAGAGCTGTGGCAGGACCTTTTTGTGAGTGAGCCATTAATTGGAACTTCCCAACTGGAAAGAGGCAGCTCAGTTCCAATTCCATTCTGGGCCAAAGATCCCAGAGGGAAGGCCCCAGGGGACAGCGGAAGGAGGGAGGAGCAGCTATGGAAGCGTAGGGCAGAGGCATTAAAAGGCATTGTGTACAATGCCTATAGTTTCTGGAATTTCCACCCAGAAATAGACCAGAAGCTGGCCGTGCCCTGGGTGATGAGGTTGGTAAGAGTCAGAAAATGGTTCTAGGATGTGGTGGGTTATAGGTAGGATTTTTGATGCCCTGGATTCTGGGACCTTCTGGAAGGGGGCAGGACAGTGTATAGATAGCAGTTCTAGAAATACAGGAGGCTGGCAGTGCTGTCACGGGGCAACATAGCCATAACAGTGGAACGGCTGTAACAAAATTATGGAAATGGGGAACACCTATCAGTAACCACCCCGACACAGTTGAGCTCCAGCCCTGGGGGGAAGAACATCAGTGATTCTTTTCAACCTCATGCTGACTTTTTTATTTGAAAACTACTGCCTGGCTGTCCCCTTACTGGTTCTAGGGATGGAATGTGGTAATGAGGGGTGGGGCTTGGGGGGTAAAGTCTGGAGATGGGCTGGATCCTCCTTTGGTACAGTCTGAATGATTGTTGGTCTGTAGGGACCACAGAAGACCTCCAATTAATTATTACTGGAGAAGATAGAATCATAAACAAAATTCCTTGTAATAAATTTTTCAAACGAGATTGCATGTTTTATTTACAGTATTGGCCCATTTTGGGCTTTAAATCTATGAACAAAAACAAACACACTTTTTTTTTTTTTTAAATCAAACAGATGGATAAAAAAGTACTCAATAGCTTTTCTTTCTCTCCTTGCCAATGAGGCCATGCGCTCAGAGCTACAGAGAGGAAGACAGTCCCAGGCTCTGTTGGCTAGGAGAATAAATAGACTTATTTTGCTTTTCAGGAGAGATTTAAACTATAATAAGAGTGGGTGGGGGAGAAGGAAAGAAAAAGAGAGTTAAAGAAATTGATGGCGCCATTTCACTGCATCTTCTGGAAAGCACTGTGAAATGAGAACCTGGCTGGCGGACATCTCCAGACCCCCATCTCTGGAAGTTTCTCCCATCAGGCATTGCTCCTACCAGCAAGCACCATACGGATATTCCCATTAACCAAATGCCTCATGCAAGCCTGAACCTTGTCACACATTGTGTCATTTAGCCTTTCCAACACCCTGTAAAAAATACATCACTTTGACTATCCACATTTTATAGATGAAGCACCTACAGTTCAGAGAGAATTATTGACCTAAGTTCACACAATTGTCCTCAAAAGAGCTGATAGGTTTGACAGGGGACTAACTCTATGCCAGGTGCTATTCTAAAACCTTATATATACTTAGGCTCACTTAATCCTCATAAGGAGGAGGTGAATTAACTAGGATGTGACAGGACCAGGACCTATAGGTGGGATTTGAATCCAGGTCTTTCAGCTTCTGAGATGATGCATCTTTACCTTAGACTGTGCAGTCTCCTTCTAGTAACAGCTAGCTTTTGTGAGTGTGCCTGTTTGCATTATCTAATTTGGTCCTACGACAAACCTATAAGAAATGAGGAAATATAGATAGAAGAAAGCACAAGCAACTTATTTCATTCATTCAAGTTGGAACAACTTATAAGTAGCCAAGTCTAATCTAAGCATCCTGATTCAACAGGCTATGCATGTAATAACTTTGCTGTCCCTGTCAGCGCTGTAAGTGCTTCATAAATACTAGCTGAACCCATAAATGTGTGCTTGTAAGTGCGAGGTTTCTAGGAATTGGTTTCTATCTTCTGGAGACAGAAGTATCATCAGGCCAAGCACCCTGACAGTGACTTTCACAGAGGCTGAGCTACATACAGGGAATAGCGTGTACTTTTACCCCACTTGCCTATTTCTATAGCTTGAACCTTGTACGGGAGGTGGGCATCAAAGGCTGAACCAGCCTGCAATGTCTTCATTTGTCAGGCCTCATCAAAGTCTCCTGTGCCAGGCTCTGCTCCACTCCAATGCTGAGTAGATCAAAGAACCTTGTAGAAGTTGGGTTTCTGGGCAGCCCTAGGTCTAATTATCAATTGTCACTTTGGCAGTGACAGCAGAGGGCCCAATGTGATAATGACTGCCACAGCCAAGGCTTCTGGGGTCGACATCAGAGAGCCAGCTCCAAAGGCCAGGATGCTGCCTCAGGCCCCTTTGGACATTGACCTCTAGTGGGGAGAGGGAAGAATTGGAGAGGTTCCTAAGGAAAATGGCTGGAGCAGGATCACTAGAGGAAAGTTACTGCAGGCAAGGTATAAATTGACATTTATATTCCTGCCATGGAACACTGTTTATAGCTGTGAGAATACTGACATACCCACGCATGTTCATTCTCTATCTCTCTCTCACACACACACACCCCTAAGAATAAACACACTCCTGAATACCCCACCTGGGTGAACATACATGTGTTATAAACATATCTTCACACATGCAGATTCTCATACAAACAAAAATATCTGTATGCCCATGCTCCTCAGACCCACCATGCTCACCTATGTATACATGTGTGCACACATCCATGGCCACACCTACACCTGAAGATGCAGGTGGTTGACCACACATACAAGCCCACCCACACACGGCCATGCGATGTAATACATTCAACTTCCAGGACCTGAATCTGATGTTTTCCTCTTACCAAGGTGAGAAACATCCTCATAAATAGGCTTTAAGAGCAGAAATAGACGGTTACACAGATCCTGGTGCCAGCCATTCTCCAAGCCCTCTCAAAAAACCTAGAAAAATGTCCAAAATTGCAGCAAATAAAATTTATGTCAGCTCTTGGAAGGAACTTCTTGTCGCTAAAAGCTATTAAAAATATAAACATGTTAGAATTCTGTTTGTTGAAGAATATTTGTTTATCAGAAATTTGAACCAGTTGAAATATTAATTTTGCCTCAGAAAGTAGATATATGCTCTGAATTAATCATTTACATATATATATATATATAAATTGGCTTAACTGAAAATCAGAGGAATTTAATATAATTTAGGGAATTGAAAACACTTCCATTTAAAAGACAATAAATAGCAGAGTTCATTTTGGTCAAAGACTAACAAAAGAGTAAGTATAGTTTGGGTAACCAAGCTGGGGTCTTATTCAAACACCCTCTCTTTCATAGATAAGATCACAAGACTAAGAAAAGTAGCTAGAATCCTTTATCCAATTATCCAGTCCAATTATCATCTCCTTTGAGAAATTCCCCTTGAAACAACCCCCCAACTAGACTTGAGTGGGCACCGTCAGTGGACAGTATGGTCTGTCACCCAGGGTACCCTTCAGCACGAAGGCGGTCACCCCCCTGCTGGCAGGAATACTGGCTGTTGAATTCCACAGCAAAATCTCCAGAAATCACCCTCAGCAGAATGCCATCCCACTGTGGTTATTCCTTCTCCTTGGTAGCAAGCAGCTTGCATGTAATTATTAGATGACGTGGGAGTATAAAGGTCCATCCCCTTTGCCTGAAATGTAATAATAATTAAGTTCCAGAATTTTCCATGAGATGAGTTGAAAAATGCAACTGCATCACAGTGCAACTTCTCTGACTTCACTCCTTCACAGATGTGCTTCCTGAAAGCACTCTCTAATAAACATTTTGCACCCAAATCCCTCAGGCTCAGTCTCTGCCTCTTGGCAAACATCATCTATGACAGCATTCCAGGTGTTTCTGTCTTTTTCTCATGGCCCATACCCAAACATCAAATTTCACTACCTCTTATCACCTCCAGAGCTATCATTCTTGCATGAGCCACCATTCTCTCTCTTTTGGCCCATTTTTATTTTCATATATACATGTATATATGTATATATACACACATATATTTAAAAGTTTGTTTGTTTATTTATTTATTTATTTATTTATTTATTTATTTATTTATGCATACAAGAACTGGAGTCCAGGCCAGAGGGGTAAGGGGTGAGAGGACTCACCAGAGACAGAGTGGGGAGCAGAGCAGGCAGATTTACTGAAATACACTAGTAAAGGGAGCAGCAGGCAAGTCAGGAGAGGTCTGCTGAGCCATGTGGGTCACCTCCCTGGCCAAGGATCGAACTCATGCCACAGTGGCTGGCGATAGCTTGACAGCTTGATAGTGTTGTGACTTTAACCCTTGCGCCACCAGGGATGCCCCTCATTTCCAAACTGGTTACCATACATTTGTTATTTTTTTTTAAGATTTATTTATTTATTTATGCAAGCACTGGGTACAGTCAGAAGCACAGGAGGGTGAGAGAATTCACCAGAGCCAGAGCCGGAGTGGGAGTAGAAAAGGCAGAGTGACCAAGTACACTGCGGGTGGCAGGAGAGGTCTGCGCGCCATGTGGGATCCTGGCCCAGAAGTTGGGGATCGAAAGGGCACTGCAGAGGCTGCGGGTAGCAGCTTCGCAACTCAGCACTCAATTGCTGCGCCACTGGGGAGGCCCCATATATTTGTTCTTAACCTGCTTGTCTATTCCTCAACACAGTCATATGGGTAATCCTGTTAAAACATCACTCAAACATGTCATTTCTTTGCTCAAAACTCCAGTAACTTCCCATCTTATCCAAAAAATACATCAAGCCCACTGCTGCCACAGAGTCTTTGCACTTGATGGTCCCCTATTTGGGACTCCTGAGGCATTTTCCTTCTCCTCATTTGGTTATTCCCAAAATTCTACCTTAATTCAGAACTATTCTTGAGCCCTTATTCAGAATGCTATAGTCCCAAACCTGTCACACTCTGCCTTTTTTTCCTCCTGGCATTTCTTGGTAAGGCTTATCACCATCTGGCATATTATATACATATTTAATTATTATCAGTGTCTTGCAAACATGACAGCATGGGTTTCAACATGCTTGCTGCTTTATCTCCAGAGCCAGGTTCTTAAAAATTATTTTATGTACATTAATTGTTTTATAAAGACCTTTTGTGTTTGTTTTCTCCAAACAGTTCTGGACCTTATTTCTTACAGAGTTTGGCATATACTAGGCTAGACATACAATAATGTTTGAAATGGATGGAAGATTAATGATGTGAGCTCCAGCAAGCAACATTTTACTTCTTTGGGCCTCTCTGTCCTCCTGTGTAAAATGAAGATGATCCTTCCTCATCCCCACTTAGATTAAGAGATTGTTGTTGAAAGTTAACAATGTGTTATGCTGACTTCAAAGATACTTCTAAGCAGAAAATGAAGCCTATCCATGTAAACGTTTCTAATTACTGACATTCAGCATAAAGGAAATTATATCAGTAAGTCAAATAAGATCCCCAGTTTCCTTGAGGACAGGGATTTAAACTCTATCTCTAGATTACTTTGAGCCACAAACATTAGACCTTCAATATAGTCTTTTTATAAAGCTCTGGCTTATGAGTTCGCTGCCAATAATGTCAGATCTTATCTTCAATCAGCTAGCAAATGTTTCCTCTGTAAAAATAATATAATAATGGCAGTTAAAAAAAAGGAGTGAAGTGAAAATAAAAAAGCCTCTTATAAATTCTGGAACCATGGAAGGTGTCAGAAACTAGCATTTATTAGTCAAGTACCACAGGCAAGGAACTGGCATAGTCATTCAAGCTTAGAACAATCTAGCAATGCTCTGTAAGTGGAGGTGGTGATCATGACACAAACCATGTTTTGTGCAAAATAGAGCCTATTAGCACTCTGTGCACATTGGCCAAAGTTCCAAAACCCTCCTCCTTTGTCCTTAAGAAGAGAGCCTTAAGGAGGTTCACATATACATGTGTGTGCTTGTCCAACAACACAAAGTCTTACAAGCAAGAGAGAAACCTCTTCCCCACTCCCAGTTTCTGCTCTCATATTTCTAGTCCTGGTTTATAGTATCCGGGACTAGTTGCTAAATACATCTCTTCTTGCCACTGGTATAGCCTGGGGAACCATCAAAGGTATGAAGGCTGACTTCACCCTTGTCTCACTGTCAGTGATTTAAGATAAACATGGTCCTCATGGATGCACTAAAATTGGTAATACTGCATCCTAATTGATGTGCCTTGTGGACCTCCTTGACAAGCCCACTGACACTTCCTCTTCTAGGGCTCTGGTGAAGATGCAGCTGTGGGAATTTAGATTTCTGGGGAGAGCCAATCTTTCTATTGCACCCACTCTTTTAACACTGGAATTTTCTCCATGACAGCTTCCTCACCATGCTTTCAGGCTCCCATCAGGTCTGTCTAGCATGGCTCTTAATGGAAGAATTGGACATGCAATGGCTTGGATGGGAACCTAACTCTGCTACCCACCTTTACTGAGGTCCGCTAGGGTTTTGGACTTGAAATGGACTCTCAGCAGAGCCACCTTGATCTGCAACACAGCTGTAGTGTCTATGCATTACAGGAAAAAATCAGGGGTTAAGATACTTAACAAAAGAAAGCAGATATGGGACAAGTTCTTATATCTAGCACTCTTAATGTGCTTCTAGACGGAGCAGCCCAGTATAGCCTGACCCAGGCCAGGACTGGCATATAATTGCCTGGGGGATTTAGGCATGAGACCCAACTCAAACCCATTGATGTTCCCACAGAAATGTCCAGAGAACCTCCAAAAGAATAGTCTTAAGGTCATAGACCATAAAGACTTTGCTGTCTAGGGGCAAAAAGGCCACATGATGACTTGTGTGAATGAATGACCTTGGCCAGATGAGAGCCTGGATGGCCAGCAGATGCCAGCATGAACACATGGTAGACACCATTCCTAGTCTGTCCTAACTTCACAGCTTGGTGTTGCATTACCCTTCTCCACACAAAACCTAGAGAAAAGGAAAAGAGGGAGAAAAGTCTAAACTAACATTAAACTTTTGCCAAGTGTAGACTTGGATTCAAGTTTCTAGACAATAAATTTCACTTTTGCATACCTCATTTTGCGGCATGGTAGCTTTTACCAGCTGCCAAATACTGTTGTAGTAGTGTTCCAATTGGTTTCTGTGCCTCTATTTCTCACCCCTCTAGTTTATACCAGGACCAGAGGGATAAATTTTAAACATGGGTATGGCCATATCCCTACTATTAAGAAGCCAGAATGTCAATAGGCAGATCTGAGTTCAAATCCTGGCTCTGCCATATAACAACTTCCTTTGGCAAATTAGCCAAATCCTCCTTTTCCTCCTTCATAAAATAATAATCCCAGGGTTACCTCATTGGATGCCATTAAGAGCCCGTGAGATGATGCAGGTCTTGGCACAGTTTAGGTGTTCAGTTGATACTAATGTTCTGCTAATGTTCTGCTTCTCCTTGGCTTTTTGCAAAATCTTCTTCATTCCCACCTCCTAAAAGAAAAAAAGAAAAACAGAAAAATAGTTGAGCTATTTTTTTTTTCAGTGTCTCACCCCAAGGGTAATTTAGGGTTTTCTTCAAGGTACCTTCAGTCTCTAAGCTCAGCATAATCACAGTACCCATCAAATATTTCTGGTTACTTGTCCATGTTCTTCAAAGATTGGAAGTAATCATTAGTCCCTGCAATAATAGCTCTAAGCCCCCTTAGGACCTTGAGGTCCCTTTATCCGAGAGATGTTCCAAGTGGCAAAAGAAAGCCCTTCTTAAAGACACTGGTGAGGGGAAAGCGTCAGGGGTCAAGTTGAGGAAGAGGAAGGCAAGCAAGAGTACTCCACCATGACACATGGGTCCAGGGTAGCAAGCTGGGATGCAGAATTTCCAGGTCAACTTTCATCTTTGCACATGGTGTTTGTCCCTTTGATCCTTGGGAAGATCAAACAAAGCTCACTAATCAATGACTTCCCTCCTTGCCTTTCAGAGCAGACCATCAAACACAGCCTGCATCTCTCCCTGATTTCCCTCCCACCTTCCCTTTTTCTCAGTCAAAGGCATTTGCTCTACAAGACCCAGTTGGTGGCCCACGTATCACCCCCCCCATCCCATGTAGTACAGGTGTGATTGTCATTTAATTTCTTTTTCAAATGAATGTAGAGAAATTCTAGTACTCGCTCACTGTATATCCTGATTACTTCCTTCTCTTGCCTTGAATAGAAGTGGAAGGAAAGATACATCACAACTCTTTGGATCTTAGTCTAAGAAATATCTAATCTTTAAAAAAAAAAAAAAGAAATATCTAGTCATGAAAGAATCAGGAAGAAAATAAATAGAGCCAGGGAGATAAAATTTCCGAGTCTATTTCCTCTTTGTGTGACTGGAATTTTGTTTCTGACCTGTCTACCTCACAGGACTGAAGCAAATCTAATGGATATCAAAATTCACTGCAATGTATGATATTCTGGATTCATGTTGGATTTGTCTAATCTTTGCAGTCCTTACATACTGGGAAAGACTCAAGTAAGGCTTTTGGATGAACTAGGGACCTCTATCATCCCAGTTTCCATAAGATAGAGGACTTTCCAGAGATATGAGGATTTTACTATAAAAACCAGGAAAATCCCAGCCAATTACTAATGTAATCCCTAAATTAGTTCGTTACTCTATGAAGAATGATTGTTAAAAATCATTGTTATGGGATGAATGATGTCCTTCCAAAATTCATATACTGAAGCCCTAACCCACAATATTTCAGAATGTGACTCTATTTAAAGATAAGGCCTTTAAAGAGGCAATTTGAGTTAAAAATCTGGTAATTCTGGGTGGGCCTTAATTCATCTTCCTGGTGTCCTTGTGAGAAGAGGAAATGTGGGCTCCGAAAGTAACAACAGGGACATATACACACAAAGAAAAGAGCATGTGCAGACACTGTCTTCAAGCCAAGGGAGGCCTCAAAAGAAGCCAAACCTGCCAACACCTTAATCTTGGACTTCAGCCTCCAGATCTGTGAGAAAATAAGTGTGTTGTTAATCCATCCAATCTGTGGCATTTTGTTATGACAGCCCTAGCAGACTAATAGTGTCCTTGAAGAAAGAATAATAAAAGCTGGCAGTTATAGAGCAGTTAATTGGCATTGATTAACTCATTTAGTCTTTTCTTCACAAGAACTCTCTGTGGGAGCTACTATTCTTTATTGCCAGTTTATGCTGTGAATTTATCCCCAGTTTATACCAACACTTATCCCCAGTTTATACTGAGAAAATGAGGTACAGAGAGATTACATAACCTCCTTCAAAGGCAGAGTAAGTGGCAAAGACAGTTCCTTCACCCTGAATCCTCTAGAAAGTAAAGCTCAAGGCCAAGGCTAACATGCTGATGTTGAGAAGGAACAAAGGTGGGGCTGCGGAATAAGTTCCAGGGGCAGGAAGATGAGTTAAAGAGGGAGACAGACAAGGAAAGATGCCAGGTTGTGTGCACCCACCAGCTGGCACTAGACCGTGGCCCTGCTTGGGTCACAGCTGCTTTCTGGGTTGGAGAGTGTCAACACCTGGAATTTCTCTGGATCGTTTAAGAGGAGGCGCTGCTAGGAATGACCCACCAAGAGGAAAAGGAAGAGGTGCTTACATGTTTGGCCTCCTCTCATTCCCTTTCCCATTGGTTAAGGATCACCCCATAGGAACCTAGCTTCCCTGTACTTCCAGACGGCATCACCACCCCCCCCCCCCAATTTTTGTGAGACCTACAGCAAGAGTACAAATGGAGGCTGCTCTGGACTGAATTGTGCCTCCACCCCCAACCCAAATCCATATGCTGAAATCCTTAACCCCCAAAGGGAGATAATTATGTTCTGACAGTGGGGTCTTATGATGGGCTTAGTACCCTTTAGGAAGAGACAATAGAGAGACCTCCACCTCTCTGCCTTGAGGGGACACAGTGCAACAGCTGCCTTCTGCCAGAAAGAGAATCTTCACCAAGAGCTGAATTGATCAACACCTTGATCCTAGACTTCACAGCCTCCAGAACTGAGAGAAATAAAAGTCTGTTATTTGAGACCCAGTCTACAGTATTTTGTTATGGCAGTTTTAGGTGACTAACACAAGCCCACATACAATATATTAAATATTTGAAAGTTACACATCAAGAGAAACGATGAAGGGCCTTCCTGGTGGCATAGGCGATTGAGCGCTGGTGCTGTGAAGCTGTCCGCAGCCTCTGCAGCGCCGGTTTGATCCTGGCCGGCCGGCGAGAATCCCACATGGCAGGGCAGACCTCTCCTGTCTTGCCCGCTGCTCCCCTCAGCAGTCTGCCAGTTCTGTTCCCTGCTCTGTCTCTGGTGGCTCCTCTTACCCTTCTGTGACTCTGGCCTGTACCCTGGTTCTTGTATAAATAAATAAAATAGTAAAAAAAAAAAAGAAAACTGATGAAGAAAATGTTTCTATCTTGTCACATACTCTTTTGTAAAGACCAAAAGGCCATATTGGCATTTAGGCTTCTTGTTTCTGCAGCACAGCTGGTTGGGTGGGGTAGAGCCTGCCTCTTGCTCTTACACATGAGCAGCCCCGCAAGACGGGTGAGGGAACATGGCTACACAAATAACCCCCCAAACAGCCCCACCTTGGCTATCCTTCACCTAAGTGCATAGTGAGGGTGGGGTCCACCTCAGGGAGTATTGGCAGGTTCAGGGTCACTCAGGCTGTAATCCCAGATGCTCAGAGATTAGAAGGAGGTGCGAAAGTGCTAGGTTGACACACCCCTTCAGCCCCTGAGAGTCCTCTCTTGGGTCGACTTGGGTCAACCTGGTGGAGCCCTCTGAAAGAGGGCTCCTGTACTGAGGCATTCCAGCCAAGTCTAGAAATGGAGAGCACTCTAGCCAGGAGAGAAAGAAAGACTGGGCAAGAGAGATGGGATTTGGATCCACATCATCTGGTTCCGGAGCCCAAGCACTTCCACTCTTGCATCGCTGCTCAGCCAGAGCAGGGTCAGAGGACACGGCTGGCCAGGGAGTGGTCAGACGGCCTGACAGGTGGGAAACACATGGACAGACAGAGCAGTTTCCCTGGAGACGGGCGCTCAGGGACACCCCACAAGGGCACTTCTCAACAATCTGACTCACGATTTCTCCTGCCTACTAGATTTGCACCCTTACTCAAGAGAGCCCAAACTTCTTATGAAAATAACCAAGCAATCAACTCTCCATGTACATTAAAGAAGACAGGTGAACACACATAAAAGAAAACACCTCACTTAATTCGCCCTCATGGTAAAGTGTCAGCCCCAGAATAAGACCAAGCATCCTGCAGAAGGATCGTGGCTAGTTGGAGGTGACAGAGTTGGGGTACAACTCCAGAATCCAAGTGCATTTTAATTGGAGCACTTTGAAGTGATCCACAGTGGCACTAAATCATGTCCGTTCATTTGAACAGACGTTCATTAAGAGTGTTTCTGTGCCAGGCATTGATTAACTGCCAGTGAAGAGATGTGGACAAGGCCTGTCTCTGCTGGAGTGGCTGACGGGCCACGGGGGAAGGGGCTCTATGAAAAGTGCAGGCATAAGGGGAGGCAGGCAGCAACTGCAAGGGAGGGGGCTGGAAAGGCTTTACCAGGCAATGCTTCCACTGGACTTTCAAAGTTAAGTGGGAGGTGGCAGAGAACAGAGGGATGGACACTGGGAATGCTGGGGCTGTGTGGAATGCCCTTTGCTTGTTAACATGGGTGGGGATTTGAGGGTGGAACTGTTTGGCCTCTGAAAACCTGGGTACATAGAAGGAAAGCTTGTTTCCATTTTAAGTCAGGAAATGACCAGATCAGAGATGTACTGTGAGCTGGGTCACTGCATCAAGCACCAGACACTTTGTATCAAAGTGGCCTTTTTCTTCTCCTCTGCTCCCCTCCCCTATCTCTGAGTTCCCTGGAAACTGTTTCATTCCCTTCCTAGCCTCAGTGACTTCCGTAGGGTCAGGCATTCTTTTGCTGGATAAATGAATGAATGAACAAATGAATGAACTCTGCTACCTGGGTTGTATTCTGCTGTTTTGGCTTCCTTCTTTTTCCTGTGCTGTTTCTGATTTTAGTTGGGGATTGAACGTGGGCTCTCACACAGGCCCCGAGGCTGTGAGTCTGTATGTGTATGTTTTACATCAGCCAAACCAAATAAACAAACACATGGCAGAACCCCAGGCGTGCTGCTTCCACACTTGGCACAGGCAGCTGGCACGTGGCTGCCCCTCCTCAGCCACCCCTGCTCCTCCCTCCAGAGTCAGGATGCCGCCTCCAGGCTTGGCTGTGGATTTGGGAAGCCCCCTCTCCTCTCCAGCAGCAGCAGGCTCCAGGCACACACTGATACGCTCCTTTTAATTAGAGGAATTGGAAATTGCTTCTGTCTTGAAACTGCAGAGCTGCTTGGCAGCCCCTAAGACAAGGAGGGTCCGTGACAGGCTGGTGACCACAGTACAGGGAGAGGACAGGGGGCTCACCCCCTCACCCCTAACTGTGCTTCCAGCTCCACTAAATGCATTCCAATGCACACATTGCCTTTTCCCGTACTGAGCCCCCTAGAGTCTACTTCTGGGGTGGTACCCAGCTCTTCAGGGGTCCCAAGTCAAAATATCAGTGCTCTTAGTACAGTGCTCACCTCTATTTCCACCCCCTGAGATTTTTCTTTATTTCCCCAAGTTAGTAACTGACAGGTAATTGCAGGGACCGTAGATCAGAAATTGAGGGCTGTGCTCCTTTTCCCTCACCCACAGCCCTAGTGTGTCAAGCATTTTTTATTTTACTACCAAACTGCTTTGCTAATCCAGCTCTATCTTCTCATCATCCCCTCTGCTACTGTGCTGGTTCATGTCTCATCCTCTCTCTGTGAACTTCCACGACTGGAGATGTCCTTTCTCCAGTCTCCTTTATTTGATCCCTTTAACTTTCCAGATATCATATTGGTCTTTCTAAATTACTGATTTGATCCAGTCACCCCTTTATCAAATAAACAAACACAAAATCTTCAATAGCTTATCAGAAATTGTGGGATGTTCTTCCATCTACATTATTTTCTAGTAATATAACCCCCACATTTTATTTTACTTTTTTGAAAGTTTTATTTATTTATGCATACAAGAGCTGGGGGGTACAGGTCAGAGATGCAGGGGGGTGAGATGATTCAGAGACAGAGTGGGGAACAGAACAGGCGGATCGACCGAGGTACACTGCTGAGGGGAGCAGCGGACGAGACAGGAGAGGTCTGCTGCGCCATGTGGGTTAGCTCCCTGGCCGGCCAGGGATTGAACTCATGCTGCAGAGGCTGCAGATTGCTTCACAGTGCTGTGCTTAACCCCTTGCGCCACCAGGGAGTCCTGAACCCCCACATTTTAGATGAATACCCAGAGTAAAGACAGCATTTTCCATCCTCCTTTACAGGGGTGTGACTATGTTACTCAATTCTGATCAAGGAGATTTACCTAAAAATGGAGTAAGCAAATTTTAGCAGTGTCCTTAAAGGTGAGTAACGTGTCCTTCATCATCTTTCTTGCAGGATGGGATACAGATGTGAAGACTGGAGCTGGAGCAATCATCCCATAAAATAGACAATCATAAAGTGACCTTGGCAAGAGGTCAAGGCAGTAAGATAGCATAGAGCCCCATAGCAACCATGAGCTTTTTTTTTTTTATAGAGGCATGTTTATTTATTTAATTTGTTTGTTTGTTTTGTTTATACAAGCACTAGGTACAGTCAGAAGCACGGGAGGGTGAGAGAATTCACCAGAGCCAGAGTGGGGAACAGAACAGGCAGACCGACCAAAGTACACTGCTGAGGGGAGCAGCGGGCAGCAGGAGAGGTCTGTGCGCCATGCGGGACCCTCCTCCGGTGGCCGGGGAGCAGCCGGGGATCGAACCGGCGCTTTAGAGGCCACGGAAAGCTTCGCAACCCAGCGCTCAACCGCTCAACCGCTGCGCCACCGGGGAGGCCCGCAACCATGAACTTTTGCTCCAAATTTTCACATAAGAAAGAAATAAGCTCCTACCTGGATTAAGCCACTGCTCTTTCAGGGCTCCAGGGACCTTAACTTTAATGAACTATCACCAACACCAGGGATCTGGCACAAAAATGCCCCTAGGAGTCAGGCAGGTAATGTAATTTAATAATGACTTCAGGAGGCAGGCAACTAGGAATGGATTTATTGATTCATTCATTTGTATTGATTTAGTCTTTCCATTTTCCATGTAACACATATTTATAATGTCCTACTATGTGCCGGGCACTCAGATACTGGGAGACAAAGATCAATCTGACTTGGACTCTATTTAGAGGAGATTCACTCTGGTTGGGCAAAATAACCTTTAAACAAATACAGAAAAGTGTTATGGAGACTAACAGCTGTTCTACAAATAGCTGAAGAAGTGTAAAAGAGATTGTGTCAATGCCAACTAAAGTTCTGAAAACAGAAACATCAAGAGCAGAAAACTCCCCTCTGAGAGCTTGAAGGGGAAGGGTATACAGAATAAACAAAGGGTGGGAGGCTGTGGCTCCCTGCTGCTGTAACTCCTTTCCTTTTCAGGGAATTGCAAACAATTGATAGAATAGAATAGACTCCAAGTGAGCTCCAAGAGGAGGCAGAGAGGTTGGCTGGAGACACAGCTCAAGTTGTCTAGGACCAAGTCCAGGTTAATTCTGCCACCTTTGTTCCCTCACTGAACCCTTCACAGGATTTGATCATCATAGACAATCATTCGTTCTTCCGAGCACCCCCTTGTAGAAGACCTGATGATTTGAAGCTGTAGTGAGTTTAAAGAGTGGACATGTGCTAAGTGCTAAGTGCAATTTTTTGTAATATGAAAAGTCTACCTGAAGGTTTTCATCTCTGCAATTCTTGTCCCATCACCTCAAGACAAAATAATTTTGGATGTTCAGGTGATATTAAAAATAGATAACAACCCAGTATTACACAGAACTGACAAATCAGATCAGAAACTGGACGTCAGCACACTATTTGGCACCATGTGTGGGGCCCCAGTGTGCATCAGCCCTGTGGGGAGGGGGAAGAGGAGGAGGAGGTTTTTCAATGGGGGACTCTGGGTGCCTTGGCGGTGGGTGTGGTATAATAACATACATCTGAACAAGTGTGACCCTATGTCTGAGTCATACACAGTACTGTACACTGATGTTACACACTGATGTTATACACTGTACAGTGAGTCATACACAGTACACTGTACATACACTATACACTGATGTTACTCCTGTAAAATTATTAAAAAAAAAAAAAAAAAAAAGGTGGACCTCCCCGGTGGCGCAGCAGTTGAGCTCTGGGTTGCAAAGCTGCCCGCAGCCTCTGCAGTGCCGGTTCGATCCCCGGCTGTTCCCCGGCCACCAGAGGAGGGTCCCACATGGCCCACATGGTGCCCAGACCTCTCCTGCCACCCGCTGCTCCCCTCAGCAGTGTACTTCGGTCCTTTTGCCTGCTCTGCTCCCTGCTCTGGCTCTGGTGGATTCTCTCACCTTCCCGCGCTTCTGACTGTACCCAGTGCTTGTATAAATAAATAAATAAATCGTTGGAAAATACAAATTAAAAAAAAGGTAGTGTAAAAGTGACTCACCTGCATTTCTCAGAATGGTGGAAGCAGGAATTACAAAGGCACAAGACGCACAGAAGGTGGCCTATCACTAATTTTCACTTTGCACTCTGTTTTGCAACCTGGGTCAGGTCCCCACTCTGTTTCAGTGTAATTCAGTCGAGCCAGTTATCAGGGGCTGGGCACTGGGTTATTGGAACCGCCTCCCCCAGCACATCAAGTCATCGGCTCCTCCCACCTCCAGGGCCCCCTAAGGGGCTCAGACCTGTTTCCTATGGAGTGGAGCTTCTCACTCTTCAAATGGAGCTGCAAATCCCCACAGCAGTCTCTGCTGCACTTTCTTCCCTCTCTCTTTCCACCTTTCACAATTTCTTGCACTGCAAACAGTCGTGTGCTCACCCCGAGAACACATACCTGACTATTTCCCCTCTAAGCGCTTCCTCACAGGACGACTCCCTTTAAAGAATGCCTTAGGAGAATAGCAAAGAACAAGGCCAAGCTGCATTTGTCAACCATAAGGACCTTGGAAATAACTCCTCCAGCTGCTCGTTTCTAAAAGTGGAAAGCTGAGACCCAGAAAACTGGACTGGGATGCCTGAAACACACAGACAACACTCTGTGGCAGTTTGAAGTGTGTGCACTTTCCAATCCCTTTCTCTGTCTACACCTTGTAAAGGTGTAGAACAGACGGAAGAGTTATTTACTGAAGTTAACCCCAGGCAAATACATAGTCCCTACTATGGGGTTGATTTATGGGACAGAGCTGTCAGGGAACCTCTTTGGACCCAAGTGTGAGGCCAGAGCACCAGGGAGCTCAGGTGATAGGGGTGGGGCTGGGTGTTTCCTCCCTAGTCTTCAGCTTTGAACCACTTGGGCCCAACAGGGGGTGTCAGAGTTGGGGGCATTAGCATTTGTTTTTTCACTTTGATCTTTTGTCTTTTAAGTGTTGTGCAAGATCTTATTACTGGAGTCTAACAAAATGAGCATGAGAATGTGGCTTCAATACCATGAAATCCTTTTCTTCTCAAAGTCCACTGACTGCCTCATTGAATCCCCATGAGTCTGCTCCTTACATGTCCTGCCTGTCAATGCAGCTCATCTGTGAAGTGGAAGTGGGAGCGGGGCACTAGTCCAGTGATTTTCAGGTTTCACCTTTTAGCTGCAGAGCCTCACCTGTTTTTTCCTCAATGTATAACCAGCACGCAATACTCAGAGTAAAGCACAGCTGTTCAGACTGGAACTGAGGATAGGGATCTCCACCTACTGGGCCAAGGTCCAGATCCCCTTCCTGTTACCCCCAGGTCCCCAAGGAAGCCCTGGGGATCTAGTTGGAAAATCTTTGGACTGGATGACCTTTAAGTTTCTCCCTATTCCCCTTTATCATGGTAAAGCCAAGCCCTATGAATTGAGGAGGGCAGACATTCTAGCCCAATTACACAAAAGAACCAATTGATCATAGAAGTGGCACATTATTTGTCCAAGTTGTAGAGCGACTCTGCTGTCTTCCTGTCAAGTCTTGTCCCCACACCTCCATGGAGAGAACAGGCACTTTAGTCAAATAGAAATACTTAGAAGTTCCTCAAATAGGACACTTACTTTCACTCCTCCAGGCCCTATAAAGCATTGATACTCTTGTCAGACTGTGGACATTTGTTTTCAAACTGGGCTCAGAGGCACCTTTCCCCGGAAGACTGTCTCAAATGTCCCCTTTTCTTTGTGAACGCAATGTTCTGGAGCTGCCTGTGTCTCAGCACATCACACGGCCTTTGTTGATTTATCCCCTTGACTCTTCCACTAGAGGGCCGCCTATCTTATTTATCATTACTGACTTTTCAGAGTATCTTGCACACAGTAGATATTCAAAAAGAGATACTGAGTGATGGATTAAGAAGAGAGGCAGTTTGGGGGCTGAGGTGCTGGCCTCGCATCACCAAGGCGGTGACTTTACAACAGTTCCCAGCAGTTTCCACCTTGCTCTCTTTGGATTTTCCTGCCTTCCTCCTCTGAGATATTTCCTAACATTCACTTCCAAGGAGCAAAGGCATTTTGAATGTAAAACTTTCCTTAGCTTACTTAATGCAATCAGCCTCATCTGCCAAGGACAGATCAGCTGGTCAAAACTAATCCCATGGGGATTTCCCCCAGGAATATTCAGCATAGGTTGTAAAAAAGGGAAGGAAGTTTCATCTGTAGGTCCTCTCCTGTGAGGAATGCTTTCAGTAAGAAGGAGATCAGGTTTCCGATCCTCTTCATCCCTTTAGCTTTTTCCTGCTACCTCTCACCATACCCTTATCTGGGAAGGAGCTGGCCCTTGGAACTTGAACACATCTAGGTGTTGCCAATGAGATGATCCCTATTGAAAAGTTTATTAACCTGATGTAAGCTTCTCTGGAAATTATGAGATGAAAAGAAAAAAAAAAAGGGCTAGTCATTAGAGATCACTTTCAACTTTCAAACATGGGAGCCATTGAACTGTGGTGACTCTATTGCAAATCAAAACGTAAGCCTGCAAATGCCTCAAGGTATGCAATCAAAATGAAGGACAACCAATCACAAATAGCCAGCTAGGTTTTAAGCTATAGTCCATCAGTCGTTTCCTTACCTTGCTACCACCTCTATTCTATAGAATTTTCCCTTGCTCCCGGGGACTGAGTGCTTCTAGCCACTTCTGGTTTGGCATTGCCCGATTCAAATTGATTTTTGCTCATATAGCTTCTTCCACTTTTAATGTTCTCCAGTTTATCTTTCATTGAGCTATAGCAGAGGGTGTCTGGGCACTGGGCATGGTAGAGTGTTCAGAAATGCCCGAGGGGTGACATGTGTCCTGGACCAGTGGCCCTGGCAAAGATGTTCTTAGTCAACCCTCCTGGGTGGGATCTTGGCTGAATCAAACATACCTCTCTTACTTCCTGCCAGAGCCTCCTGGCTCTCTCATAAAAAAGTAGGATTTGTCGACTGAGATTCAAGCGGCAATAATTTGGAACAGAACTTGCAGAGTAGATCACAGTAGATAAAAGCCTGCACCCTTCCAGAATGTGAGTGAAAAAGAAGGAGGAAGACACTAAGAGGAGGAGGGAAATGTGAGGGTTTCCATTCAAGGTGAACTTGATAGAACCAGGGGAAGAAAATCGAAGGAAGAGGTTTTTTATTTCTTTGTGCTACTTCTGCATATTCCCGGTGGCGTAGGACCAATGTGTCCACCTGCTGGTGATAGACTGAGAGCTCATGTCATTGCCCTTACAGAACTAAGAGCTGGCTCTGTGCTTCCTCATGTCATCCTCACAGCATTCCTCAAGCTCCATCCCTATGGTCCAGCATGACTCAAAACAAAGGCCTTTTGGCATCTGGCTGTTTCCTGGAGGCCAGCACCTTTGACCAACTATGTGGGAAAGCACAGTCCAAGGAAAGATTCTGTTCTGATGTTTAAAGAGAGAACAGAGGAGTAGTTACCCAGAGCCTCCTTGGGGTGAAGGTGCATCTACCACTGAGCCGTCCACCAGACAGAGACAGGGAGAGGTGCTGTCCACAGAAATAGTCAAAAGGCTGGTGAATTTCCCTAAGCTTGTTCTGCCTTCTGACAGGCCAGAGCTCAGATCCTGCACTTGCATGGGCTTGCACTATGTCCCAAGCCTGGGGCTAGGCTCAGGACATCAGGACTGAATAAGGGCATCTCTGTCCTCAGGGCCTTGAAGACCAAGTCCACTGCCTTTGGAGGTTTCTGGGTCTTAGGTCTCTTGATACAACACCAACGGAATTCTGAAGCAAAAGTGACTGAGAGGGACTTAATCTTTTTCCAGGCTCTTCATTCTGTGTCCTTATCCTCTGTTGTCCACGGACCTGGTTTCGGTTTTGTCTGAATGCCGAAACTATTTACAGTTCCTTCGCAGTCTTTCATCTGCAGTTGCTCAACCTTAATTTGCTTTCATCATTTTACTGACTTCATCAGCTGTGCTTACACTACTCAATTGTATTTACATTGCTTTAGCCAATTCTGTCCTTGTTTGCCATGGAACCAGCACACGAAAATGCCACTCCAGCGCAATGGGAAATAGACTATTGTTCTCTTTAATGACGCCCCCATTAATAACTGGTGCAAGGGAGAATTTGATGGAATTGCACTTCATGATAAGTAAAATCCGAGACTGTGTGAGGCACATAGGAGACACTCAATATATGTTAGCCATTTTCTTTAGGATTCTATATCTTTCCAGCTCACAGTTACCGGAAAGAAGTCCCATTCTTCAGAAGTGCTTCTTGGCTCTCATTATCAAATGGTTCCTTGACAAGCGCAGCTGGGGTGTGGGCCACCTGCTTGCTGCTGCTGTAGGTTTCCTGCTTAGCATTTCCACTCTCACCTCCCAGCAGGTCACATCACATCTGCTCCTAACTCATCACCACATCCTTACCTTGGACTGTCAATGGGAACAAACAAATGTATACTTAACTTTAACCCATATGTTGAGTTGGGATGTTGAGGACAGCATGAGGCACCATTTATTCATTCAACAAACATGAGTGCTTACTTGGTGCTGGATCTGTGCTGGTGTTGAGGCAGGGATAAATGAATCACAGCCCTTGGAATTCAGAAACTCCAATCTGTAGGGCATCCCTGGTAGCGCAAGGAGTTGAGCACAGCACTATGAAGCAATCCGCAGCCTCTGCAGCACAAGTTCGATCGCCGGCCGGCCAAAGAGCAACCCACATGGCTCTGTAAATAAAACCCACTCCAATCTGTAAATAAAGTGGAACATGGTAACTACATCCAGGTATCAATAGTGTCCCTTTGCATTACGGCAAGTGTTTCAGGATTCTTGTAGTAAGATAGAATTATAGAATTATTCCTCATTTTCTCCAGAATCAAAGCAAATTTGCATGGTATTGATGGCAGGGGAGATAATTATTTATTTTATTTTTTTATTTTTTTGCAATTTGAACACATTATATTTTATTTCCTTGAGCACACGGGCAGAGAATCTTTTTTCTTTCTCTCTTTCCTTTTTTTTTAAATAAATTTTATTTTTATATTCCCCATATAATTGCAACCCCCCCATTTTGACCCCAACCCCTCCCCTCCTTACCCCCCACTCCCCATAGAGTGTTTCTGGTTCATAGTTTTTGTTGATTTTGATTTTCACTTTCTTATAGTTATTCATTTTCCTGGTCCCTTATTTAAGTTTTCTAGATTCCTTCTATGAGTGAGACCATCCGGTATTTTTCTTTTCCTTTCTGGCTTATTTCGCTGAGCATGATCCTTCCAGTGCCATCCATGTTGCTGCAAATTGCATGTTTATCTTTTTTGAATGCTGAGTAATATTCCATGGTGTATGTGTACCACATCTTCTTGATCCAGTCATCTATTTTTGGGCATTTGGGTTGTTTCCAAAGCTTAGCTATTGTAACTAGTGCTGCTATAAACATAGGGGTGCAGGTGCTCTTTGAAATTGATGTTTCTGTGTCCTTTGGGTAAATACCTAGGAGTGGAATTGCTGGATCATATGGAAGCTCTATGTTTAGTAGGTAAAGAAATCTCCACACAGCTCTCCATAGTGGTTGGACCAGTTTGCACTCCCACCAACAGTGCAGGAGAGTTCCTTTTTCTCCACACCTTCACCAACATTTGTTGTTGCTAGTTTTTTTAATATGTGCCATTCTCACTGGTGGAAGATGGTATCTCATGGTAGTTTTGATTTGCATTTCCCTGATTACAAGTGATGTTGAACACTTTTTCATATGCCTGTTGGCCATTTGCATTTCCTCTTCAGAGAAGTTTCTTTTTAGCTCTTCTGCCCATTTTTTGACTGGATTATTTTCTTTGTTGTTGTTGAGTCTCATCAGCTCTTTGTAGATTTTTGTGATCAGTCCTTTATCATTAGTGTTGGGTGCAAAAATGCTCTCCAGGTCGGTGGGGTTTCTCTTTGTTTTTGTTATTGTCTCTTTTGCTGTGCAGAAGCTCTTTAATTTGATGTAGTCTCAGCTGTTTATCTTTGCCTTCACTATCACTGCTTTGGGTGATGTGTCTGTAAAGATGTCTTTGATTGCTAAACAACTCTCAAGTCACTCCCCACCATATCCTATGGCATAGGAGCCCTTCCTTCCCACTGATATTGGGTGCGACTGACTTTGGTAGAAATGATCATCTCTAACTTCTGGGCCAAGGCTTTGAGGAGCATCATGAGTTTGTATTGTCCATGCTGCTCTGAGGTTCCTACCTTCTCCATGATAAGCACACACAGTGAGAGCTGCCACCTTCTGTCCTGGGCCCACTTATCTCACAAGGTTTGCTCAGCAGACCCAACTTGCGCCTAAGTCTGAAGCAGCGCTACCCCAGAGACAGGAAGGTGTGTGTATCACAAATGATTTATTTACTTATTTGTTATGTGCTGGGGTACTGTGGTTGTCACGTGGCAAAGTTAACATACCATCTTCAAAACCCTTTGCTTAATCTGACTTCATGTGCTTTCTCTCACCTCATCTCCCTCCATCATACCCAACAAGTGCCCTGTTCCAAAACCCACTCCAAGCAGAGTTCCTTCTGCTTCAAACTTGTCTTCTTCACCTATGCATTGTTCAAGGTCGGGGTAGATGTCACCTTTTTGGTGACATCCTTCCTTTCCCCCCAAATAAAAATAGTTAAGATGGTATTAATATCGGTTAAGGAAATCTGATATTAATGGTTAATTCATCCAGTGAGTATAAGTTAGGTGCCTACCACACAGCAGATCTCTGTTCTCCTCCCTCGATGTGCCCCCAAGCTCTTTATCCAAATCCTTCTAAGGCCCTTATCCCATTGCATTAGAGTTGGCATTTAGGAAGGCTGCTCCCGACAAGCTGTTGCCTCTTCCAGTGCAGAGTCTGCCTCTTTCATTTCAGTGTCTGGGTGTGAGGACAAGTACAAAGTAAATGTCAGTTGAGCGCAATCTCCCTAAGAACAGCAGTTAACGGCAGAGGTGGCCAGTTCCCCGGTAGAGAAGTGGGACCCGCAGCTGGGGCCGATGCGGCTCCCACCTGCACGGCTGGCCTTGCCCCAGCTCCAGACTGAATCTGACCAGGGCAGGAAGTCCTTAAGCACGTTCAGGACCTGATCCAAGGGGCTTAGTGTTGATTCACCCTGTTTATTGGCCTCATCTGTGAGTCATTTCCCTGGCACCGAGTTAAGGATTCCACTGCTTTTCCTGTGTCACCTCTCCATTGGCCTGACCTGGAGGTGATCAGTGTTACATGGGCTTCTGGGCTGCCTCCCTCACATATCCTGCCAACAAAGGCACCTCCAGAGAACTCCAGGATTGAGTGGGGCCTTCTTGCTAGGTGCTTGTGGTACACGACTGGCCTCTCTGGCTTCAAGTTCTGGTGGCATCTCCAGTCACTATTTCCTCTAAGGAGGGGTCCAGCTTTGTGTCTGCCATGCCCTCCCCAGGCACTGCAGTTTTGCCCCTGATTGCCAGTTGGTTTCAGATCCGCTTCCAGATGCCAGCACCTTTGAATAACGGAGTACAAAATCCCCACAAGGATTTGGTGACTGCTGCACTGCTAAGCATTTGTCTCTTTGAGGGTAGGGGCTGGATTCCACCATACAGATAGGGTCTGCCTGGTTCCATGCCACTGGACATATATTGAATGAATAAATAAGAGTATAAATGCCCAGCCTCAGAACTCACCTTCCATAGGATAAAGGAACTGCAGAACAGACACATCATTTGAGATTTTAGTCTGAAATCTCACTCTTTTTTTACCTCTTCTATTTTTGCCAGTCTCTCTGGCACAAGGTTTGTGTAGATGAATTGTCAGTGGTGAGGCATGTCCCTATCTGGTAAATTCTGGAACTCTTGCCCTTAGGTTCTGCCCTCACCCACAGCCCTGGGAAAGATACCCGCCCTTTATATGTTTCCCCAGGGCTCATCTCTGAACCATGACAAAAGAGGACTATGACCCTTGGCACTTAGCCTGCTTTGACAGGCAGAACCTCTGTCTTAAGCCCCTGCATCCAATTCAGCAGCAATCCTGCCCTTCTCCAAGCTATCATGTGGTGGCCATTGAGAGGAAGGACTGGGCAAGGTTTTGGTGGAACTCAGCAGTTCCCGATTGTTCTCTAATGTCCCTCTGAGCGGTTCTGCCTCATCTTTAGATGGCGCAGAGAAAGGGAGAAAGCCCCGAAATCCTGCCTCCTTTCCTGGGCTGCCGGTCTCCATCCTACTGGGACCCTGAAGCAAATGATTTTGCTTAGAGCCATCCATCCAAGACCTTGTCCCATCTGGGGGAGGGGAGAGAAGTCTGAGGCCAAGTCCTTCAGAGACAGTGCAAACTTCATGCCAACAAGGGTTTTGGGGGGCAGCCAGCAAAGGGAGCATGTCTTTGCTCAAGAAATAGCTCTCACTCTCTTAGTTACACCTAGAGCCAGTTAGCTGCTGAGAAACCCCAGGTCAGTGCGCCCCAGGGCTGGGAAAGTTATAAAATGTTTTGAGCTCTGGAAATAAAGTTTTAAGCTCTGGAAATAAAATGATGGAAGAGGAGAGGGACTCCAGGACTATTCTGAACCATGCAATCTCAAAACCTTGGAAATTGAAGTCATCAGAGACACACTGCAATCCAGTTAAACCCTTAAAACACCTCAGAGAAAGACCATCCTCTTTTAAAATACCTCAGTCAACAGAGACCTCACAGCCTCACAAAGCCACGCACACCTTCACATAATCTATTCTCCCCGTGTAACATAAAGTGGCAAGCTACCTCTCAGCTCCGGCATCTGAGCTCCCATGTGGCCCCAGATTTGGGAGTGCCTGGAGTAGCCCCAGAGTGTCTAAGAAACCCCCAGTTTACCATACTCTTCAAAAGCAGTCAGAAACCTATTTCTCTTCAGATGGCCCTTTGGGGCTGAGAAGAATGTCTGATATGAAGATAATGTTGAGTTGGGTCATTGAAACACTCTGAAGTCTTCAAGGCATTTATTTCTCTCCACGCCTATACCCCCTCCCAAAAAGAAACATCACCCCAGCTTTAGTTTGCTGGTTCCCTCCAACTCCTGTGACAGCTGATGGCAGCCCCCCACCCCCAGTTCCCTCCTGTTCCTCTCCCCCAGCCCCACGCCCCTGCATGTACTTCTCATCTTTAACACCCCTTTGCCACTGGGGCTGCCTTTTTTCCTACATGCAAATTTCACATAAAATCCTTCAAATGAAAACAGGTACTTTTCATTTTGCTCCCATAAACAGATACTTTCTAAATATTTAGACATCTGTATATAATGCCCTTAAACTGTTTGTTCTGAAGCATAAATAGGTATCTCCATGTTTGAGTTAGTGTCTGATACGTTTCTCATTTAAGGAGAAAACATAAAAAATAATTGGAATAACTACAGCCAGGAACAATGCTTACACAGCATGTCAGTGTCTTTTATTGTGTCTTAAAGTAAAAGCTTCAATTGTAGGTGTCTTTTTCTCCCCACCAGAAAGAACCACAGCTCTTTCTTCTTAACCCTTCACAAGATTCAGCAGCCTCAGGGTAAGGATATCAGCAAAAGACACCCTTTTTAGAGCCTAATTTTCTGTCTTTTGTATTCATAGCACTTGGGGGCAGTACACTGATTACTCATTCCTCATCTTGAACTGTTCATTAAGGGAACAGATTCCCATTTTATTCTGATGGAGGGAAAGGTAAGACCCTTCCCCAGCCCCTTTATCTTGCCTCGAAGAGCAGATGGAATGGGGACGAAGGACGCAGGCACCGGTAGATCTGCCCTTGTAGATTCATGGAGTCTCAACCATGATAGTCTGTGACTGTCCACTCGCCTCTGCCCATAACAGGGTAGGGAGGTTCAAATCAGACAGGGAGGCTTTAGAGAGCCAGTTTGGCTAGAGAGCCAAGCTGTTTTCTCAGTTATCAGCTTTATACGAATTTCTTATCCCCTTGTCTCTGACTTTAGTCTCTTTCTTAAATGGTCTGACCTGCAGCACAATGAAAGATGGGATTATATTACCCCCAAGCCCTTACTACCAAATTGGATATTCTGAATCCCTGAAGCTCTTCCCTGAACACACAGATGAAACATGTTTAGTGCATCCTTGTGACAGAACTTACACAATGTCATCATTAATGAGAGTTGTTCCAGAAGATCCAAATCAGCCCTCACTGAATTGTCTTTCATAGTCCTGCCCAACTGTTACCTAGCTTCTGCGCAGACCTCCTCCTGGTTGGATGTCCTCTATTTTAGGAGGTAGCTTCTTCCATTGTTGTACAGCTCTGACAGCTAGAACTTGTTTTAATTAAATAGGCTAATATTTCCTACAATGTCTATCCATTGGTCCCACTATGGATTGAATTAAGATGCACCCACCCTCAACACAATTCACATATTGATCTCTTAACCACTGTGTGATGGTATTTGGAAACAGGGCCTTTAGGCGATAAAGAGGGTTAGATGGTGGTGTCATGAGGGTTATAATGGATTACATCACATTACCCCCACTATCCAAAGGTAAAACATTTCTATTTGGTATGATTTTGATGAGTTATTTCGGGTTCTGGAAACACTCAAAAATTTTCCCATATAAATTAATGGTACTAGCATTCTTGCACCCAAGAAATAGCCAATCAAATCATACCAAATAGACATTCTACTTTTGGATAGTGGGGCAAGCCCTTATAAGAAGAGCTTGCCCTTTCTTAGAACACAAAGAAATCACATAGTAGGAGGCATTGCCTACAAGGTAATAGAAGAAGCCCTAGAAAATAAACTTACCTACTGGTACCTGATCTTGAATTTCTGAGTCTTCAAAAATGTGAGAAACAAAATTCTGTTGTAGAAGCCATTCACTCCGTGGTATTTTGTTGTAGGTGCTGTAGCTGATGAATACAGGCCCTATCCATTCATTCTTTCACTTATCAAATAGATAATGGAACTCTAGCTGGTAAGACACTCTGCTGGGTGCTTAAGATTAAAATTAAAATGAGGAAGTTTCCATTTCTGGAGAGTCAGTTTGAAATAACAGACAAAAAGTCATTAACTTCAGCACAAAGTATATTTTAGACTTAAGGCTGCTGTGATAGGCAGTGAAGATCCAAGAGAAGAATCTGTTTGCATCTGAGGACAGTCCAGCATCTGAACCCACAGAGGATGAGGTTAAAACCACATGATCTCACTTCCATGCTTCCATAGGGTAAGATCCAAGACCCTTCAGAAGGTGGGGAGCAGTGGACCATCCAGAGAGATGCAGTGTGGGTCTGAAGTGGAGACCCCAACCTTGAAGAGCCTCAACTCCCCTGCGAGCCCAGAGATTTGCAGAGTCAAGGAGTGGAGCTTCCTCTTTGATGGGGAAGCAGCTGCAGAATACAGAGGGGTGCCCGCCTCACACACTTCCTACCATCTGTCTCTAGGCAGCAGCCAGAGCCATCCTTCTAAACAATAGGTTCTATCACTTGTGGTGACATCACCCTCCCTGGGGTCCAGACTAATTGGAGGAAATCAGGAAGCTCTCACAGTGCCTAGTTTACTGTTCCCATTACCTTTCTGATTGTTCTCTTAATCTGGAATCCACTCTTCCGGGCCATGGAGGTCTCCTTTCTAAAATACCCTAGGATGTCTCCAGTACTTATCACAGGCTGTTCCCTCTGCATTAAGCCATTTTGTAATACACACACACACACACACACACACACACACACACACTCTACCCCTAAGTTCTGAAGTGCAGAAATTTGTATCTCTTTTATTCACTGATATATTTTAAATACCTAGAGCTGTGCTTGGCACACAGTAGGTTCTTGCAATGCACTACATTATGCACATCTCCTCAAATGCATATGTTGAAGTCCTCATCCCCAATGAGGTGGTATTTGGACATGGGACCTTGAGAAATTATTAGCTTTAGAGACAGAGTGCTCACTACTGAGCATTCTCATTCTCTCTGTCTCTCTCTTCCTGCGAGGTGAGGACACAGCAAGAAGGTGCCATACACAAGCCAAGAAGAGTGTTCTCACCCCCCAATTCACTGGGAATAGAACTAGCCAGCACCTCAATCTTGGACTACCCAGATGAGAGCTGAGAGAAATAAAATATGTGTAGCAACCTGAGCAAACTAAGAAATACTTAAAAAAAGTATCGAATGAATGAATGCAATCAAAGGGATAGTTCAAACCACAAAATGGTTTGATATTAACCTTTCTTTTTCTTTTTTTAAGCTTTTCTCTTGCAACTTGGAAAAAAACCAAGGTTTCACCAATAAGTCACACACATGCACATATAAGTAAGTTTCTTTAAAGCATATACAATTCAAATAGATCTCTCCATTCAGTCAAAGGTCTGTTTACTGAATAAATATTCATCTCCTTTCCATCCTAGATAAGACTTCTAATCTTATCATTCATCTTATTGTGACTCAGTTTCTCTTTTGTACACCACAGCCTCTGATCAGAGCCTTCTCTTGTGATGCTATGATTGGAAGGAACAAGTGCAGTGTGCAAGTAGGATAATAGTTCTTGGATCCAAAAGCAAAGGAAGCTCATATCACAACAGGTGACCTGAAGCTTGCACAATGCTAGCTCCTTGAGCCCCTTCCAAGGTATAAGAGCAAAAACAAAAAAACAAAAAAACAAACCCAACAAAAAACTTCCAATGAAGATGCCAGTTTATGAAGTCAAAGGGTCTCACAAGATAATTCCCAGGCAAGTAAAAGAAAACATAGAGCGCCAGTCTTTTCCTTCCTTCCCTAACTTCAGTTTTTTTATCTGTACAATGGAAGGTGCACCTAACTGTGGACTTGAGTGAGGATGAAATGAGATGATTTACAGTCTGCGCTTAGCAGACAACATCTGTTTCATTATGAGGTTAGCTGCTCCTGATTTAGTTTGTGGGGCTGCTTTTTTGGTCCTTTTGAACTGCTATCATAGAATACCATAAACTGACTTATAAACAACAGAATTGTATTTCTCACAGTACTGGAGGCTAGACTCGGAGTCTGGGTGAAGCCACTTCCTGATTTATAGATAAGCCTCTTTGTGCTGTGTCATCACCTTGTGGAAAGGATGAGGGAGTTTTCAGGCATCTCTTTTTTTTTTTTTTTAAAGAGCATTTTATTTTATTTATTTATTTATTTATTTTTTAAGATTTTATTTTTTTATTTATACAAGCACTGGGTACAGTCAGAAGCGCGGGAGGGTGAGAGAATTCACCAGAGCCAGAGTGGGGAGCAGAACAGGCAGACTGACGAAGTACACTGCTGAGGGGAGCAGCGGGCGGCAGGAGAGGTCTGCGCGCCATGTGGGACCCTCCTCCGGTGGCCGGGGAGCAGCCGGGGATCGAACCGGCGCTGCAGAGGCTGCGGGCAGCTTCGCAACCCAGAGCTCAACCGCTGCGCCACAGGGGAGGCCCTCAGGCATCTCTTTTGAAAGGCTATTACACCAAATAGGAGACTTCTGTCTTCCTGACCTAATCATCTCCAAAGATTCCACCTCCAAATAACATCACATAGGAGATTAGGTTTCAATATATGAATTTGGGGGAGATCTGAGCATACAGTCTATAGCAGTCACTGGAACAAAATACTAGAGTGGCAGCTTAAACAACAGAAAATGTCTTGTAATTTTGGAGGCTCTAAATCCATGATCAAGATTTCAGCAAGTCTGGTTTCTTCTGAAGTCTCTCAGCTTCCTCCCTTCCCTTGCCAATGGCTGCTATCCCACTGAGTTTTCACAGGACCATCCATCCCTCTGCCTCTGTGTTTGTGTCCTTATCTCCTCTTCTAATAAAGACACCAGTCATACTGGATTAAGGCCCATCCTGAGAATTGGATTTTAACCAAATTACTTCTTTTAAGGCCTTTGCTCCAAATACAGCCATTAGGGGCAGGGCAGGAGACAATTCCTATTTTGTGCCCAAAACCGGATAGAATCCATCATGTATCAATTAAGTAGAACACCAACAAAACTGGAAGCTTGGTCAAAACTCTTTCCCTATTAGAAAAGGTTCCTGAGGGCCTCCCTGATGGCTCAGCGGGTTGAGGGCAGCGCCATGAAGCTGTCTGTAGCCTCTGCAGTTCTGGTTCGATTCCTGGCTGGCTAGGGAGATACCCACATGGCGGGGCAGACCTCTCCTGTCTCACCCACTGCTCCCATCTGCAGTGTACTTTGGTCGGTCTGCCTGTTCTGCTTCCCACTCTGTCTCTGGTGAATCCTCTCACCCTCCCATGCCACTAGCCTGTACCCCAGTTCTTGTATAAAAACAGATAAATCCTAAAAAAAAAAAAGAGTAAAGGTTCCTGAACAGCATCTCTGACTGGGAGTCAGAGGTGGCTGCCTGAACAGTACCAGGAATCCCTTAGCGGCTACCCCTTTCTGTAGTTCTGGGTGTTGAGAGAGCTGGAGCAGCAAACTTAAGCGCCCAGGATCTGTGTACAAAGACGGAGTTGGGAGGTGCCTTTACTTCTCTACAGGGAGCAGCCATTACTCACCTCCAGCTCATTTCCTCCTTGTGGGGATATGGGGGCCGGTGTTACCCAGTCTTTCAGTTTCTCCACAGGACCTGGAAATTTGGACTCCAATGTGAAATATCCTGAACTTTGAAATCTCACAGTTAATTTAAACTAAAGCCAAAAATAAAAGTATAGGTCAATAAAAAATATCGGTAGCCCAAATACTGAGGACCTGAATTCAAGGTCTTCTGTGCAAATCAGAAGAGCGCCACCTTGAGGCAGGTACAGCCCTGGAGGAGCACAACTTGGGGAGGGATTTCAACCCTCACCAGATGCAGCTAGAAATCTGTGTGGCTTACGGGCTGCTGGACTCTACGTGGCTACTGGCTGTGAATTATGACTTTAAACCTAATCATGAATAATTTACATCTGTTTGTCTCAACTCTAATCGGTTATACAACCCCACTGCACACTTTACTCTCCCCTTTTTTTCCTTTATATTATCAATCACACTAAACTTATTCATGAAACACTTGTCTTTCAAACTAGATTATAAACTCCAGGAGGCCAGGAGATCTATTGTTCCCCAGACTGTCCTCAGTGATAAGCTGAGTCAACATCTAAGAGAGATCCAACAAATATTTTTTCAGTCACAGAAGGGAAAAAAATAGAAAAAACCAGCCCCCTCCTTCAGATTTGAATGCATCGGAGGTGAAGACAGTTTTATATATAATTCCTTGATCTGCTCTGCACTGAATGCGTTCAGTTCTCCCACCTATTCTTCACAGGGTCTGGGTTCCAGAACCCTCCTCCTCTTGGGTAGTTTCCTCAGGACTCAGTTTGGTTCGCCAGAGATATTTTGAAAACATGTTTTCAGCACTGAGTCTGACAAGAGCAATCAAAGGCACAGACACTGGGGTTTACTCCGCCAGTCACTTTACATCTAATACTTTATTCAAACCATAAAACAGCCCCTCAGGTAGGAACCAGAAGGAGAAATGAGGGCTTCTGGAAGTTAAGTAACTTGTCTAACCAAAGTGACATTGTTTGGATCTGGGATTCAAACTTAAATTGTTCTGACTCCCTAAAGCCATGCTCTTTCTGCCATGCCAGGCCTCTCTGTTCCATTGAATTATATTTAACTGCCAAGTCAGGGACTGTCTTGGGTCCAAATACTTCAAGCATGAACTAGTTGAGATTTTCCAGGCATGAAGGGTCAGAACTGGTAGTCGGGTCCATGCAGAGCAATGTAGCAGGCCACTCCATTGAGAACCAGGCCCCGGCCTCACAAAGGGAAAGATGTCGTGGGCCAGAACAGCTGAAAGGATGTTTACGGGAAGAAAACCTGGCAGAGATTAAGTCCTGTGCACCCAAAACACCCTTGATCCCAGATTGCTGTTTATGGCCAGAGCAGAAAAAAGCCAAACAGAAACTATTTTTTTTTCTTTTTTCTGGTAATAGCTTTTGGGATTTATCTTAGGACAAAGAAAAAAGGTTGCTGACCTTGGCCAACTCCTCAACGGCCACCCCCAACTCCAAGCCCCACCCCATCCTGCAGAAAGAGCAACATAACCTTAAAATCACCAATGGATATAAGGAAGTTGAAAGGTGAACTTCACTTTTGGCCTAGTTTCTAGCTCAGGATCTTTGGGGG
The DNA here is from genome assembly GCF_014898055.3 of Talpa occidentalis. Classification (NCBI taxonomy): domain Eukaryota; kingdom Metazoa; phylum Chordata; class Mammalia; order Eulipotyphla; family Talpidae; genus Talpa; species Talpa occidentalis. The sequence goes on from NW_023603184.1 coordinate 31,056,861, forward strand.
CTATCAATGATGAGATGAGGGTTGAGTTTGGGGGTGATTTTTGCCAGTCTGTCTTGTCATGAAGTACAATTCAAGACAGCTGGGAAAGAGAGCAAGGCCAGAATTATTCTTAAAGTTCAGTCATCTTTGAATAAGCTCCCAAAACCTCAGCTGGAAAAAAATCAAATTAATATTTGCAAAGTCAATGAGCATATTTTCTGTTGTTTCCAGTCTTATTTTTATCTTTAAAAAATTTGAAAAGAAAATAAGCACATTAAAAGAGTTGGATAAAAATTTTGCAGAAGCAAATTATAAAACAGACAGATTTTACGCCTGGTCCCATCTTCTTTAACTAAATATTCTGCATTTGTGTGTTTCCTTCCCACCTTGTTTTTCTTCTGCATGTGTGGCCACGTTGAAATCACAGTGTTCATATAATATTTGTTTAATACTACATATTTTCAATGAATATTTCATCATAAATTTAAAGAAGACAGATTCTATTATCATTGAGAGCTGCATAATATGGATTAATTGTTCCTTGATGCTATCATTTAAGCAACATTTTCATTAAAGCATTAGATTGCTATTATTAATGTAATAGCTTTCTAGGATATTAATTATTATTTAAATTTAGCTGTATTCACCATTTCCCTCCCCCCCCAAAAAAAAAAAAAAAACACAGAGATATATCTCACAAGAGACCTTATCTGTAGGGATAAGAAAATGACGGAGAATAATGATTAAAAAATAATTAAATCCTAGATTTTTGGCAATAGAAGGGAATGTCAAAGTCATTTGATTTAAAATTCCAATTGGTGATGATCTCCCTTATATTCATGGTGAATATGTTCTGTCATAGGTAAGTTTTCTAATCAAGGCAGCCGATTTTGTCTTAAACACTTCATGTTTTTCTATTGGTAATTCCTCCACTGTGGAGAGAAGCGTCCCCTTCGCATAACAGATAGTTACTCTTTCCCCAACCCAATTAAGTGTGAAATCCCCAAAGTCAATTAATTTGTATCTAATCATTCAATAAGTATCAGGGCCTCCAGTGCATCAAACCCTTTAATAGGCACTGAGGATAGAATGAAGAAGAACACACGTAAGACCAGGCCTTCATGGAGCTTTTACTCCAGTGGAGACATATAATGTGGGTGCCTAGCCTAGAGGAACTGCACTGAAGTTTCACTTCATCAGTCAGAAAGTGGGGACAGTGGTTAGGCAGAGGAAAGAGGGCCTGTCGTGATCCCTGATGAAGACACCCCTCAGAGATGGAACCCAGAGATGCAGCAAGGAGGGGACTTACTCTCATCTTGATGAAGCTTATGTTTGGGGGGTTCTCCTGCTAACTAGAGAATCAGAGAATGTCCCAGGGCTAAAGAACCATAGAAAATTTCTAGATTACTGTTTCCCTGAATAAGCACTAAGGAGTATTAGTTCCTTGAGTGATAAAGGCTTGTACTGGGGAAAAAAGAGTTCTTTGACCAACACTAAGTTAAACAAAGAGAAACAGATGTCTTCGTTGTGGGACATTTTAGAGGAGCTTTGCACAGGCATCTCAGCATCATCGTTTCAAGATGCATCATTACTTGCAAGGTTTCCCACCCAATTTGCACCAGGAACTCACTTTATGTGCAGTTCCCAATGGGACTGAGTTTCTTTAGCACCTTCTTTGGGAAATGCAGATATAGACCAATGCCTGGCTTTTTACAGATGAGGAAGCTGCGCCCTAGATAGGGAAAAGAATTTCACCAAAAGCACACACAGAGAGATAGTAACTAAGTTCTCCTTGCTCAGATCATTGCACAATCCAATATAAGTTAATATCTCAGAGTCTGCAAGCTAATGCCATCACAGGTCATTTTTTAGCATGTACTGGAAACCTACCATGTGTCCATTGCTTCTGCAGGTCCTATATACAGTGTCCACCACTGCCCTGAGTAGTCTCCTGCTTGGACTGCAGGGAACTTCATTAGGCATCCCCGCTTGGACAGGCACCTATGCCTGCCCAGGGGCCTCTTCCTGAAAACCTACCTATTCCCGGTGGCTGTACCTAGATTCTACATCCCCTCAGATTCTTCCTTGATGGGGCTTCTGTTCTGATGCCATTGCAAAGTTGGCGGCAAATGGGCTGTGGATTCAGCAGTCTTCTAAGAAAACGAAGACTTTGGTAATGAGCCTGTGCACTTCCTTAGCCACTAGAGGAGCATTTATTCTCCATGTAATCCTTTCCAGGCAAGGGGAGCACACTATCTCAACCCATTCTAGGGGAGGATGAGCTCCAGAAAGAGCAATTACATAGGTGTATTACAGAAACCTAGTCAGAAGGTGAGCATGAAATTCCCTCCCTCCCCAGAGGAGAGTGGCTGCAGGCTTGAACTCACAGCTTGGAACATCACGACCTTCTCTTTCCCCTGCTGTCCCACAGAGGAGATGACAGGAAGCTGAGCCAGGGAGTTCAGTGTTGGCAGCCAACTGTCATCATTTTTTACTTTGAGGAGCAAAGGGTTGCAAGATGATTTGTCTCAAAAGAAGCAGCAATGGATTAGACTTTGATTGCTTTTAATTCTCTTAATGAGAAAATCTATAAAAAGAACCAGGAGGAAGTGAGATTTTTATTGTCTTTTTTTTTCTCTTAATGACAACAGGAGACAATGAAGAGGAAAGGGCTTTCTTGTGGGTGCCGGGCTTATTTTCCACAAGAAGGGGCTGGCTGAGTCCCAGATCCCCAGGAAGAGAACTCGTGAGAAAACGAGGCATCACAGGAACAATAAAACTTGTAGGCAAGGGCATGTGTCTTCAGAGGGAAAACAGGAGCTGCTGGGGGAACAGAGCACTCCTGATGAAATCAAGATTTGTGTGTGGCTTAAGTCTGGGGCCTCCGGACAGGGAGAGGGGAGCGTTGGTGAAAGGATCCTCCCTGAGAAAACAAGGAAGATTATAGATACCATAAATTTGCACTGTGTCTTTTCTTAACCTAATCATCACATCATGAGAGGTGGCAGTAGCTCTGGCAAGGGAAAGCCAAGAGGCAAGAGTTAGAGGTGTCTGTCTGTTTGTCTGTCTGCAGCAGCTGTGTGCAAACCTGCCCTAGGGCCTGACTTGTGGGCACATTTATTTACTTCTCTAGTTCCTGGGGGTTCTCACTTTCCTGCTTGCCCTCTGGTCCCATCCCAGAACAAGGTCATGCCCATAAATCAGCCTTTATAGAGCCAAAAGAAAGTTTTCAGTTTCTAGACCTGGACTAGTCCTTATTGGCTTAGTTGCAGGTCTGAACTAGTTGGACTACTTGAGCCAAGGAAATAAAATGTTCTCTATTGGCTCCATAGACTTGCAGAATGTTAGGACCAAAAGGTACCTCTGGGATAATTAATGTGTTTGACCAATTAACAGAAGAGGAAATGGAAGCGCAGGCAGAAGGAGCGGTTTGCTTTGCTCAAGCTCACATGGTTAACAAGAGCCAGAGGTAGGTGTTCTGGGTCCCACACCAGCTCTCTTTGCTGGGCTCCTCACAGAACACACACAATCCATACAAATGCTTGCATGCTGACACACCCTCAAGTAGAACTGGGAGGGAGGAGCACGGCTGGCTCAGGTCACCATGCCCCCCCCCAGGGGACATCCTCAAAGCAGGATGACATAAAAATGAGATTGTTACCAATGTTGCTGTTGAAGAGATCTCTAGCTTCCTCTTATGCAATTGTCCTTAAGTATTCCTTTAATGGTGTGACTAGAGTAGTCTACTACAGTAGAACCTTCAGAAATTCTTCTTTGCCCAACATACTAAGTCACTGTATCAGCCTTAGTTTCAGTCAAGAAAATTGAGCCTCTATGACATTATGGGAATAAGAGGATTAATATAGGAATTAGGACTTCTACAAACATAGGGAGAATCTAGGGAAATGAAAATGTGGGCTACCATCTAAGACTCAGAGAAATATTCACTAGAATGACCCCTGATAAGCCAGGCAAGGAAGTTCTTTAAAAACTGTCATCAAGAAGGGGCTGCAAAGAGATCAGAAAGTCTACTATGTCTACCAAGACTTCTCAAAAGAATGAATGATCACTTCATTTCCACCTTCCAAACCTCAGATCTTCTCATTACCAAACTATACAGCCCTTCTAAGAAGGCATCCTTAGAAGGGCTAGGCGGTGAAGCTGCTGAGATGACAATACTCAATATATTTCTCAACTTATTTCTGGAGTCTGAATTTAAAAGGCATTTGCAGCTCAACTCCGCTGGCCTAATATCCCTTCCTAGATAGAAAGGGACAGAAGTATGGTGTCTCATGCCAGAGGTTATACATATGTAGCTGAGATTACCCTAAGGGTCCTATGGGGTCACCATGGCAATACCCACATCAATAGTGTAAAGCTGAGTCATAAAACCCTAATGGAGAAAAATGAGATGGACCAAGCAGTCACAACCACAGTGCACAGCACAGATGGTGAGCGGAATAAGTGAAGGCTTTGTGGTGCTAGGGGCAGAGACAGAATCCCCAATCTGGAGTTCAGGGGTCTGCAGAGTTTCTCTAGATCTGTGGTTGTCAACAGCAGCTGCACATGAGAATCATCTGGGGAGTTTTTCCAAAATACAAATGTCTAGGTCTCAAGCCTAGGATGAATCTTGATAAAATATAAGAAAATGTTATCAATTGAGAGTGGGGATGGGAATGTGGCAGGGAGGCACTGACTAAGAGTTTTGCAGAGTGAGAAAGATCAGGATCTTTTTTTTTTTTAATTTTTTAAAAAGATTTATTTTTTATTTTTTCAAATGCTGGGGTAAAGGCCAGATGCGTGGGAGGATGAGAGGATTCACCAAAGACAGAGCAGGGTACAGAACAGGCAGAATGACAAAACACACTGCTGAGGGGAGCAGCGGACGAGCCAGGAGAGGTCTGCCGTGCCATATGGGATGTTTGTGGGCCGGCTGGGATGGAACCCGCGCTGCAGAGGCTGCAGACAGCTTCACAGCGCGGTGCTCAACTGCCTGCTCCACAAGGGAGGCCCCTGATCAGGATCATTTTAAAGAAGATGCCAGAGAAAATTTATTAAAGATGAGCTGAAGACCATAAATTTGTGGAGTACCAATATTTACGGTCATTTGGTTTTTCTCTAACATTGCCCAGCTTCTTAGGCAGAGTGAAGAGTAGACAGAATGGGAAGCAGGTTGAAGGTGGAGGTTTTGTCAGGCACTTATGGAAGAAAGATAGCAAGGCAGGGAAACTGAGCTTGCCTTTGTCAACCATGGGGTCCTTGATGGACAGAGAAGTAGGTGAGGCCACGAGAGGTTGAGAACAGCCAGACCAATTGTAGTCGAAGGACCACCGATCTAAAGTAACCCTGTAAATGCCTGAAATCCAGCTTAGGGAATCTGTTTCAAACTGTGTGGTGATAAAGAATGGATGAGATGCTGGGTTATGGTGAAGTAAGGAGCAGGGGCCTTTTCTGAGGGAGTGACTCCAGGTGAAAATTCAGCTCTGAACTAGCGCAGAGATGGCGGTAAAGGAATCAAGGAGACCCAGGAATTATGAGGCTAGGCTGTTTGAGAGGAGGCCTAGGTAGATACTGAAATTCTCAGAGGTCATGAAATGGAAAGATTGTGATCAAATTTTCAAATCCCCATGAAAGATATGAGGAACGGGGCCAGGAAACGGCTGGAAGTCAGTAGGTGACAAATGCAGAGGGAAGACATGGCTTCAGAGTGCATGGTTTTAGGCTTCAGTTAATAAATAGCCACAAGGCATATGGAGCATAGAACTAAATGATGTGTCCATAACTCACATGTCAACACCCGAGGATGTGGGTCAAAATCAGCTACATATATAAACCCTTATTATGTGTCAGGCCCTGTGTCAGGGGCTTGCAAAGGCACAAAAATGCAGCAGGTTCTCTTTTTCCTGAAGCACACATTTGTGCTTCAAGGTCCTTTTGCGTTTCTTAACACTTACTTTGCTCATTTAGACCAGGCATATTTTACTGAAAGTCATCACATTATTTCTTCTTATATCTTGGCATATAGCCGTGGCAGGGAGAGAAGGAGGGAATGTTATCTGTGATTCTCTGGGCTGAGATTTATAGTGTAAAGCAGTTGACATTTTATATCTTCTTTACTATCTTAAAAAAAGAATACTGATAAATCAGGAAGTCAGGCCTTCAAGAGAACACAATTTTACATGTTCCATCTGAATTACGTTGCCTCCAGGATATTCAACTTATGTAAGAGAATGTTAAGACAGGGTTTTCCTTCTTAAGTCTAGCTGAAGACAATATATGAAAGATTCCAAAGAGAGGGAAGAAGCCATGAAGCAGGATTTGAACAGGGAGGCAAAAGCCTGGCTATGTAACTCTTACTCTCATCTATAGCAAAGATGAAAATGAACTGAGCTGGAGATTTGAAATGGGTTTTATGGAAGAGTATATGTATTTTAAGTTGCAATTCCCTGAGGGAGAAAATTCCTCTACCTTTACATCAAGTCAAAAAGGAGAAACTATAAAGAGTTGACTAGTGAACCTTAACTTGCATCCTCTGGGCCTGCAATGGTCTTAGCCAAGAGGAACTAAAGGGAGGAAGAGACCTTAGCAGAAACAAACTAGGGGTACCACTAAGAGTCAGGGGGCTGAAAATGGAATAAAAAACTAGAGAGAAGGGGGCACTGCCATAAACCAGAGCAAGTAGATGAAAGGTCTCCAGCAAGAGGGAGCAGTGGCTTCCTTGGAGGACACAATGATGCCTTGCTCAGCAAGACCCTTCACGGAACTGCTTCCATGCTTCCCTTCTCTCTTCTGGATGATTGTCTTCCAGTCCTGAAGGAAGACAAGCATGAGGGGTGAACAAGAGTAAAAGCAGTGAATGGAAAAAGGAAAAAGCAACCACTTATATTGCCTTTCTCTCACAGGAGACTTCCCCTTTATTTTATTTTTTAAGATTTATTTATTTATTTATACAAGCACTGGGTACAGTCAGAAGGGGAGGGTGAGAGAATTCACCAGAGCCAGAGCGGGGAACAGAACAGGCAGACTGACAAAACATACTGCTGAGGGGAGCAGCGGGCGGCATGAGAGGTCTGCGCGCCATGTGGGACCCTCCCCGGCAGCTGGGGAACGAACCGGCGCTGCACCACCGGGGAGGCCCAAGACTTCCCCTTTAAAGCAGACCCAAGGTAGGAAAAAAAGAAAAATCAATTTTCTATCAATCTAGATAGAAAATTTCACTACTACACAAGTCTGGACAATTTAATTATAAATGGAGACTATGCTTTGAGACTTTAGTGACTGGTAAAGTTTTTTATGACTTAAGAGTCTCCAGGAAATTCAAGGGACAATCCAAGTTTTCATCTGGGGCAAAGGAGGAACTGGTTCCACCAAATAGATTAAAAGAAAAGTAGAAAATAAAAATTAGTTGATTTCTCTAAGGGCTACAAAGTGGCATGAGGACATTTTATGACATGTCCACCATTCTGAGTGTGAAGGTGGTTTCATGAATGAATGCATATGTCAAAAGTTGTAATTGTACAGCTCAAATATATGAATTTTATTGTATGTCAATTATATAGTAAGAAAGCTGTTACTGAAAATAGCCTGCTTTCTGAATTTGCTCCTTGAGTTTATCCTGTTCATTGTTACACATGTAGAATTCCTTCCTTATAACTTCCTTCTGCCTAAATCATCCTGTCCTGGATCACTACCAGACTAAGTGGGCTCCTGATATCAAGTCCAGGTAAGAGTGACTATCCTGATGGTATCATTTATCATTTACCTAATACATTAGTATTATTTAGTGTATTTCAGAACAATGCTGATGGATAAAAGATCTGAATGGTAAAGATCTGGAAAAAATTTCCCTTTATAAGTCTTTTCACCATAAATTGCATTTTTCTAGACTTAAGCTTGATTATGATTCAGAATCTATATACACATGTGAACACACACACAAACAAATCTCTCTAGTCTTTAATTGCTATGAATATTATAGCCCTATATTTAACCATGTGGAAACCCAAGATTCAACAGAACTACAAATTGTAGTGAACAACAGAAGGATAAAAATGATTTACTTCCTCTCTTTCTTAAACTGCTAACCAGGGATATAGCATTATTTTCTTAAATGTTGTTTCTCTGCTAATGGTTTTATAATGCTTCTATTATTCTCCCACCCCCTTTATTCTCATGGATACTGTTTTCTCACTCCCTAAGGAACTTTGTTGACATTCTCTGATAGGCATGATGGAAATGTTAGAAATACTTTGAATTCAAATTACCTAATTGAAAATATTAATAGTCACACCCCACCAGACTCTCAATTTGTATTCCAAGAAGTATGTGATCATGGTATTGGGAGTGGGGTGGAATTCGGAGGACATTAGATAAGCTATTGTTACTATTTTGTGAACTCTCATCTATGAAATTGCTGTGACTTTCTTCCCTGGGATCATCTTGTAATCAGGGAATCATTATTGTTTACCCCAATGATGTCAATGAAAGCTTCAGTCAAAACTGTCTCCTAGAAAGATAGACCTGTCTCTGTATTCCTTACATTTCTAAGGAAGCTAGAGAAGAAATATTGAAGTAGGGAGGGAGGAAAGATAATGGTCATAATCTCAATGTGTACAAAGGACAAAGTACTGTTCTATGTGGTCACCACTTTCCTGGGTTGGGTTCATCCATCCATTAACAGCTACTAGTTCATGGTATTTTCTTAGGTGCAATAGGATGACTAGAGATTCCTTGTAGACAAGAGATACTTGTAAGTAATGAGGACAAGTTACTGCTTTTGGTCAGATTCCTCCAGACGCAGATCTTGAGAGACTGAGGAGAGAAACAGGGAGGTGTACAGGAAAGGGAAGGAAGGCAGTGTCAGCTATTGACAAGGCTACTTTTAGTAGGCATCAGTCAATCAACACAATCCCATCCCCTTGTCATCAAGATTGTTCAGATGTGGGCACTTCACTGAAGTCAATCCAATGTGGAATCCAGATGGTTTGTAAGTTGGGGAAGAGATTTTCTAAAAATGTGCTAAAGGAGAATATAGTTCCAAGAACTTGGTAGATATCTCGTGACCATGAAGTCAACCTTAAGGTGAAACTGAACTGTGGAAGTTGGAACAAAGAGATGGACAGAAACTGGATCTTGTTGATATCTTTGATCCCTTGAACCAAAACTACCTCAGACTCTTCCTTTACACCAGTAAATGCATTTATTATAGAAGCTTATTTGGGTTTGTTCTTCTGCTGTTTGTGACATGAAAAATCTTACAGATATATTTGTAATGTATGCCAAACATTTAGTGTGAGACATGACATAAAATGAGTGAAACAAATGGGGCCTTTGATTACTATTAAGTAGTAATGAATGGAATGGAAATGATAGAGTGAAATTAAATCTCACATGTCCCCCTCAAAATTGCATTTGCATCTGTACATGGAAATAGGAAGAAAGTATCTAACAACAGGAAAAGAATAGTGTATGTTGAAAATACCAGCACCTGTTCATCTCAGTCAGCCCAGCTCCAGAGAAGGAAGACCCTCAACATGCCCTTAAGTCAGCAAGAACTCGCCTGCCAGAACTTTGGCTACCCATCAACCCAGCAAATTTGATTAATCATGTTACCAAAGAATGAAGGAAGCTCTTGCTCCCTTAAAGCCAACTGCCACGGCTTTTCCACATGTCTACTTCCCCAGTTTCAGTTTAGCCTCATGTTCCCTGATAATCCTGCAGCTCAAGCCTACATGCACACACTTGGTCAGAGCACTGACAACTAGAAATCCCTTTCTACTTGGTTCCCCATAACCAGCTAGGTTCATCTTCACACACAGGCTCACCATTTCCCCAAAGAGCACTCACTGTGGCAGGGTGGCTACTGCTGAAGGTAACATTGTACAAATAATTAGATCTCAACCATGATTATGGAGTGGATGGTATCTACTGTCCCTGAGACCTCAGATTATTCTAAGTTCCTTGAGTTGCTGCTTCTCAGGACAAGAGTAGTTTGGAAGCCAACCAACCCCCACCATAGATTCTGGCCCTGGCATTCCCATCGATGGGCCAAGAAAAGGAAAAGAACTAGGGGGAAACTTAGGGCCACCACTCACTTGACCTTCTCCATGTCATAGATATCACTATAATTATCTTCAGTCTCCCCGGAGCATCCCTATCCAGTACCCAAGTCCAGAGAAAGTCTCTCCTTTTATATACGCAAGGCTTATTCTTTTTCCCATTCCACAGCTGATATATAATGCAGTTTTTCATGATAGTCTTCATTGATTCTAATAGATAATTAGAAAAATAAAGTAATCTTAGTTGTTACATTTTCTCCATGGTACATGGAGGTATAAGCTTATACTGTGGTCATTTTATTACATAACTTTATTACATATTAAGTGTTCCTGCTCCTCTCTCTGGAAAAAGGATTTTGGGGAATCTGCTACATCTGTATCTAATCTATACCTCTATTCCTACCTACTGATTGTGTATCTGGTGGAGAGCAGAAACTCTCCCAATGTTTGTTAAATTAATAGAAAACTAAGTAAGTGAATAGAGATATGCATGGATGGAAGGATGGAAGGATGGAATGATGGATGGATGGATGGATGGATGGATGGATGGATGGATGGATGGATGGGTAATGGATAATAAGTCAATAAATATGTAACTTCCCCAGGAATCAAAACAATGCTTTATGGGTCAGGCTTCTTTGACTAGAAATAACAAACATCAGTGTAGTTAGAGTTAGGAAGTTTTCTTACAGACTTCATCTATTGACCCTCACCCCCAAATTGCAGGGTAGATCTGATTTTATAGATGAGGAAACCAAAGTTCAGAGAAGTAATTTGCCTAAGTTAAATAGCCTGCTAGCTACTGAAGTATCCCTCAGGTCCTAGGCTCCAGGGTCCAGATTATTTCCATCACTTAGTTGACTCTGATGAGAGAGTGGGAAACCTCTAAATTCTTGAAATGTCATTAGATTTTTGTATGGAATAAATGTTTAGTATGTAGATTAAACATCTGATGATACTGTGTGAAAAGTACACAGTAAAATGAGCACAAGAATAGAGTGAGTTATTGTAGAAGGAATACACATTTGTATTTAATGTGATTTTACTTTCATTATTTTTCTTCTTTTATAAACCACCAACTTGCAACAATTAGGTTGTAGTTAGAGGCAGCTTGGAGAAGGATGTTTTGAATTAACAACTAAATCGTCAGATTTCTTTGTGAAGCATTTTATTGTTGGGTAGAGTTGGAGGGAATAAGTCCCCAGGGGGGCTCATTTGCCATTTGTTTCATTCTGCTGAACAGATGACATGCCCACAAAACATTCCTTCTGTCTTCTTCTCCCCAGCTCTCAGCACTCTAGCCACGCTTCCTTGGGCCACCGGGACTGTGCATAAAGCTCCAGAACAGAAAGGGACCTCAGAGAACAGTTAGCATGAGCCTTGGTCCATGCAGGAGCACACCTCTTCAGCACACCACCATGAGTTTACACTGGCTGTCCTTGATCACACAGGACCAGAAAGTAGTGGTAGAAGTTCAAATCCAAGCTCTTCTCTCCACTAGCCTGGGGTCTCAGATAAGTTCCATAACTCCTCTGATTTTCTGTTCTGTCATAATGAAAATTTTCAGAGATAAGTTGTGAACTTCATGATCAAAGTACCTCACAATGACCATGCTGCTTAGTAGGCACCCAATAAATGGGTTTTCCATTTGCCCCTTTATTGTTGGAACCCTTAAAATAAGGAAGTACTAATTTCCCTTTGTATCCATTTAGTTCTGGTTTTTCTGACCATGAAGAGCAAGTCCTCCACATAGTCATTTTTCAAATATTGAACACCAGCTTGCACTGTCCCATCCCATCTTTTTTTCCACATTCAACAGTGTAGGCTGTTCAGTTCTTTCTCCTATGATGTGGTTTGTTATTTCCCTGTATCCTGGTGTCCCTGATGTGAAAATGTACCCTGATTTGTCATTGATCTTCCTATAGTGTCATCTTCTGACCTCTAATTAGAAGGTGAGCCATTAAAGTAATGAAGGGTGTCCATCTGTCTCTGTCTTCTCTCCTCCCATCCGAATCTCAACCTCTTTGTGCCTTGGCCCCAGGTACGAAAGGCAGATGCTAGAGAAGGTATTGAGAGGAAGGCCTCCCGATGTCCCTGATAAGATACCACACAAATAATGTCCCCCTGCATCCCAATAACACCAGTCCTCCCAGCTCTGTTTAATATGAGAAGACTGATAATACTTCTTTTTGTCTTTTGATCATGGGGTTAAGATTTTACTTTTTTAAAGGCTTCTAATGTCCCAGGACACATAAGAAAAAAATCTGGATTTTTTTTTTTTTTTTACAATGCTTTCAATTCCTCATAAGCACCAGGATTTATTGCCAAGAGAGGCTAGTAGTTAGGACATCAGTTAAAAAGGATCCTTCCCCATTCCTGAGCCAATTATTGACACATTTGTTAAAGGCTAACGCAATATTCAGAATCATAAATATGGACCAAAGACTTTAATGTGTATCCAAAGCATCTAAATACATAAAGAGATTTGCAATAAACTGGGGACAGATTTCTGAGATTTCAGTAACTCTTACTCTAATCTCTGATTTATTTATTATTGGAAAATCAAAGATCTCAAATAATTTGTCAGTGAAATCTCCATGCTAAGCTTTTAAATATGTAGACCTAAAAGAGTGAATGGGAGAGGCATGTAATTTGGCATCAACTCAAGTCTCTAGATTCAGAACAAGGCCTGGGATAGGCAGACTGGCCTCTAGGAGGCAGCATGTGTGGTTCAAAACTGAGTCACCCAAGGTAAGTAGCTCAAGGCCAGTGGGACCCACAAGAGCACTGGATAGTACATCCACTGCCTTCATCCCCCCAGAGCCAGGGTTTGGGGACTGGTGTGGGTCTACACACAAATTCTTACAAGGGATTAGATTGGTGGCTCCTGGTCACAAATGAGATCTTGCAAACTCAGGGGATTAAAAATTAAACCTTTTTTCAAAACCAGAGGGAGGTCAGTGTCAAAAAGGTTTAAACATTTGAATCATTTGAGAGGTGAACATTACTGTGAATGAAAGACTGAATTTTGAAAATTCTCTTGGAATTGCTCATTTTGAATCAGACTAAATTATCCTTTTGTTTTCGGGATGGGAGATGAGAAAGTGTCTCTACTAGTTTCTGCCTCTGGGCACAGGCTGAAGCCCAGCATGGGGAGGGAGAGGGTAAACTGACCCATCATTTGGAGAGGCAGGTGGCTGCCAACATGGTAGGGATTTATCACATTACTCCAAGGCCTTTGGGCCCAAACTGCCCCCACTGCCTATGCCAGGGGATCTGTGGGAGTTGCCTTCCTTAACTACCAATTATTTAATGTTTTTTCATCTTCATTAGAGTGAAGTCATTATGTCATCCCAGAACAAGCTAACAAATGTCTCATTAATAAACTATTTTGTTTTGAGTCTTTATTGTTCAACAGACATTTTATCGACATTCTAACAATTACTCCTTACAAAATCTAACCCTCTGAGGTCAAATTTATATCTCCCCTTTTTGTCAGTGAGAAAATTAGTTTACAAAGAGTCTCAGAGTAACTTTCCCAAGGTCACAGGCTTGGTCACTAAAAGCTGCATGATTTTCACTGAACAGTGCCAGTTGGTGGTTTCCTACAAAGGCCTGAATCCCAAGGGGACAAGAGGCAGCTTGAAGTAAAAAAAAATATTATTTTTTAAAGATTTATTTATTTATTCATATGAGAACTGGAGCACAGGCCAGAAGTATGGGGGAGGGCAGGATTCATCAGAGACAGAGTGGGGAACAGAACAGGCAGACTGACTAAAACACACTTCTGAGGGAGCAGCAGGCGAGACAGGAGAGGTCTGCTGCGCTATGTGGGCTGCTACCTGGGTGGCCAGGGATTGAACTCATGCTGCACAGGCTGTGAATAGCTTTACTGTGCTGTGCTTAACCCCTTGCACCACCAGAGAGACCCAAAAAATTTTAGAGGGACCTGGGCTCCCTTATTGTGAGGCTCAGGGCAAGTTCTTTTGCCTCAGTTTCCCCAATTGGGAAGCAGGTATATCATCCCTTACCATACAGAGCTACTGTGATGAGCAAACAAGGTAACACAAAGAACATTCAGTGCAGGCTTAGTGGACATGGTTGGTGCCCCATGTAAGCAAGCTGAATCTGAGTCAAACTTCCTTCAACAAGGGAACTGGGAGGCCTGAGCAAAATAAACAATAGGAGGATCCATCATAAAGCTTTTGGGGCCTGCAGGGCCAACTGCCAGAGCGCTGACCTCTGGTTTGCACCGGCATAACTGGGAAAACAGATTAGAAAACTGTCTTCTCATCTTGGAGGTGATCAGATACCCAACAGTGAGTGATGTCCAAGGAAGAATAAATATAGATGCCCACATCTTTCCTGAATTGTTGATTATAAATGTTTTATGAAAAATTCTATTGCTGTCTTTATAGCAAACTGTAAAAAAAGTATTTTTGTTCCTCGTTCATCCAAGAATAACTCGATCCCCCCTAAATAGCTATTTTATTATGACTGCAATCAAAGCTGAAAACAATTTCATTTACCCCCTTTGAGGCCCTTGGAAACAATTTTAATTTCATAATAAAGTGAGGCTGCCCAGAATTTGTTTCTTAGAGACAGCAGACAGGGTTGAAGCCAGGGATCCAGGAATCAGAACTGGGACTGTATAGGGGACTTCCCCTCAACCTGTGCTCCAGATGGCTTGGAAAGCATTTCAGAAGCCATGTGCGGGGTTCTATCTCAGTAGGCGCTGGCCGCACAGGAAGGCAAAGCATGGATTCACTTCACTGGGAAGCAGGAAAAGGAAAAGCATTCCTGCTAGAAAAATCTAGAACATCAACAAATGCCAGGCCATGGTGGGGCTGGAGGACTTCCCAGAGAGGGGACAGATCCATGTGAAGGGCATGGGCACCTCTCCGTGCTACTACCCCTTATCAAGTCTCCACCTACGACCCCATCTTGGAGAATGACATCTCTACACCCTCTGCCTTAAACCAGAAACCTGAGCTACACCACATCTGTCATGTCCTCACATGTCTCCAGGTCTCAACACTTTCTTATTTCTCTCTGAGGTTTTTCTTACATCCATCTCTATCTCCCCACTCACTGTGACCACTTTTACTCTGTTACCAGACACTGTCATCTGGGCTATTACCTGACTCTCACCTGGGTTAATACAGCAGCCCCTGACTTGTTGCTCTGCTTCCACTTTGATGTTCCAGAAAACGTACCGGGGACTCTCAGAGTGCAAGACAGGAAAATGTTTTCCCTGGCAAAGTCAGAGAAAGCGTCAAGGAGGAACGGACTGGTCTTCAAAGAGGAGTCTAGAAAAGCAGCAAGGGCATGGCAAGCTGAGAATAATAAATGAATTTCAGCCTTGTCAGGCCATGGCCTTCACGGATTTCCCTGATTACTGAGTCTATGTGCCTGACCCCTCGCCCTACCATGGCAAATGCGGTTAGAATCACCCTTATCACAGCAGCTTGTGTCTCTGCAGGTTATCTAAGGACAGGGGCATAAAAGTCGCTCAGATAAGGGGCTCCTGTGCATCCCAGCAATCTTGTCAATTATCCCTGAGCTGATTTGCATGCCTGCTCTTTCTCAGCTCCACAAGGGCTGGCTATGAGGCCACTTCCTTTTATCTGCGCCTATTGTGCTGTCAGGCTTGGTTTACAACACAATAAGCTTACAGACACTTACAATTAACGAGCTTCTCCAGAGTGTTCACAAACACATTAAAAGTGAGCAGGTAGCAAATGGATCCTGATAATCTGCACTTATGTAAATATCCAGGTTTTAGTAGACTGGAATTATCTAAAAGTCCCTGTCATTTGTCAGATGGTGTCAGTTTAATGGGCATTTATAGGTTGTCATCTCCCACTGAACATTCTAAATTGCTTGCACTTCCAGAAACCCACCCTCACCTGAAGGGTGAGGCTCTAGAACATAAGTCTTAGGCCAAACTTGATGTCTCTGTATTTGAACCCCTGATTCTTGAGACTCCACCGCAGAATGCTGAGAAGAGTTCTCCATTATGTTTCAAAATGTACATTCACAAGATACCAGTGTGGAAAAGAAGTAGCTATGAATTTGGCTTGAGTTTCTCTGCCTCTTAGAAGCTGCATAATTTTGAGCAAATTAATTAATATCTTTGTGCCTTGGTTTCTTCTTTTGTAAATGAGAATAACAATGGCAAATTTGACCTAAAAGTTAAATGAAACAGAGGCAAGAAAAGCAAATTTATCACCCATGTGCCAAGTGTTGCAAATATGTCTACATTAAATCAATTCAGGCTTGCAACAAGTTTACCTTAAGGAGGAAAGCACAGTTCTATAAACCCATTTAGCAGATGAGAAAGTTCTCCATTAATTTGTCTGAAGCCACATAACTGGTAAATAATGCATGTGGTGTTCAAACATGGGCACAGAGATCTTGTTGACTAAGTCCAGGGTGTGTTACCAGGAAAGTGGTTAGTTAATGCTCTTTAGGGGGTAGGATACGAATGTGACATGCACCCTGAATTTTAAGAAAATACTGGTCTGTGAGGAAGGTAAAACCATGTGAACTTTGGGCTTGTGTTATAACTAGGACAAGCATAGGTTTTGATTGCTGCAAACCAATCACCTAGTGGTTTATTCCAATACCAGGTATTACCTCGTTTGTCCATGAGTCCGGGGTCTGGACACAGCTCATTTGGGTCTTCTACTCAGGTTCTCAAAGGCTAACCAAGGAGTCAGTCTAGAGTTTTCCTTTCTAGAGCTCAGGGTCCTCCACCCTAACCGACTGATGGCAGAATTCAGATCTTTGCATCTGGAAGATGGAGACCTGCCACTCCTGGAGGCCCCCCAGGCCTCCTCCCACTGGCCCTGGGTTCATCTCCCATGGCCAGTCCACATCACAGCAGCTTCCTTCTTCAAGAGGCACCTTTCTCTTTAGGGGCAAAGATGGAATCTCATAGAAGGTTAGTAGGATCAAGGGAGTAGCTGTCCTCTCACTGTTGCCATAGTCTATTGGCCAGACTAAGTCAAAGTTTCTGCTTGCTGCACAGGCCATGGCAGGTGATCAATTGTTCCATTGGGGAATTTTGGAGAGTGCAAACATACCCTTAATAAACCCTGGGACAGCACACATACAGGGACTGTCCCAAGCAGACCAGGCTGTCTGGCCATAGAGCTATAAGCAGTCTGAGCAACTTACTACAGTGCCAGTGGGACCAAGTGTAATTCTACCAGGCAGACCTGAGAATCCCCTTTTAAGCAGATGATTTTTCTATTTTTTTTTTTGTCTTTAAGTTTACTTTTTATTGAAAAAACTTTTACTGAGGCAACAGTGCATTGTAACATAGAAGTTTCAGGTGTGTTTCATTGTAAATCAGCACCTAAATACATGCTCCATATGATTTTTCTATCAGTCTCTGAAAGAAGGGGTGAAATTTCTGCAAACACAAACCAGATGCCGAAAGAAGAGCCTTCCAGGCAGAGAGAGAAGTTTGGACAAGGATATAGTGGTGAGAAGGAAACAGACTAGGAAAGGCTTGTGAAATGCATTTTAAGACTCTCACTCCAAGAAAGTGGGCTTAGGGTTCTACCTTGCCCTGTGCTCTTGGCTGGGGTTTCTGAATAAAGGGCCCCTCTCCCATCCTTAATGCCTCCTGGTTATTTTAGGAGACCCACAGATTAGGAGAGAGGCCCTCAACTTCCTGCATCCCAGGGGGGGTTCCTTTACACTCATGCATGGATCAGAAGCCTCTCACCTCATCACTCTTATGGAGAAAATTCTAGAGGAAGGAGCAAGAAGGATTTGACTAATTCCATAAATTTGATTAATGTTTTGTTAGAATTGAAATTAAGTAGGTACTAATATAAGTAGGTACTTTAGTCCACATGTGTCCTCTACAATTGTGTTATTTGGAGTCGTGGTGGGTGTAAAGTTCTCTCTAATATGGTCTTTTCCATGGAAAGCATGTGCCTGAATAATCTCTCTCCCTGCTGCAGCAGAGGTCTTGCCTATTCCCCCACTATCTTTCCCCTTCTGTGATTCAGTGAAGAGGGGTTCCTGATCTCATACCACTTTTACCCTTAGGTAAAAAAGTGTGATCCTTGACATCGCCACTATTGGGGCCTCTGCTGCCACTAACACTGGTTAGGTGACAGATGTGTGCAGGGAAAGGGAAGGAAGGTGCCACAAAGGGTGAGTCTTTGGTTTCCGACAGGATCTGTGTTCCCAGCTCAGGCTCCAACAGAGAAGTTGTGATGGAGACACTAACCACAACTCTGCTCAGGAGCAACAGCCTGACCATACCCTGTAGCTCAGGAACATGAAGTCCACATGGATGGAACAGGAAGGAAGAGTGGGCTGCCAGAGCAACCCAAAGTACTAGGAGACAGATTCTTCTCCATTGTAAGGCAAAGGATATAAATTTCTTTCTTACTCAGCAGCTAGCTTCCTCATCTTCCTCTGCGTGCCGGGCGCTGGACTTGGCTTTGGAGGCTCACAACAAAATCTCTGTCTTCAAGGATCTTACAGTCTTGGGCGGGAGTGTGGGGCGGGGTGTGACAGGGAGTTAAAAAAGAAAATAAATACGAAGTAGAGTAAATGAAACAGGATGGTGGAGGTGAGGATATTGTTAATTAGGAGGAAAGGAAGTTCTCTTTTCGGAATAACATTTTTATCTGAAATGTGATAGACAGGAAGGAGCAAGAAATACCATGAGCATTATAGACAGAGAAAAAAAAAAAATTGTGTACAAAAGCCCTTGAGAGAGAAAGAGAAATTGGGGGACTGGAGGAGGGACGGGTAGCTCGAGTTAGTGCATGAGCGTGGCTCCCCGTGAGAAGGAAGTACATTTCGAGGCAGGTCACAGAACTAGCACTCTGGGAAACGGTAGTGGGAGGGATGTTGATAAAGGGGTAGGCGATGCAAGTGCAGGGACAGAGGGTATGGGGAATCTCTGTGCCTTCCTCTCAATTTTGCTGTGAACCTAAAACTGCTCCTGAAGGTATTTAAACAAACAAAAACGCTAGGAGGAAGTCTGGGCTCAGTTTCAAAGGTAGGGATGCTGCATGATTTAAATGGCAATTCCTGGCGATAACAGTCTAACAAGCACCAGAGCTCCTGGGTCAGAAAATCAAGGCCATTGCTAGGGAGAGAGAGGAGTGGCAAGACAAACACTTGACAGATGCAGTGGCCACGGATTCGCCAGAGAAGGCAAGGTGGGGTGAGGAGGGCAGTAGCTGCTGAGCAACTTCTCCAGACAGCAAGTTGCCCCTGGTGTTCAAAGGACAGTGTCTTTGGGGCAAAGGATTCACTGGACCCCTAGTAGAAAGCAAAGCCTGGGAATGCATCAGAAGGGAAGAAAGGAACAGGGAGGAGGCAAACTGCCCTGCTAGGGATAGTGCTGCCACCAGGTCACCCCTACCCGGGGAGGGGCTTCAGGGAGCCCAGGCCTGGCACCCTCAGCTGGGAGACTCCGAGGCTCATGCAGGGAGCAGGAAGAGGCCTGCCTCCTTCTCCCAGGGCTGCAAACAAGAGAATGGCCACATTCACAGTTCTTTTCCATGAACAGCAGACTTTTTAACAGAGAGGGACTGTTAGTTTTACCTCTTCCGAGAAAGGATTTCCCAGTGGAAAAACAAAAAGACCAATGGTGTGGCAGACACTTAGGCATGTAAATTCACTCCAAAGAAAGAGTTAAAGTGCTTTCTAATATAAATTGGTTTTCGGTATTTCAGTGCCAATATAATTAGATTGTAACAAGCAAAGCCCTGTAACATAACACAGCGAAAATTTGAAAATTTGATTCTGCCTGGCAAACAACCAAGTCCCTGCGTGTGCGCAAACCTGACATTAATAAGCTACAAGAGATTACATGATTTAGAAAAGAAGCACTTGGTGTTACCAAATCAAATAATAGATCTCTAGGCTATAATTAGGAGAATTGGGACTCAACAATGAAGTCATAATACTGTAATTTAGCTGTGAGTAACAGAGCCATGGAGGCACATTAGGAGGTGGGATAGTGTCTCAGTGGCGTGCAGCTCCCAGGGGGGCGGCTGCTCCAGCGCCCCGCATGCAACCACCTGTTGGCACCATGATGCCACAGGATGGACCCAGGGCTGCCTTGGCTTTCTGGCAGAAGGGCTCTGGGGCCCCAGCGCTTCTGGTGCCTGGCTTTAAAGACCGAGCTCCCCGGGGACAGCTGAGGATGGCAGTTACTGTCAGGGCAAACTGGGCAAATTGCTGCCCCAGAGTGCTTTGGAGCTAACAAAGGACACATTAAAAATGCAGAAACATAAACAAAGCAAAACAAACACTGTAAAAAATAAAAAGAAAATGAGAGAGGCCAGCAACATCATTCACAGTCCCTGAGCTGCAGGGGATTGTCAGGTTGGGTAAGTGCAGTTTTCCTCTGAAATAGTTTCTACATAGACTGTGCAGGGCGCACTCAACCACCTCCTAACGGAGTAACACGATCCGTGCTCTTAGGTCATAAAACCATATAATTTCACGTTGAAAAGAAACCTTAGCAGGGCTTCTTAACCTGGGGTCCCCCAAGGGCTCTGTGGATAGAACTGAATTTCAATATAATTGGTTTTCTTTGTAATCCTATGAATTTTATTTTATGCATTTCAAAACATTATTCTGAAAAGGGGGTCTGTAGCAGATGTTGGAGGGCCCCCTCTGCAATCCTCCCGACTTTTCTATATGTTCCAGCTGGCTGCCAACTGCCAGTATCTGCATCTCCAGATCCAGGCACCCTCCATCCCACTAACTGAGCAAAGCAGCCTCTCCTGGTGCCCACTGTGGCAGGCTGGAAGTGCCAGGGCATGAACACCTAAGGGACAGGTGTGTAGTTACCCCGGCTCCCTCCCCTCTCTGGTGGGAAAATGCTGAGAAGGGGTTTTGTACTCCTTGTCTTGAGGTAGCCTCTTCTGGTGGCCTCTCCTCTCCCACTTTCCTGGGGGCGTTTCCTCCAGCTCCCAAATAACTACTTGCCCTCAGGGTCTGCTTCTAGGGGAAGCCAAGCAAACAGAGGCCCTACGGTTAGTCAGCAGCTGACTACCAAAGGGCCCCCTGCAAAAAATAAAATGTTACAAAATCTGCAAGGTGTAATCCAGGTCCTCAGACTAATCACCATCTCCCAGATGAAGAAAAGTGAGTGCTGAAGCCTGGCAGTCACTTCCTGCAGCTACTGCTGTGGTGAAGATTGAGTGTCACTTATTCATGCTCCCCACTGTACTCTTTCAGCTCCGCTTCTCTTTTCTCCGCATTCCTTCCCTACATCTCTCCAACAACAGCCGCGGGCCTACCACTGCTTAAAAGCAGGCTCTTGGCTGGATGTTCCTGCCTTTCTGCCCTCAGTACAGGCTGATGCACCCAGTTCCTGCTCCCAGGCCTAAGTTGGGTTCTGGCCTTACGACCAGCTGCAGCAAAGAGTGGGAGAATAGTCTCTCATTCCAGAATTGACACAAAACCTTCCCCGCTTGTTTAGTTTCCCTTTGAGTCAGGGGATACGTACCAGCTTTATTCACTCCATGATTCCGCGATAGGATTTAATGCTGAGATGGATCAATGTTTTTGTGTCCTTTGGGTAGATCCCTAGTAGTGAAACTGTTGGGTCATATGGCAGCTCCATTTTTAGTAGACTGTGGAACCTCCAAACAGCTTTCCATAGTGCTTGGACCAGTCTGCACTCCCGTCAGCAATGCAGGAGAGTTCCTTTTTCACCACATCCTCGCCAACATTTGTTGTTGCTTGTTTTTTTGATATGTGCCATTCTTACTGGTGTAAGGTGGTATCTCCATGTGGTTTTAATTTGCATTTCCCTGATTATAAGGGATGTTGAACATTTTTTTCATGTGCCTGTTGGCCATTTGCATTTCTTCTTTGGAAAAATATCTTTAAGTTCTTTTGCCCATTCCTTGACTGGATTGTTTTATTTTGTTTTTGTTGAGTCATGTGAGTTCTTTGTATATCTTTGTGATCAGAACCAAATAAAACATTAGTGTAAAAAAATAATAACAGTACAAAACACAACAAAGCAAAAACAGACAATAAAAATCAGAGACATCTTGCAGGGGAGGAGGAGGGAGAGAGAACAGAGGGAGAGGGAGGAGCACAGGGGACTGAGGAGCACGGGTGCATTGGGGAAGGAAACTCTATGGGGACTACACCTGAGGGGGTGGGGGAAGCAAATATTGTTTAAAAATGAACAATGATGTAGAAAAATAAAAAAATAATAATATAAAAAATTAAAAAAAGAAAAAAAATAATGCTGGGATGCAAAAGAGTATTCTTGTTTTCTGTACACTTATATCATTTACTTATAAAGATGATTGTTCTAGTTGTTAGCAGCTTTTAGAAATGTTACTGAATGATAAAAGGAAGATATAATGATATTAGGTGAAAGAAAAATAGAAGTACAATTGTAATAGG
Organism: Talpa occidentalis; assembly: GCF_014898055.3. NCBI lineage: Eukaryota > Metazoa > Chordata > Mammalia > Eulipotyphla > Talpidae > Talpa > Talpa occidentalis. The sequence continues at coordinate 31,079,318 of NW_023603184.1, forward strand.
AAGCTAAGAGTAAAATTATTCAGAAATATATCACTGTCATGGTCATCATCAGCATCATGTGAGTAAATTGTCCTCAGCAAGAGGACAATTGTGCAAGAGTTCCACAAAACCAGGAAGCAAGTACCATGAAAAAAAAGAAAGAAAACCTAGGCCAGGCAGGCTTCATGTGTGGTCTCTGAAAGACTGCTTCTAGAGCCTGTCATTTCTCCTTTTATTGAAGATGGTATTAGAAACCAAGCTCTGGGGACTAGGTGTGCTTGTTCCTAGTCAAGTGTCATCATCCCTTGAGCAAGGGATTACATGTGTGTATACTAACCAGTGTGTATATTGATCCAGAAAGATATTTCATATTGCAATCACCTGTAATTATATTAAGCAAAATATAAGTTCATACTGATTTCTCCATACTAATTGATTCTAGCCTTTTGCCTTTGTCTCTAAACTTACACTCTCAAGGTGGGAAACCTGGTTCCCACATCCACCGTCTATTTATTTAATTCCAGATATGTGTATAGTGTTATCACAATCACTGAGACATACGAGCAAGGAAACCACTTTATGAACTAGAATATAATGTTAACAACAGTTTTTTCTTGAATTTTGTCTTGCAGACACCATTCATTTCCAAAATTACTTACATCAGCACCTTGCTGCCCCAAACCCTTCACTCTAGTGTACTTATAAAACACTCTACATTCAATCTTGAGATCTCCTGACTTAAATGATCTTTTAATTTGCATTATTAAGGTCTACTATTTTGATGTAAAATTCTATGGATTTTGACAAATGCATAATGTAATGTACTCACCATTACAGCATCACACAGAATAAATTCACTGCCCTAGAAGTATTTTCTCACTTCATCTATTCAAAACACTCCCTCTCTCTTCCCACCACTGATATGTTTTGTTATCTCTGACATTTTGCCTTTTGGAGAATGTGATCTAATTTGGAGTATCATGTTATGGTTCTATTTTATCTCCTCTTTTAGCATCTATCCTACTTAAAAAAATAATTTTAGTAGTATCCCTGAACTCTGCAATATATATTTTAATGAATCAAATTGTACCTTCAAATGACATTATACTACTTCATGAATATATATGAAAATACAGATTATTCCCAATTCCTCCTTTCCTTCCATTTTGAATTGTTATCATTCTGTTCACTTATCCATATACTATAGTTACCAGAACATTGATACTATTGTTAAAATTTATTGAGAGTAAAAAAAAGTTAGTGTTATTTACCTACATTTATTCTTTTTCTGGTACTCTTCCGTTCTTTACATGAACCCAGATTCTGACAGAAAATTTCCCTCTGACTGAGAAACTTCTTTGCCTTGTTAGGAAGATTTGTTGGCAATAACTTCTTTCAGTTTTTGTCAGAAAATGTCTATATTTTTCCTTTACATTCGAAAGATAATTTTACTAAATATAGAATTCTAGGTTGGTATTTTATCCTTTGAAAATTAGCTATTTGAGTCCACTCTTTTTGTGCTCACAGTTTCTGATGAGAAGGCTGCTGTAATTCTTAGCTTGTTCCTGGGTAGGCAAGCTTCTTCCACCATCATCCCCTAAGCTGGCTTCTGTGACATGCTTAAGTGTAGGTTTTTAAATATTTGTTGATGTTCTATGAGCTTTCTGGGTCTGTGGTTTGCTGTTTGTCATTAATTTGGGGGAATTCCCAGCCATTGTTATTTCAAATGTTTATTATGCTTCATTTTCTCTCTTCTCCTGGTTTTCCAATAAACACGTTATACCTTTTGATATTGTTCATAATTCTTGAATGTCCTGGTATTCATCTTCTCTTCATTTTCCCCTTTGCATTTCACTTTCAGATGTTTCTACTGACCTTTTTGAGAGCTTACTGATTTCATGGCCATGTCCAGTCTACTGATAAGCTTATCAAGGGCATTCTTCATTTCTACTACAGCTTTTTTTTTTAATATTTCTACTATTTCCTTTTTATTCTTTCTTAGATTCTCCATATCCCTGTTTATATTACCCATCTGTCCTTGCATGTTGTCTGCTTTTTTCCATTAGGCTTTTAACATATTAATCATACTTATTTTAAATGTTCTGATAATTCCAACATCTGTGTCATATCTGAGTCTGATTCTCATGCTTGTTTTATCTCTTCCAACTGTGTTTTTTCTTGACTTCTCACGTATCTTGTAATTTCCCCTATTGAAAACCAGACATGCTGTACCAGGCAGAAAGAACTGAAGTAAATAGACCTTTAATGTGAGGATTTATGCTAGTCCATCTAGGACTTGGATCATGTTTAATGTTTCTTATAAATGCAAGTGACTTCAAATTTCTCCTTTGTTCTTGTTTGTCTCCCTTGTTATTTTTGGACTTCCTCAGACAGAGTCTTAGAGTTCTTTCAGCTGAATTCCTCTATTATGATGATGAAGGCTCTTAGTGTGCTGTTAAGTTGGGCAGTAGGGGAAGTAGTCTAATCTTATGATTCAGTCTTGGTTTCTTAATAAGCCAGTACCTTTGGCTGTGACCTTCAAACTGTTCCTGCATTGGTATATCACCCTCTTTTAGGTGGGACAGAATAGAGGGGGTTAAAGTTAGCAACTTACCCTTCTCCCAGGTAGGATAAAGGTCGGGTCATCTTTTCTTTTCTGCAGAGTAGGCCTCTGTTATGAGAATGCTTGAGCATATTTCATGATGATTACTTTTCTCCTTTCCCTGCCAAAGTCATCAGGGAATTCTTCTTGGATTTTCACCATGAGAACCTGCTGGTGCTCCTGTAGGAAGCACTCAAGAAAGTGTGGTGCTTCCTTAAAACTAGAGTCCACATGAGTTTTTCCTTCTTAAGTTAGCCCACACACAATCTCAAACAATTCATCAACATTATCACTTTCGTGTTCCTCCTAGCTTATGACTCTAGCAGCTTTAGCTTCAGGCAAGCAGATCTCAGCTAGATCTCTCTGGATTGATTGGTCTCTTTAGCTTTGGAGGTATTGCTTTACCCTGTCACCTCAGTTCTCTTATGAATCTAAGAAAAGTCACAGATTTTTAGTTTTTTCTTCTAAGAACGGAAGTAATGACTTATAAACTCTTTATATGTTAGAGCTGAACCTGGGAGTTCAGTCATGAGATATGTAATCTTAGAGTAGAAGGTTATGATATAAAAGAAGGATGTTCTAACTCTCTATCAAGTCTATCCTTTTCTTCCTGTGGACTTCTGAGAGAGGAATAAAGACAGGGAGAGGCAGAGAAGTACTAATATCAGGACTTCCATTTTTCTTCCTCTCCATCTTAGGGCTGAGCCTTAAAAGGGACTGGCTTAGAAACTTCCAGATTGGGGCCTCCCTGGTGGCGCAAGGGTTAAAGACAGCGCTGTCAAGACATATGAAAAAATGTTTAACATCACTTGCAATCAGGGAAATGCAAATCAAAACTACCATGAGATACCATCTCACACCAGTGAGAATGGCACATATTAAAAAAACTAGCAACAACAAATGTTGGCGAGGGTGTGGAGAAAAAGGAACTCTTCTGCACTGTTGGTGGGAGTGCAAATTGGTCCAACCACTATGGAGAGCTGTGTGGAGATTTCTGGACCTACTAAACATAGAGCTTCCATATGATCCAGCAATTCCACTCCTAGGTATTTACCCAAAGGACACAGAAATATCAATTCCAAAGAGCACCTGCACCCCTATGTTTATAGCAGCACTAATTACAATAGCTAAGCTTTGGAAACAGCCCAAATGCCCAAAAATAGATGACTGGATCAAGAAGATGTGGTACATATAGACCATGGAATATTACTCAGCATTCAAAAAAGATAAACACATGCAATTTGCAGCAACATGGATGGCGTTGGAAGGGATCATGCTCAGCGAAATAAGCCAAAAAGAAAAAGAAAAATACCGGATGGTCTCACTCATAGCAGGAATCTAGAAAACTTAAATAAGGGACCAGGAAAATGAATATAAGAAAGTGAAAATCAAAATCAACAAAAAACTATGAACCAGAGACACTTTTTGGGGGGTGGGGGGCGGGAGGGGAGGGATTGGGGTCAGAATGGGGCGTTTGCAATTGTATGGGGGAATATAAAAATAAAATTTATTATTTAAATAAAAAAAAAGAAAGCTGCTTGAAAAAAAAAAACAAGCAATAACTTCTGTGATGTATTTTGCAAAAACTTACATATATTTATGAAAAAAAAGAACATTCTGAAGTATCTGTTATTTGAAAGTAATGCCTAATCCAGTTTCATTTTTACTGCCCATTTTAATGTTCAGATATTTAATATTCATTTAAATGTTCAAATATACCATATTATTGTCAATAAATGTTACATTTTCTCTTTAAAAAAAAAAAAAAAAGACAGCGCTGTCAAGCTATCGCCAGTCACTGCAGCAAGAGTTTGATCTCTGCCAGCCAGGGAACAACTCACATGGCGCAGCAGACCTCTCCTGCCTTAACTGCTGCTCCCCTCAGCAGTGTATTTCAGTCAGCCTGCCTGTTCCTCTCCCCACTCTGTTTCTGGTGAATCCTCTCACCTCCCCGCCCCTCTGGCTTATACCCCAGTTCTTGGATCTTAAAAAAAAGAAACATCCAGATTGGAGTGCAAGGAGCACAGTTAGACAGCTTTCTGCCATACTTCAGTCATAGTATTCTGGGGAAAGAGTACCTCCAGGAAGAAATCCTCCTCACCTTCCCCTGTAGCAGTACAAAAGTGTTAACAGAAGCAAAGACTGGCTTCCAGCTCTTGTAGGCTTCTATTAGTTTCCCTGAGGTGTAGGGAAAACTCAGAAGTTACTGAAAGGAGTCTCAAAAGGCAGCTGATTGATGTTGACTTGGAAGTCAACAGATCTTCCATGGAATCTTTCACAACAAAGGTAGAGATGATTCCCAGCAGAAGATGCAGAATGAAGGCCAGGGCTGCTTGTATCTTGGCAGAATCCCCATGCATCTCCAGTGCCAATAACAGCTGAGATGAAGATCAGTAGCCAGGGAGGGCTACCAAATTGAGATAAAGCTGAGAAAAATAAAGAAGGCTAAGGAAAACTCTTGCCACAGACTCAGCCACAAGTGGACAAGCAGGGTCAGACAGAAGAAATCAATGCAAACCCCAGAGAAGATGGAAGACAGTACCAGAAAACTTCAATGATTGAAGAACCACGTCTCCAGAAAGGAGAGCCCCCTCCCTGCAAATGCAGATGTCATCTTGCTTCATAATCAAAGATGGGGACGCAAAATCCTAGAGATTTTTTAGTTCTTTACATTAGACCAACATTACAGATTGGACTAAGAAAGTTAATAATTTCCCATGCTAACCAGCAGGCAACACATGAAGAATGTCAGAGATGTTTAGAAATTTAAATAAAACACATTTTCCCTGTGCCTATCTGAGTATAGCGGGCAATTTGCAACTGCTACATTCTCTTTCCATTACTCTGATTTATGTTCTTTATAACGTTCGTCATTATCTGAAGGTTCCTTATTTATTCATTTGATTAGTTTGTCTACCCCAGTAAAAGGAGAACACTGAGAAAACAGTAGCCTGTCTTGTCTTATTCACCATTGGGTCTCCAGGCCCTTGAAGGCATTTAGCAACTACCTAGAGGATAAATGATGTTGTGTAAAGCCTCTTTACCCGGTGAAACAAATCGGTGTAGGGATTTTGAACTTCAAATAATTATTATATTAACTAATATTTATTAAGTACTAAAGACATTGAATGCATTGATCTTTTAACACTCATAATAACACCATGAAGTCAGTACCATTATTATATACAGTGAAAGAAGAGCACAGAAAAGTTAAGTAGTCTATCCAAGGTCACAGAGCTTACAAGGCAGTCTGACCCAAGCTTCATGCCCATCCACCACACCACTCTACCTCTGGAAATCTCCTGTGTGGCCTCAGCTCACCGCCTCCACCGCCCCCTCCCCGCACCCCACCACCTCCCTCACACCAGATGAGCCACAGACGACTAAGTAGGCAGGGAACACTTCTCAAGATGTTTTCATCCATTTTGCCAACACTCAGCTGCTTTATCGGCTCTGATGAAACATTTGTGACAACCACAGCAATTGCAATGATCATTTCCATGCTGAAAACATTTGCCTACAAAGCAGACATTTTCTCTTCAAAGTAAACATTGGTGCTGCTGAGAAGCTGCCACCCATACCCGTGTTTGCTGCTGGCTGAAAATTCATAATGCCTGGGAAGCAAGATCCACACGCATACACTGAGGACAAAAGACCCGAGGAGGTGGACTTGTCTTCCTGGTGGCCTTGTTTGACACTCCCAGACGAGTCATCTCTCCCTTCAACCCTACTCCTATCCCCGCAAAGGGCCCTTATTTCACAAGCTCTAGTAATACCAGGCACAGGGATGACCCTTCCCGATTACATGTCTGCTCCTGTTCTTGACTCTGTAGGACACAGCTGATACTTCATTGAGCTTAAGGCCAGCACTTAGGGCACTTGCTCAACTAATTATATAATTAATTAATTGTAAACAGACAAAGACCTTGAAACCCCCGTGGCTGGTCCTCTTAGAGTTTAGAGGAAAGCGATAGAATTGCATAGAAGAGGAACAACTCCCTTAGAGAAGTTTCCCAGATTATGTTCAGTAAGTCTTATTTCAAAAACTTAGGTCCTATTTGGTGGTCCTTTTTGGCTCTCATTGCCAAATAAGATTTAAAAATGTAGAGCTGAATTTAATGTAAAAACATGTTTCTGTCTGCAGGACTTCTCAGAGCTTTTTTTAAGCCAGGCACAAAGTGGATCTCCAAAAAGGGTGTGCAGTATGCAATGTTTTGCAAACACATTTGACACAGAGTAGTTTCTTTGCCTGGCTTTTCAGGGTCCTAGTGGATCATAAAACAAACCTGAAGAAATGCTGTCTACACAGGGAGAACCTCCCCAGCCTAAAAGGGTTTGGCATGGGCAGAGATGGACAGACCATAGACAGCCTATCACTGGCAGAGATGAAGTCTTCCTGATGATGGAAAGGCTCTCTCTAGGTCCAGATGGCATCTCTGTAGGAAGAGGCTCCCAGACATGTGGAAGAATATGCTGTAGACACTGCACAGTAGACCATGACGTGCTGGGCACGTGATAGGTCCTCTCAGGGGGTTGGTTTAGCCCTGACCGTCCTGTGAGGTTGGAAGTTACATCCTAATGCACAGATGAGGTGCTCACGGGTCATGGAGATGGGGTAGCATTCTCATACAACAAGACAAGCATCTTCTGGACAACAATCCAGTGCCTGCTCCAGATGAATACTAGAACCCAAAAGGTGGACCAGAAACTGCCAACAGTTGACCTCTCTGCAGGTTCTGGCATCAGCAAGACCCACCTGTCTTTGCTGGTCCTCCCCTTGCTGGACCTGACCAGGCCAACTTTCCTCGGGGTAGTCAGTGGAGGGGGTCAAGGACTCCTCCCCAAATGAGACAGAAGCCTCTTCTCATCCACATACTGAATCATGAACTTTGCCAGAGCTCTTAATGATTGTGACTGTTTCGTTTTCAAAATATCAGTCGGCCTGTTCGAGTAATTTTATAGTTAAATTATTTAAATGCAATCTATCCATTGAAGCAATTTCCTCTGCACAGGAGAAGTGTTTTCTTTTTTAGGGAACTGAAGCATGATAAATAAATGAATAAAGACTAGTAGCAGTCTCTCTCTCTTTCTCTCTCTCTCCTGAAGAAAGCACTTCGACTGAGCGTCCCTTCTGTCAGAAATCTTGGAACTCATAATATTCCCTGTGGTTCTGCTGCTCAGCATTAAAAATAACCAAAGACTTGAGTCACAGTTGTTTTTTTTTTTTTAGACATGAAGCGCATTTTACGCCACAATGCCCGGGATGACACAGGGACTGCTCAGAGCTTGCTAATATTCTGCGCTGCCTCTCTCCCCAGGCCTGCAAGCAGTTAGAATGGCTTAGTGGTGATCACAAATGCTGTCCCATTTGGAAAGCACTTCTTTAAGGCAGTGCAGATTAAAATTCATGAAAGACGGCTTGCTTGCATAAATAAATTAAAAGCTGCAAAACTAAAGTTTAAACACCCATACACAACTAGCATTTTGCAAACACCATATGCACTGTGGTTCTCAATTCTGGGCTGTCATGCAAGAAGTAAGGAAAGAGGCCTCATTGGGTTTGAATCCATAAAAATGGAGGCACCTTGATCACCTTTGGCACAAAGGAGCTTCAGCAGCAAAGTGTGAACTAATTGATTTGAACCTTGTCTAAATGCATATGGATTTTAGAGGAGCATGCCAATATCTGGAGAGTATTGCAAAAAGAGGCTGAAAGAGGGAAAGAGCACAGATTTTGTGATCAGACAATACTAGACTCAAATCCTAACTTAAAATTATTGTGTTGCCTTGGTTAAATCACAGGAAGTCTGATACCCAGTTTTCTCATCTGTAAAATAGGTATAAGAACACTAACTTCTAACCTCAGACTGTTAGGGGGAAAGTCAGTGGTATACTGCGTGTTCAACAGCTGGCAGAGAGGAGAGGCCAACAAACTGTTGATTCCCTTCAAACTGCTTTCAGCTGACATTTGTACAGTGGTGGGTGGCCTAGTGGAAATAGCATAAGCACTGGGGCCAAAAGGCTCATCCCAGCTCTGTCACTTAATGACTGTGTGACCTCAAAGAACTCACTTCATCTTTGCATGCCTGTTTCTTCATTTGCAAAATTAAGATAGTAACATTACCTCTCTCCCACACAGACATTAACACCCTCGGGGTAGCTGGTCCCTGTAATATCACATTGTAGGCATGGCTGGCAACCTGATCTCCACTTCCTTAGTAAGGAAACTAATGCCAAGAGATGGGGCAGAGTGAGCCTAACGTGACTTAGCAGGTGAGTTGCAGACCCAGAACCAAATGGCAGATGAATTTACCTCCCCTGCATATGCATTCTAGGTCTTCTTGCTGCCCCACAACTGCTTGGAGGCTGCCAGAAAAGTACCTAGTTCAGTGTTACCCCAGCTGGGGGAATTTAGGGTATTTCCTCATCCTGCTGGAATAGTAATATTTTCATTCATATGCTATGAAGCCTTGTTGCCTAGTTCTGATCATTGATGGATTCAAACCAAATGAGGCCTCTTTCCTTACTTCTTGCATGACAGCCCAAGTTCTGATCCAAGAAGGATCATTCAGCCTTCCTCAGTAACAAGTGTGCTTCTTGATAGGTTTTCTGAATTTCCAAGCAGTCTGGTATTACATGGGGGTGTGCTGAAGTGGTATTTCACAGTGTTTGCAAGTGGGAGGGATGAGCTCTGGGGGAACAGCCTCAGTGGACTTAGTCTAGGCTCCACTTTAATAATTCCCCTAGGTGGGAGAGTACAGCTATCATTCTCTATAAGAATGAACTCCCTAGGGGACTCCCAGATGGCACAAGGGGTTAAGCACTGCACTATGATGCTATCCCCTTCCACTGCAGCACACGTTCGATCCCCAGCCTGCCAGGTGGCTACCCACATGGTGCAGCAGACCTCTCCTGTCTCACCCACTGCTTCCCTCAGCAGCGTATTTCAGTCGATCTTCTGTTCTGCTCCCCGCTCTGTCTCTGATGAATACTCTCACCCCCCGCACATCTGGCCTGTACCCCAGTTCTTGCATGCATAAATAAACAAATCTTAAAAAAAAATGAACTCCCTAGTAAGATAGTAAAGCTCAGGATCATCAAGCATCAGGACAGAGAACAGATTCTAACATGCAAATTGTATCTGTCAGTGGTCTTGTTGGCAGGCAATGAATATTATAATCAAATTAAAGATGCAAAAAGGTAGAGTGGTCATCTGAAATGCTCTTACTACAAAATACCTAGAAATGTTAGAAAGAAATTATAAAGTATGTACAAGCTTGTGTATTCAAGAAAGCAAGTGAAATCTCCAGGATTAAAATAAAAAAGAAACCATGCCCTGTGAACTAATGCTTTAACCTCCCTGGCAAGTGTGGGGGGAGGTGGAAGGAGCATTTAGGGGAGGGTGTCAGTAAGTCGCATTGACTTGAAGGCTTAGATTGTTATGTCTCTGTTGAAACAAAAGACAAAGTCCTGGACCTATACAATTTGATGCTTGAACAAAGACCCTTTCATGAAACCAAACACTCATGGGGTTACACCATGAGTAAAAGAACAGATTTAAAAATCTACTCAATCATTCTGTTCACATAAGTTTGCTTGTCTAACTTGATTGAGCTCTGGGAGAGAAAATAAAATCCTTTCTAAGAATATATAACCAAAGGGTATGCCTCACATAGGTTTAGAGTTCAAATTTATCTATTAAAGTCAGTAGGCTTAATAGATAAAAGATAAAAAATAAAAACAACATAGCCAGACTTTAAAAAAATAAACATAGCTCTGTACCAGAAACAGAGCAGAATGTTTAATTCTGAGTGGGTAGGTCTGACCTATTGTCTTCCAGGTCAGAAATTGAGTGCAGTGCAGTATAGTGCCAGCAGCACTAAGGATTGAATACAATCCTCAGAGATCAAATGCAAGATGAAGACATGTACTGGGATGTGGCTGCTCAACTTAAAAAGAAAACCGAAAATGTCTCTAGTCGCTGATTGAAACTAGGGAAGTTAGAAGACTCCTGTCACCAAACAAATAAGGTGACTCAGTGCTCATCTCATCAATAAGCCCAATATCCCTATGAGATAGAAGTTCTAAGGTATTAGCATGTGAAAGAAACTGATTCTTGGGCCTCCCTGGTGGCACAAGGGGTTAAGATGCAGCACTATGAGTTACCTGCAGCCACCAGCAGCTGCAACATGAGTTCAATCCCCGGCCTGCCAGGGAGCAACCCGCATGGCGCAGCAGACATCTCTTGTCTCTCCCACTGCCCCCCTCAGCAGTGTATTTCAGTCTGTCTGCCTGTTCTCTTCCCCACTCTGTCTCTGGTGAATCCTCTCACTACCCCCTACACCTCTGGCTATACTTCAGTTCTTGTATGCATAAATAAATAAATCTTAAAAAAAAAAAACAACTGATTCTTGAATAGGAATTTGGAGTCCAATGAAACTGGCTATGAGAACCACTACATGGGCGAAGGAAACCCCAGGAAAGAGAGAAAATTGATAAAAATAAAACCTCTCATTTAAAGCGAACCTGTACTAAAAGTATAAAATTTACTAAGAACATCTAAAACTAATAAGACAGTCACCAAAGTTAAAAATCAGAATATGTATTCTCTCCATATAAACTTATTTAATTGATTTTATTAAATCTCTCTGCCAATGATATTAAAGTAGGAGTATCTAAAAGTCTCAAACAAAGAAATTCTACTTAATAAATTAAACAAAAAATCGGGAAACAAATAAGAAATATATGGAAAATGAACCAATTCATATTCTTAGAAGTGAACATGTAATCAATGAAATAAAATACTAAATAAAATAAACTGAGTCAGATGCAGTTGAAATGAGAATTACCAAATAAGAAGATAATAACTAGGAGTTCACCCAGACTTACATGGGAGAAGAAAACAGTATTTTTTTTTAAAGATTTATTTATTTATTTATACATGCACTGGGTACAGTCAGAAGTGTGGGAGGGTGAGAGAATTCACCAGAGCCAGAGCAGGGAACAGAACAGGCAGAGTGACGAAGTACACTGCTGAGGGGAACAGCGGGCAGCAGGAGAGGTCTGCGCACCAAGTGGGACCCTCGCCGGTGGCCGGGGATCGAACCGGCGCTGCAGAGGCTGTGGGCAGCTTCGCAGCCCAGCGTTCAACCGCTGTGCCACCAGGGGAGGCCCGAAAACAGTATTTTTTAATTGATGGAAAAAATTAATAGACATAAAGTACAGAATGAAAGACTCCAACATACATCTAATTGGAGTTTCCGATAAAAGAATAGAGGAACTGAAAGAGAAATTAAATTTGATAAAATAGTTGACATTTTCAAGAATAGATGAGGCTGGAAACCTAAATATAGAGGACTAAATGTATCTATTGAGCTATTATTTTAACCTAAATCTCAGTGAAATGACAGTAAGTGAATTTTAAAAGTCATATATCAGCAAAGAAAAAAAAAAGATTAAGAGAGAATAGCAACAATGTTTTGGGAAAGAGAAATAATGTAAGAAAAGTGTGGCTTATCACGCATGAGAAAGCTGAATCCTAAACCAGTGGAGGGAAAAGTCAAGATGAACACCAACTTATATCATTGAACTCTCCAAAGGCTTAGGAGTTCACAGTCCACAACTTCTGACAACCAGAGTACAGATGAGGCTCAAAACTGGTTGTGAGTCCAACAATCAAGTAGCTCACATACAACTTGTACCCAGCAGGAGAAGGGCATTTCATTCTCTGGAGCAGTGGGCCTCATGGCATGGACATAGGGGCAGTGACTTTAACATCACTTGAGAATTTGTTACACAGGCAAATTATCAACCTCCCCCCACCGTCCAACTTATTAAAGCAGTAAGTGATTTAAATGAGTGATTTTACAACCCCTCTGGGTGAAGTTTAGGAACCACTTTGCTAAAACAAGGGGTTTTTGAACTACAGGATATTAAGCATAATTGAGTTAGGGTTACATACTGAAAATAGAGGGATTTAGTAAAAATTCACTTACTTTTACTGAATGTTGAACTTGATCATTATTTCATCCTTGACTCCAGAATGCTGGCAAACAGATTCCATACCAACTCCAGGAAAGAGAACTGAAGAGTCCTTTCTGGGCATCTGACAGATACAAATGGAAAGATATTGATATGTTAACATGAAAGGTTCTACAAAGTAAAAAGCCCACCCAGATCATCCAGCCTATAAACTCATAGCTAACAAGCTTCCTGTGTTCTTACTGCCTTTATTCACCTATGAAGGCTCCTGTTCTGAAACGTGATCAGATAATTGAGGATCATCAGAAACCTAGGCATCCAGTGAAAGCTTATGACATAATCGACATTAAAAGAAAAGATGATGCAATGTTGAGGAAAAAAACTTGGGTGAGAAACTTAAAACAAATACCTATTATTCATGACTTTAGAAAATGAATATTGTGATCATGCAGAGAACAAGGAAACTGATGATATTCTATGAACAAAAAGAACTTGAAAATTAAAAATATAGCAAAAATGAAAAACACAAAATTATTAAGTAAAAACATCTAGAGAGTAGACAAAGATTGAGAAAAAACATCAGAAAGTAAATATGGAATACATAGGAAATTTTATGAAATAAGATGAATGCAAAGATGTAACTCAAAGAAATTTCCCAGGACTGAGGAACAGGAGTTTCTTAATTGAAAGTTTCATCAAGAACAATGGATTTTTAAAATCAAACTTATAACAAGGCACATTATTACAAAATTTCCCATTAATAGGGACCATAAAAAAATTCCCTAAACTTCCAGGACTAAAAACAGTCACACTGGCTCATTCTGTAGTGAGAATCAAACTGGAGATTAGAAGATAGTGGAGAAATAGCACTTAGGATGATTGTCATTTTTGCTATTATGATGGCTCTGCCATTGGCCTCACATCAAACCCCTCTTCCATATTAAGAATCTTGGCGGGTAGTTGAAAATACCAGATATTCTTTCCCCTAGTTGTCCCAGTAACTCTGGGATGGATGTACACTCCAGGTACATTCAAAATTCTGAAGGAAAAAACATCTCTAGTATTGACTTTTAACCCCAGACAGCTATTATTATGTAGGTAAAATAAAACCATTCTTATATCAGGGCTTCCCCGGTGGCGCAGCGGTTGAGCGCTGGGTTGCGAAGCTGCCCGCGGCCTCGGCGGCGCCGGTTCGATCCCCGGCTGCTCCCCGGCCACCGGAGGAGGATCCCACATGGTGCGCAGATCTCTCCTGCCACCCGCTGCTCCCCTCAGCAGTGTACTTCAGTCCTTCTGCCTGCTCTGCTCCCCACTCTGGCTCTGGTGAATTCTCTCACCTTCCCGCGCTTCTGACTGTACCCAGTGCATGTATAAACAAAACAAACAAACAAATATAATAAATTAATAAATAAAAACATGCCTCTATTAAAAAAAAAACCATTCTTATATCAATAAGGTCACAAAAAATTACCTCTCATTCAATTTTCTCAGAAAGTCACTAAAGGATGCACACCAACAAATAAGAAAACAATCTGAATAAGATGACATTGGGTATAGTTAAGGGAGAATCAACCTAGGAGGAAGGTGAAGGCAGCCCCTAAAATGATGGGAAAGTAGATCCCAGGAGGATTGCTATGCACAAGGCAGGGGGTACTGAAAGAAAGCAGGAAACTCCTAAAAAGAAAAATGATAGTCTCATATAAATGCAAGTTTTGAGGGCACATTTAGACATATGGAAGAATTTGGAATCTAATTACTGATTTGTACATGCAATCCAGAGCAAATGACAAATATGAACCCCAGGAAAATCCAAGTGGTGTGAAGAAAGGGAAAGCAGTCAGTTTGCTAAATGAATCACCTATAAATATTACTACATGGGGATAATAACACTGAATATTTCTCAAAATTATAATCTTACTGTATCAAAATTAGAAACATGTGGTATATTCAAAGAGTATGAATTGGTTAAGGGAGCAAAGAGAGCTAAGTTCTTCCATTATGGAAAGTCTTAAATGATGCTAAAGCAAGAACACTCAAAAAATTGCAGAAAGTATGAGCCTGTTGCTGGGAGGTATGGGGCAAAATAACATAACTAACAGTTGGAGGTGGGGTTGGGTTGGTAAAATTCTTTCCTCTGGAAGAGAGGGATGGGTGGATGAGGACAGAGGACTTCTGTAAGGTATCACTGACTTCAGACATTTATTTGATTTTCCAAATTTCACCCATAAATAACTTTAAAACAGAAATCTAAAAAGTTAAAACAAAGGACAAAATTACAGAGGAAACATAGTAGAAAGACCTGTTTTATTATGGATTATGGTATTATTATTCTTTATTCAGGATGGTGATTTTACCTAAAGTATCATAATCTTTTGGTGACAATGTACTCCAGGAGTGTGTTAATTTTTTTCCTACTTAAATTCATTCACTTTAGTAAATATAATTTTAGGGGGGAAAACAAAGATTACTTTGCAGGTGAAGTGAAGTTTCCAAAGAGATGCTGGTCTTTAATCGCTATCAGAAGACAAAGCAGAGAGGAGCAGAAATACTTCTTTCAGTGGCTCAGAGACCTTTTTGCAGTAACGCGAGAACCACCCTGGGCACGTGAGACATGCCTGACAATGTCAAAGCAGTAAGTGGCCTCATCTTCCACTTTACATTTTGAAATAGGAAAGAAAACAGATGGAATAGCTTTTTTTTTTATTATTTTCCACAACCCAAAAGGAAATTCACTTCAATTTTAATAACATTTCTCTTTCTTGCATATCATCGTGCAAACCTTACAAAAATTGCAAACTCCAAATTTGGGAGAATAGAGTGGCAGGATGAAAAAGAAACTATTTCCGGTAGCCAGTCTTATTTTATGGAACTAAAAATAAAATCTAGGTTACTTTTGAAGAAGAAAACAGATGGATAATAGCTAATTCGATAAATGCCTATGAAGTTGCAGGAAACTGGCTCAGGGGTACATGGCAGGAACAATACTCAAGGTCAGGGCACAGACCTGAGCTGCTGCAGACATAAGTCCTGCTTCTCCTAGTCCTGACTTTGCAGCTTATACTGATGACACAACCAGCCCTTGACAATGGCCACCACCACTCCCACACAGCTAGGAATGATGCTCCGTTCTTCAGCCACGGGGCTGCATGGAAACTTTCCTCATGGTGCCTGCTCCTTGCGTCACCCCGATTGGCAGTCCACAGGGTGTGTCTGCACCTGGAGTGTACATCCATCCCAGAGTTACCGGGACAACTAGGAGAAAGAGTATCTGGTATTTTCAACCACCTGCCAAGATTCTTAATATGGAAGAGGGGTTTGATGTGAGGCCAATGGTAGAGCCATCATAATAGCAAAAATGACAATCATCCTAAGTGCTATAACATGGTAGTGAAGAATATGGACTGCAGTCAAACTATTTAGGTTGGAATTCTGCTCCTTCCTTCCCTTAGCTATTCAGCCAGGCAGATTCCTACCTCCAGGTCTTTGTTCCTGCTATTGCTTCTCCCTGAGATTCACTTCCCTCCAACAGGGAGTGCTTTGCCAGCCTCATCTTCTTGCTGAGGTATGCTATTCAAAGTTGGACCCCAGGCCTTGTATGCATAATTAAATGTTTAAAAACAAAAAATGAAGTCACTTCCTTTGCTTTCTCTATGAGTTGCTTCTGCCAAGAACTTACCACCTGGATCTGAACTCATCACCTTGGAATGAACTACAGAATTTGCCTGTTGATCCTTCCCTTATGCTGTTTCTCCCTCCTACAGCCCCTGATTGAATGCAAGACCCCTGAGCACAGGGGTTCATCTATATTGGTTACAACTATATTCCCCCAACCCCACAGGAATTTCTGGCACATACAGAACATTCCATAAATATCTGGTGATTGAATAAATTGGGCACAACATCTAACTCATTTCTTCAAGCCTAGCTCATCACCTAAAATGGGATTGCTAATTGAAACTATATCACCTGGGCTTTTTGTGTGAACAGTTAAGTTAGATTGAAGTTTGTGCTAGAGAGGGTGATAGTCCTCTTAACAGCCACCCTGCATTCCTTGTCTCCATCCCAGCTCTCCCCAACCCCACTGGGTCAGTTAGACCAAAGTCCCTGCCACTTTGGGAAAGATGTCTCCAGGTAAAACCAGAAAACAAAGACATCACATTCTTGGCTTTTCAGTTTGATGCTGTCAGTCCAGAAGTAAGACAGAAAATATTTAGGAGAATATGAGATCAAGTGGAACCAGTTCTTCTTGTCTCACCACCAATCCCCAGAAAAGTCTCCCAAGGTGGGAAGTACGGGAGAGAGCATCTGAGAGAAGTCCTCTCCCACTCTGCACCATCCTCCCTCACCCCACCTCCCCCAGTGTCAGCTGCACAAGGGAGGAGTGGGCAGAGCTCTCCTCCAGCTGCAAAGACACTGGGTACCCACGATCTCCAGTGGCCCTGGCATGACATGGAAGGCTGCCAGGTTTTCCTCCATCCTCTTCCCCCCAAATGGCATTAGAATTAATGAAGAAAGATGTCACAGCAGAAATCAGCACTTAGCACACAGCCAGGAACCAGGTGGTACATAGCAGTGCCTGCATGCCTGTGACAAGGATGACGGTGACCAAAGACCAGGCCATCCAGTTTGGCAGCCACCCTCACTGGAAACACTGACCTCGGGCCAGAGACTCAACTTCCCCAAGGGATACATGCCACGTCAGGGATACAACTCAATTCTGAATGTAAATGCCACATCAAGGGGAAGGAAAGAAAGGGAAATGTTCTGAAATACTGGGCTTAAACCCAATTCAACTTAGAAAACACCCAGGTAAGTATAATTCCCCAGCCACGACTAGAATTGGGCCTCAGCAGTCATGCAGAATGATGTTCTGAAATAAAGATTTTACTAGAATATTTAATGAAAAAGATAATGAAGTTGGAAAAAAATAGGTGGCTATACTTACTTAACTCATAGTGTGTGGCCTATGAAAACCATCTCTACTAAAATATATAAGAAACATATCATAGTTTCTGGTGCTTAGTAAGTAACTAGATAAACGGCAGCTGCTGTCACGACTGTCAGGGAAGGTCAGACTGCAGGCCACGCACTTTACATGCATCATATCTCTGACGCCTACACCATCCTGCCAGGAAGCTATTTTATTATTTCTGTTTTGTATGTTTTTAAATTGGGGTTTGGAAAATTTGATGATTGTGTTGAAGACCCTGATTAGGAATAGTCAGAGGTTGTGGGCTTTAGGCCTGGGCAGCCCTACTCCATCCGAGACTGTCACATGTCGCTCAGAATCACCGGGGCTGGGAGTCTGCAAGGCGAGGTAGGTGCTTGCTCGGCCCACACAGCTGGTCGGGGCAAAGGGACTACCATCCATTATGGCGCAGGTCCTGGCCAGTGAGTGAGAGTCCAACCCACGTTGACCTCAAGTAGAGGGCCATTACTGTGTTGTGGAGAAAATCCAGGGATCTATGGACTTTGACCTGGGACACTGATGGATAGCCCTCAAGGGTCTTCTAATCACTCAAGCCCAAGACCTTCGAGTTAAAAACTGTATGTCAGGGAATGTCCTCAGTTGTCATTTCAGAGCAGGAACAAGCCAACACAATCACAAACTAAAGAGAACAAAGTTACCCTGAGGCATAGTTGTACGTTCCCTGTTTCTCGATAAGGAAAATCCAGGGGTGTGTGGTTATACATGGAGGTGACCCCAAACCCTCTACCCAGTCCCCTGATATCTCTAGAAAAACCCACATGACTGGCTGGTGATCTTTGGTGATCATTTTGTGGGTGGGGGCTGCCTTTGAATGGATACTCTGTAAACAGAAAGAAGCTCAGAAGGACAGAAGTAGACTCCTCCAGACAAACAAACTATAAGAGATTAAGCAAAACATCCTGGCCAATGACCCTCCCAGCAAGAGGCAGGGGGTCTCTGTTCAGGATGCAGGCTGGAGTGTGCGTGTTCTCAAGAGAGGGAGGTCAGCCCCGCTTCAAAGCACACCACCAAAAACCGTATGTCCCTTCCAATGGCGGCTTCTCTGAACGTGATGTCTTTATCCTCATAAAAGCTCACCACTCTGGCAGAGAAAGAAATTGCCCAAAGCCAAAGCATCAATTAGGTCTCAAAGAACTCTGAGATAATAACTAACCATTACTGAGCTCTTACAACATGCCAGGCCCTGCTGTAGGGTGATTTGATTCTCAAACCGTGGAATTCTTACAACCACTCTCAGAGGCAGGTATCATTGATTCTACAGCCCAAGGTCACACAGCTAAGAAGTGACCACCCTGGATTCCAGCCCAGGGAGTCTGTCTCTAGCACTGGGAGCTAAGCACCTCACCCCTGCCACAGCCCTTCACCCAGTGAGTAGCCATGCTTGTTTTGTGTGTTTATCTCCTCTGCCCTGACCACGGGCTATTTGAAGGCAGGCATTATGTCTAATTTATGCCCATATATCCTTAAATCCTAAAAATAATAAGACTCTTGAAAATGCTCAGTCTATGCAGAATTGAAGGGTGAGTTTAAAGTTTGCTTTATTGCAGAGAAGAAAGGTAACTGAGAAAAAATATTATTTGGTAAATTCTTGCACCATATTGATCATGTTAATAAATTGCATTTATTTTTTCATAGTTCTCTTGAATTCTATGAGAGGTAAATGTTATCATTGATGTGGTTTCATAAGAGAGAAACCAAGCCATGGTATGCACAAGACTCCACAGCTAGATTCTCATTTAGACATTTGACTCTTTGCCATGCACTCAATTATGAGCCAACAAATGACCTCTGGGCTAGAATAGGAAGGAGGACATTCAGCGTCTAAGAAGAAATGTACCAACCAGAGCTACAAGGAAGTCTTCCTGGAGGAGGTGGCACCTGACCTAGATTCTGAAGGAATCCATCTCTGACATGCAGAGATGGACAGGCAGGGCAGGGCACTCCTGAGGAGGGAACTGGATAAGCCAACACATAGAGTCAGAAAACTGTGGCATGTAAAAGAAAATCACAATTACTTTCACTTGGCTGCAACTCAGGAAGAGTAAAGAGAAATGCCTGAGATTGAATTGGAAAGGAAGACGGGAACCAAATAGCAGAGTCTAGAATGATAGACCTGAGGGCTTGGATGGAGTTACTAGGCAATAAGGAAGCGCCATATGCTTTTGAGCAGGTAGTGATACATTAGAGCTATGCATTAGAGCTATTAGGGTGACTTCACAATCAAAAAGAGGATGGTTTAAAGCAGGGTGACATTTGCACAACAAAGGGCAGTTAGGATAACTTGAAAAATGGGCTCAAGGTCTTAAGCAGGCACAGGGAGGAGAGACTAGAAGCAATAGATAATGGAGAGCCAGAACCAATTATCTCGCTACTGGTAGGGTGTGAGGGTTGTGATGGAGGAAAGAGTTAAGAAAGATGTAAGGTTTTCCTCCAGGCTCAGAGGATGACAGTTCCCTTAGCAGAGAGCATGTACGTGGGAGCGCAGACCTTGTCAGGGCTGCTGGGTGACTGAAGCTAATGAGCCATCTCCCTCATACTGGGAACATTTTCTAAAGGGTCAAATCTAAATTCCAGGCCATCTGCCCCCTCCACCAGGAGAGCTCCAGTCGGTAAGTCAGGGCTTCACTTCCATTTCTTAGACAAATTCTCTTTCTAAATTTGATTAATGCAGGGCAATGTGTACGTGATATCAGTGTCAGGCATCAATAGCTGCCACACACACACACACACACACACACACACACACACACACACATACACACATACACTCTCTGACGCCCACACGCACACCCACCACCACTAATGACCAGCAGCTTAATGAAACCCCCTCCCCTGTGTGAGCCGCATTAGTGAGTTGATCCAGTAATAGAAGACAAGCCGTACAAATTGAAAACTAAAAACTTCCAGATTTCATCCTGCTTTTCCTTATGTCACTTATTTTATGCTGCATGAATTGGATATTAGTTTCCCTGTTTCGCTGAAATGTCGGATCACTAGGGTAGCTTGAGCAGACTCAATTTCGCTTCGAGTAATAGAGTGAGATTATTCAAAATTATTTCCAGTGGGCTGAGCTTGCCTGTTCCTTCTGTTATGAGAATAGAAGTAAACAACTCGCCACCCTCCTCGCAAGCTGACATCCTTGACACAGCGCCCCTTTGCCTGGCTCCTTAATCGCAAGAGCATTTTGGTTTTAGCCACGCTCAATTAATTCATCCAGGAAAGGGTCCAGTCAGAAAGAGTTGATTTAAAGTGAGATAAACTGGGCATCTGCTTGGAAAACCAGATGATCCCAAATATGTCTTTCATCGTGAGAAAATGAGGAGCCCTCTCCACGTTGAAAGCGGAACTTCTCAGTGGTATTATTATTATTATTTCTTTTTTTTTTTTTTTGAGAGTTTCAGCAGTGGCAGCCACAGAAGGGTGCAGGGAATGCCTCTCCTTTATACAGGACTGTAAGTCGACCCTGCTGTGGGGGAGATGAGACCGCCAACCCATCCACAATCCCAGCCTGCCTCGGGGACTGGCAGTGCCAGGTGGGAAGGGCTAGGGCACCAGAGGGGGCTTTTAATTCCAGGTACACATTCAGTTGGTCGCTCTTGCAGTTGAGCACTCAAGAACTGAGCTAGCACTAGGGAAATAGGATGTCAAAAACTTTGGCTCACATTTGGTAAGCAGCGGAAAATTAGCCCCTCTCTCAAATTTTTGCAACAATGTTCCTTTTAAGGCATCCAGCTTGGGCAGGAAACCCAGGCCATTTAGATAGCCCTGAAGAGGCAGGAGGGGGGGCAATATGGGGTGGGGAGGATAAAGGAGCTATGTGGTGACAAACCCCAAACCCACAGCCTTCATGTGGTGACATTCACTTGGGGAAGAGGATTCCTCACCACGTGAATTTTCCACTCTGTGTGCCCGCTGTGGGGCTAGATTTCTGGCTCAGAAAGGAGGCGGGACAGAGAAGCTTCTGTCCCGTGGGCAGGAAGACCCAGGCCCCGATGGTGGCCTCGAATCTTTGTTGTGCCGAAAGCATTATGTGGCATGAAAGAGCTGGGGATGTCAGGGACCAATCAGAGCATTAAAAACAGGCTTTTCTGGCCTTCCAGGGAAGGCTAAGATTTCGGTTCCACTGCCATCTCCTCACATTTTCCACTGATGTCACCCCCGGACAAATAATTGGTGGAGAGGAGACTTAAAGGGGAAGAGAAGGGCTTGGCGAACAGAGCAGCAGGATAGAGAGAAAAACAGGGCTGGCCCCGGATGTGACCATGGGCTTTCACCCCCACGGGAGAAGCAGGACTGCAGACCAGCTTTTGCTGCAACATGAAACCTTCTTGTGATTCCTAGATCACTAAATGCCCGGGAAGGTGTGCTTCTCTTCAGGACAGGAGAGAGATCTGCTGCACGCCAGGCCCAGTGTGGCCCCTGCTCTCCCAGCCATAGCAGCAGCATGGCGGAGCAGGCAAGCAGGAAGCTGGTGCTCAGGAAGGGATTGTCTGGGCCTTCCTGAAGACCTGTGCCACACCGGAAGCCCCTAGGCCCTTCTCTGGACCTCAGCTGTAATGAGTGCTTGGCCAGTGACTTCCATCATATAACTGAGGAGCTCAGTGAGTGTGCTGTCAAAGCTCATTTGAAGGTCCCTGCAGACAAACTTTTCAAATCAACTGAAATTCAAGAAATGGTAATGAAATGTCACCCATGTGTCAGTCATCATGCTAGATACTTTCACATTAATCACTGACAAAAAATTTGTATCAGTTACCTGTGCTGTGTGATCACTTTGCTGAGTACTGGGGGAAAAGCAGTAAACAGAACGGATGCAGCTCACATTCTCTCAGAGCTCAGGTTCTAGCTCTCTGGCAATACTATGATCCTATAGTATTAGCTGCTTTGAACAAATCAGATAGCAGCTCAGAAAGACAGAGTGACTTGCCCAAGGCCACACAGCAGTCAAGGGCAGAGCCAGGAGAGGGCACTTGGTCCTCTGTCCTTAAATGAACATCTCTTTCTCTTACACACGTAAACAATCTCCCCAGCCCATCAGACAGAAAGGAAGGAGAGGGAAAAAGAAAGAGACTGAGAAAAGACTTAAGCTTCTGCAAAATATTTTTATAAAAGCTGTCTCTAGCTCTCACTCTCCAGGAGACCAAAGCTCTGACCTGCCCAAATTCTTCCTCTACTCCAAATATTTCTTATGCCAACCAGGCAAGAAATGCTAAAGGGGCCAACCAAAAAAATAAGGCTCTAATAATAATAATAGGCTTACATTAAACCAAATAAAGTCATTCTGAAATGACTAAAGAGAAATAGCAGAGGAGAAATGCCTCTGGGCTCCCACTCTGTTTATGCATTGCACATTATACCTTTTCATCACAATTACCTAAAGTGGTACATTTGTACTTCCATAATGTATGGAATTCATTACATAGTTTTGCAATGAAATTATCACACTGTGCCT
This sequence comes from Talpa occidentalis, assembly GCF_014898055.3. NCBI lineage: Eukaryota > Metazoa > Chordata > Mammalia > Eulipotyphla > Talpidae > Talpa > Talpa occidentalis. Next base: position 31,102,322 of record NW_023603184.1, read on the forward strand.
GGGACATCTGCACCCTGTCATACATCATTCTATTCATTTCTAGTTAATTTAATCCCAATATCTGCCCACATGATAAGACAGATGTTCAGCTACGCTGCAGCTTCAATGGTTTTCTGCCTTGAAGAAACTTGAAGCTGTTGAAAGAAATGACATCTTTTAGACAGAAAGCTTACAGTATTACAAAGTTTGGGGGTTTTGCCACTTGACTATTATCATCTTTTATTATTTGCTGGGCTATCATAGTAACCTCTGCCGTGAGGATCAACATGTGAGATTAACAGAAGCAAAATGCTAATGGGAGTATTCCTATGAGTATTTCCATAGCCACTGAAAATGAATCCCCATCAAAACTGGTTTAGAAATATCTGCATGTCACTCAAAAAAAAATTCTAGTCATTTCGCACTGTTATGTCAGTCACAGTTGATGCTTTGCAGGGCGGGGAAGGAGGCCACGGCTGCCTGTCTTTATCAGATGCCAACGACAGTCTGCAGGCTTGGCTCCTGTGATCTCCTTCTCCACACTGCCATGCTGGGAGGTACCCCTCTATGCCACACCACCACCCCCCACTGGCCCCAGAGCCCGTGACTTGTGTGTCTCCCTGTTTCCCGCACTTCCCTGGTCGAGCATCCCATACAAGAAAGTTCACTGAACTGGAGACAGTTTTCCCTGAAGGTGTGAATTCTGGCTCACTGCCACTCACCTTCTAGGTAACTAAGGGGGAGTTACTCAATTCTCTTCTGCACTTGCACCACACCATTTGCATGAGTTAACACTAACAATTACTTCCTAGACATACAGGGATTAGATGAGAAAAATGGTTGTGAAATATTGAGCAGAGTGCTCAGCTTAATAATGTCCATAGTATTAATAATACTTATAATAATGAGTGCAGCACTTCGCATATATGAAAATTGTCTGGCATACTTCCTACCTCATGGTAACCTTTAAGGAGGTAATGCACATGTTAGTACTATCTCTATTATTATTTATTCCACAATGTAGCCTGTAACACAGAAAAAGAAGTGAAGGTGAAAATCAGTTCTGATTTTTACATGGCCAACTGCTGCCCTTCTTAGAGCATACAAAACTTGCAGAGGATTCTTACTTAGAGGTGAGGGCATAGCAAGAAATAAAAACACCATATGGAGCAGGCACAGAGGTGTATAAACACACAGTCCATACAAACTTCCAGGAGGCTGCCCTTGAAGACAGGAGATACCACTGCACTACCGAAAAAAACCCTGATTATCCCAGCTCTCTTTATTCAAGAAACACTTATCGAGACCCAACTAAGTGCTAGAAACTGTGTAGGGCTATTATGTGAGATAACAGTCATAATGATATAGATTCTATATTAAGATGAACGTGGATGTAATTAGGCAATGCAGGAAGTCCTCACTTAACTGCACTGATAGGTCCTTGGAAGCTATGACTTCAAATAACAGCATGAAACCGATTGTACCATACGCTCATTGATATAAAAAAGAGAGTTAATTTCCTCTGGCATATTTCTGGCCCCCAAAACTCACTAAATTTCTAAATAAAGGCTCAAAACACTTCAGATATTAAACAATCATTTGTATTCATTCATTCATTTTCCAACGCACTTATTTGAGTTCATGTTGGTGGGTGGGTGGTACCCTGGAAGCTCAGGGTACAAGTCAGCACCCAAACCTGGACCAAAAGCCCTTCCATTACAGGCGCCCTCACAAGCACATCCACGCTCACCACCATGGGGTAATTCTGACATGCCAATGTACCTCAGCACCCAGAGAAAAATTCCCACAAACATGGGGAGGACATGGAAACCTCACATTCCCCCACAGGGATTGGTTTTATTTCTCATCATTGTTATGATGATATTATACAGAACAAAAAATTGATAATATTCTGGAACCTGATATACATATATGTTCACATATATGAAGAGACATAAAAATATAGGTGGAGTTAATCATGTTTGGGGATCCATTTGCATTGCTTACCAAGTGGCAGCAACATTGGTTAGGAGGTCTAACCCAGACCCAAGAGAACCTTGTTTATCCAACTGATTGACTGTTACAGGCAGAAAATTTTCAAGGTGTTTCTTCCACCATCTGGGGGTAGTTCAAGGCTCTCCGTTCTGTGTTCTTCTTTACTATTCTGTTGTGAACTCCTTTCTTTAAATACTCAAGCTTTTATGATAATTATCTTCTGCATTGTACTTTACACACACTTTCAGATACATACCCACACACGCATCCCTTTCTTATTTTCGCCTTTTTTATTTTGCCTCTTTCTGACTAAGTCATAGCGGTGGTCACAGAAAGTGGCTTTTTTGATGAGTTCATTGAAGGATGGCTTGAAGTTGGGCTTTTATACAAATATCTGCCACCCTATCCCAGCATTGAAAACTACTTGTTCTTGAGTCACTCTTTCTGCAAAATCTTTGAAAGGAACGGTGGACCTGAAGGTGTCAGGGGCAGGACAGGGAGGATACACTGGCTCTGATTTCTCTCATCTAACAAGAAGCCAGAAGAAAGAGCTCAGCTTCTGAGCAGGTCAGTAGGAGATAACGAAAAGAGTGGAGCCCAGATGGAGCCAATGTCACGGTGCTTGAGATACTGAGCAATATCGTGAGAGATGGGACGTGGACATGGGATTAACCCACCCCATGGGCAAGAAAACCCTGGCCACTAGACCTTCCCGTTCAGCATCAGTGACCATGCAGATACAGCAGGCTTGGTTCCTGGCCAGAGTCAGTAGTCATGTTCCTGAGATGGCTGTCTCCATTGGTCTAGAATATCAGAGGTACAAGTAGACTAAGGGGCCAGCCAGCCCAGTCATTTTTTACAGATGAGAGACATGAGACTGACGGTATCTGTTTCACCAGTCCACATCCTCTCCTCACTGTGCATCCTTTGTCTTTGTGCCCCAAATGCTTAGTTCAGTTGTAGGCCTGCTGTGGAAGATCAGCACCTGTTCAATGGATTATAAATGAGGAGAGGCCAGAGAACAGCCAGGGCATACCCAATTCATGGCAGAGCCATTAGCAAAACCCAAATGTCCCCACCCTGGATGTCCTTATTGAAGACTCTGATCACCAGACAGATTTGCCTTTCCAGAAGACAAATGTTGCCTTTCCAGAAGGCAAAAGATGTTTCTAGAATATCTTATAGTCAGAAAGCCACCCTCATCGCTCCCATCACTCACAACATTGCCCATCAGCCCAAGCTCTGCAATATCTGCCCCTTCAAGAATCTAAGGTCAAGTCCTTTTTCTCTCTGGGTCCCTTTACACCATCATTAACTTGAAGTGCTGGGTCTATAGCACTTAAGGACATCTTCCCAGAGGTCCACCCTCTGCTCACTGCTGAATTCTCAGTGCATAAAACAATGTCAGCATATAGAAAGGCCCTAACAAATATTTAATGAATGTCACCACATAGTAAGGTGAGAACAAGTAAGAACAAGTGAATGAACAATCCAGGCATTCAATTAAGTTTCAGTTTGTGGGTCAGCAACAATTAGAAGTAAATTCCTAGAGTTCTGCTTAGGAAGGGTTTAAGGCAGCCCTTGGGCTTTCTCAGAAAGAATGCTGTGATTAATTAGCAAGGCGTGGCCTGGGCTCAGGGGCACATAGTATGGCCTGAATATTTTTTTACCTGGTGGTAGGAGAAAGAGTGTATTTTGGTTTTGTGGAAGGGGACGAAGAATGGGAAATAAGAATTAAATCTGGGATTGGGGCCTCCCTGGTGGTGCAAGGGGTGAAGACACAAACCTATGAAGCTATCCACAGCCACTGCAGCACAAGTTCGATCCCCAGCCAGGGAGAAACCCACATGGCGCAACAGACTCCTCCTGACTCGCCTGCTGCTCCCCCCAGCAGTGTATTTCAATCAATCTGCCTGTTCTGTTCCCCACTCTGTCTTTGGTGAATCCTCTCACCCCCACACCTCTGACCTGTACCCCAGTTCTTGTATGCATAAATAAATAAATCTTTAAAAAAAAAAACCCAGGACGACAAGTTCAAACTATCATCTTTCACCTACAAATCACTCTGGCGATGATGCTGGGAGGACACATTCTGAGAGTTCTCTAGCATTTCCCTCCTAATCACACTAAGCTTCCACTTGAAGTCTATCTGTGCACTCTGACCAATCCCCTGGGGCTGTGTCAGGGGCCTCCCTCTTCTGCTGGAGCAGGTCACTTTAATCTGACCAGACTGGCAGCACATTTTCAAAGGCTGACAGTATGTTGCCTGGAAACTAATTCTGATTAGTAGGTGATACCTTCCTCAGGTTCTAGGGTCAAACAGATCTGGCTACCAGGTCTGCAACCTATGCTTGATTTGATGTAGATAAACTAATTTCTTTGTATAAAATGAGAGTAATAATAATAAAACCATACTGTAGGACTGGACAAAATGGAAGAATCCCTGCAAAGTGATCAGCATATTTTGTGTTTGAATTTCATCCTCTCCCTCATTCAGTTGACTTTAGGTCAGCATGCATAGGCAGCGCTGATGTATTTCCCAAAGAGCCACCAATGTTTAAGTGGATGGAAAGAAAGAGGCTTCTCCTCTGTGGTTTGCAGCAAAAGTAGCTGCTTTTCCTAGATCCTGGAAGCCAGCTTAATATTGAGTTCCCTGACTGGGGGCCTGTAGATAAACTCTGAGCATATTGAACTCCAGCTGTTGAGCTGAGGAACAGCTGGAAATTACACAATTGACATCTAAATGGAAGCGATGATCCCTGCACAATCACCTCTCCATTACCTGCATAGAACTTTCTGCCTCAGCCTTGCTGATTTGTCTGTGACTGCCCATGCCCATTCTGGCCCAAGCTGCCATGGTGTCAGTATGGCAGTGGTTATGACAGGTATGTGTGTTATGTGTGTGTGTGTTTGTGTGTGTGTGTGTGAACATGCATGTATGTACGACTGATAATCACAGCCATGTCTACATACAATTTAGGGAGCGCATCTCCATGTCTATCATCTCTGCTTCTGTTCCTGAATATATGAAGAAACTTGCAGTCTCCCTTCAAACAATCATACTCTGGGCAGAGTGAAACTGTTCTTGGCTGCTTCACAGCCCCAGGGTCTGCAGCAGCAATTGTTCCTGTGAGACCCGGAAAGGCAGGTAGAACAGTATGATAGGAAAAGCATTAACTTCTGTTACCGCAAAGTCCAATTCCCAGCACTGTCATGTCCAGCTGTATGACCTCAGGCAAGTTATTTATTTTCTTTGTTTTACAGATACCTGCCCATGGTCACTATTGGGATCTCTGACTCTAAAGTCCTTTTGTTTAGTCACTACACAATACTGCCTTCCTTTTTGCTGCATCAATCCATCTGGTCCCATACAGACATCTGCACCTACAGACCTTGCCTAAATGCCTCCACCTGACCCACTCCCACTCCCTCCAGAACAAATTAAGGATGTCTTTGTGATCCAGGTGGAGGTAGGAAACGCCATTTTCTTTTCTTTATGAAAGATAAGGAAGAGAAAATAAGCATTTATGGTATAGCTACTATCTGCCTGGAGCTGGAGCTGCTGGTAAGTCACCAAGCTTCATTCCTGATTTGTAGTCTAGGTTTCTGAGGATCATAGAGGTTAAGGGCTTACCTGTGTTCACACAGGGAATGAGTAAAATGATAGCTTGTTTGGTGGCCACCAATAGTGGAGAAACAGCATCTCAGCCAGTTGGCAAGATCACAGGACACTGGCCTGAAGTTAACCTCTTGATTTTGTGGCAGTGACCTGGGAGGCAGCCTGTGGGAGTGACAGTGACCCAGGGAGACGGTAGGAGCAGCACTTCAGTTGGGCAAGGAAGGAACCATGGTGGCAGAGACTAGGACAACTGGGAAGGGAAGCCTCTGAGTTCCCACTCCAGGAGTTGGGGAGGAGAGTGGTTGTGACTGGGTAGAGGGACTAGGAAGTGAAAGAATGTAGAATGATGAAGCTAGAGACTAACCTGGTGACTTTTCACTGTTATTGAGACCTATCACATGACCTTTCCTTAGTATAAAATAGCCTAAGAGACACAGCTGTCACATTTCCACAGAGAGTATTCCATCTCCGAGCATTCAGTGAAATTATTCAGCGTCCCATACTCTGAATATCACGGCTGCTGAGGGCCAGGCATCAGACTCAGAATACAGCATTGCGTAAGACAGACAAATGCTTTGTTTTTGTGGTGCTTTCATCCCTATAATAATAGGTAGGGGTTAATAGATAATAAGCATGGGTTCTGACCCTGGGCTGGCACTGCCTGCCAGATAGGGACATCCCGTGTCTGTGTGAAATGGTGCCAGGGGAGGGGCATGTTTTGGTGTCATAAAGTTTCCCTCCCCGCCTTCCCACTCTGGAATCCAAGTTGGGTCTGGAATGTTAAATGCTAAGTATCCTGCAACAAACAACTCATTTCTGCATAGTGAAGACATGCCCTCCTCAAAATGCCAGAAGCATCCTGATGGAGAACATATAGGGAAATAAGTAGGCTCCAGATAATATTAAAAACACTATACAGAGAACAGGGAGTGAGAAGAGATGGAGGAGACAGTAGAATCTACTCTGAGTTGGATGATGTAATAGATTGAACGCTGAGGTTCCTCCCACCCCACCCTGCCAGGAAAATATGCCCTTGTGCCAATACTCAGAACCAGTGAATCTGACCTTATTTGGAAAAAAGACCTTTGCAGACAAGATAAATTAAGGATTTTGACATGAGGAAGATCATTCTGGATCACCCAGTTGAGGCTTAAACCCAGTGACTTGCATCCTTCCAAGAGGAAGGCAGAAGGAGCTGTGGGTGGAACAGAAGAGGAGGGGACACAGCGCTGCTGAAGAGGCTGTGATATGCAGACAGAGGATGAGATTCGAGTGTCTACAAGCCAAGGGATGCCAGGAAAGCCACAGCCACGGAAGTTAGGAGAGAGACATGGGACAGATTCTTCCCCACTGCCTGGGCAGATAGGACTCTGTAATTATGTAACTCATCTCCAGAGCTGTGAGAGAATAAACTGATTATAGCAAGTGGATCTGAGGAGATCGCAGTTATGCTGAAACCTCACTGCTGAGAGGGACCAGCCACACAAGACACTGAAACACACCACAGTCTGTCTACGAAGAGAGACACAGGTCCCTATCCTGCCAGGGACGGGATAGAGTAACTCCACTGTGTGGGCCTGGACAGAGCTCCCAGGGCTCAAATTCTGGCTCTACTAATGAGTAGCTGTATGACTGTGGACAAGTTGTGATCTGAGTCTAGTCTCTTTTCCTCCCCTGAAAACAAACTTAATAATAGTGCTCTTCCTGAGTTGAAGGGAATGAGTTATCATTAATTAATTGCAACAATGTTTGGCACTCCGTGTTAGAGCTCAATAAATGTTAGCTATAATCACTATTATTATTATTTCAACTTGAAGTCACAATGGCCAGAATTCCTTCTTGATCACAAAGACTTAAGTGAAAAGGCCAAGGCTGTTTGTAAAACTCTGAAAGAACCAACCTTGGCCAGCAAGTATTCAAGGTTGAGACTTCCCATTTCAAGTCAGTGGCCTCAATGGAGGCAAGAAGGGAAGATCAGCTCACAGATCGCTGGAGGACAATGCTCAGGTTAGCTGCTTCCCTGACGCTGTGCACAGCTTGCAGATTCCTGCCTTTTAGAGCTCCGTGTGCGTGCCACCCAGCTCACCCTTTCAAGGCAAAAAGCCGCTGATAAACAGAGGACTGTCAGCGCCTCTGATCACACACCTGAGAGCCTGAGGGAAGGGAGAGGTTGGCTGTGGCTCCTTCCTTGGGACTAGAGGGAGGAGCTGGCTTGGCACGCACAGTCCTGCACAGCACCCCCACCCCTTCCAACATTTGAGGGCTCCAGAAAAGAAGTCATCTGGTGCAGATGAAGAGGTTTCAAGAGGAGGAGCCAGTGTCCTTAGTAAGTCACCTCCTGGAGAGGCCCTGATTTCCCTGCAATCTGCAAACATGTGCTGGCCCCTCCCTACTCCAGCACCAAGATAGACAAGGTCAAGTTGGCTTCTTGAGGGTTCCAACCTCTACTGGTTAGCAGGGATAGGATGCCAGGTTCTGCCCAAGAAGGGAAGGACCTGCGGAGGGTGAAGCAAAGATTGAAGTAAGGACTTGATTAGGCAGGGGATTCACTAGTACATGAGTGGTCAGGGTAGACCTACTACATCCCAGACACACGCTAGGCTCTGGGGTATAATGATGAGCCTTTTTCTCCTAGTGCGGAGGTCCAATGAGGAAGCTGAATCCAACCCAATCGTCACACAAACAAGTGCATAATTACAAAGCCATGTAAACCTACTGAGGCCATCCTGATTCCCCCAGTGCTCTCCCCTGGGGCTTCTTGCAGTGCTCCAGAACTTTCTAGACTCTGCACTCAGCCCTGGGTTTGATTCTGATCTCTACTAGCCAGACACACACTTTCCACTGCATCTGTCTGTCCCAGAGCCAAAGAAGATCCTCCCCTGGTAATTCTATCAGTGTTGGGGTTCAGACTCAGTGTCTGAACTATTCTCTCCCTCTGAGATGTGCAAATTAACTTTCCTCCTTTGTGGGGTTTCCAAGAAAGAAAAAGTAACAATTTCTTAAGGGTTGAGTAATTATTTTTAATTATTGTTACAAGAAAAAATCTGTACTTATCAAATGCAGATAAGTTGCAGGTGTGGGCTGGGTATACCACGAAAATCCACACTAGCACTCCACCTTTTTTCCCTGATAGCTATAAGATTGTCAGGTATCGGCTTCTGTTCCTCCCAGTAAGTATGGCCAAAAAGATAAGTCTGAGGCTGAGATCTGATGATGAGATCTCCCCAGTTTAGAGTCCCAATCCTAAAGTTTCCTGTGCTGACATTAATTTTACTATTTTTACAGAGTAAAAAGACTTGGCATTCAAAAAATTGGCCATTTATACAGCGGTCAGTCAGGCTACAGAGGAAGGCACCCTTACAATGGCTGGCAAGCAAGGACAGGCATAAGAAACCAGTTATTATCAGGATTTGAGGCAATGGGATGACTTTGGAATTGGCTGCAACATTTGACACTGGATGGCATCTCCATTGGGCTTGGGAGCTAAGCTCATATGGATCTAAGATTAAAGCACCATACAAAGTACACAAGGTTTTGGAAAAACGTGAACCCCTTATTGTTTATTGTTTGCCGGGCAATTTAGGACTCAGAGCTAAGCCTGATTTCTGGATTACAAAGGCCCAGTGAAGTACACACCATCCCAGGTCATTTAAATGCCAGACTGTATGGATGAGTGTGCAAATAGCACTTAGGAGTGGGGACGTTACATGCTGAGTATTTGAAACTGGCTTTGCAGGCCCGCCCCTCATTGATCAGGCAAAAATTATGCAGACCTGCATGCAAAACAAGAGACAAAGAGCTCATACCCAGCGAGGGTGACTCATATGTGCACAGGTAATGACGACCATGAGTGAGATCCAAACAGAACACAGATTCTGGAGGAAGGGAGACATCCAAAGTTTATCTGTCATTGGGGGCTTTATTGGACAGTGGCATCCTTATAGACAGATGGTGTGACATGAACAAGAGGGCATAGTGTGAGGGTGTCAAGAAGGACAAATTTCAGAGAGCAGTGAGGCAAGCAATCAAGAAAGCCCTCATAGGTGAAAGATGTTCATTTTGGTGGGGTGGGGAGGGTGGTCTCTCCTGAAGACTTCATCCTAAAGCATCCCCTGTATCTACCCAGTCACTTGCTACCTTCCTACACCTTCACCCACAAGTAGAGTCCTTCATTGTTCTCCTTCCTGGCGAAATGACTATGTAAACTATGTAAACCTCCACCTAAACTTCCTGCAGGTGCTTTAACAAGTGGCCTGACCACCTTTGAAAAGTTATTCCTTGAGGTATCCTAATCCATGTAAGCTTCTAAGTCAAGGCAGCACATCTTCTTGTTTAAAATATTATAAATAACCTATGTGTCTCGGCATTATAAACTAAAACCAGTCAACAAATTTAGTCGTTGATGTGATGTTGGGTCTGTGGCGGTCATGTTGACAAGGAAAACATAGGGGAAACCAATGCGAGATGAGGGGGTGGGTTAGACACGAGTAAACCTGGTAAGACTCCCAAGCATAAAATGTGACTCACTCAAGGTTGTCCAGCTAATGAAGAGTGAGACCCACGTCTTCTGATTTCTTTTCGCAGCAAGGCACTGCCTAAATAGCATTTAACATTCGAACCTGAGAACAATATCCATTTGCATTTGCCTAAGTAAATTACAGGTTTCTACAAATGGCACTATGGGTAACAGCATTTATGTTAAAAAATCCCAGTGTTAAAAATGGTCTTCAAACATGGATTTTCCTCTCCAAGGTTGCATTCAGATGATTCTATAATTTTGGCAATCAGATGCACTCTCATTACTTGTCTTCGGTTTCCTGTCCACTTGGAGAACGCTAGTATAGAAATTAAAGAATCAGAGTCTGGAAACGCCTGGTTTTGATGGATACACTAAAGTGTGGGATCTTTAGCAGGATTGTTAACCTTTCCACACTTTATTAACCATTTTGCACCACAGTCTTCCTCCAGGAGATTGTGATAGAAGAAGCACCTATCTTATGAGATAGCTGTGAGGATAGAATAAGTGAATGCATATTAAATAACTAGAACAGAGCTGGCACTTGATAAAGGCATAATGAAAACTTGCAGCTGCTATAATCATCAAAAATATTATTATTTTACATAGTAGAGGATCTCAGCCCTCATATGAAGGTCTTAGAATTTGATTCAAATTAAGATGTATCTCCTTGTCCATGTATCTCTACTCCTTTTGACTCAAGTAGCCTTGAATTACTTGATCAAGTTGCATATCAATTAGGTTCCAGGCAGGAGAGAGATGGCATACTCAAGCAAGTAACAAAGGATAATTTAATGGAGAGACTGTTTATAGAATTGTGGGAAGAATTAAAGGAAGCCAACAATGGATGATGCGTCATCCCAGGCCAGCAATAGTGGGGGCCACATCCTCCCCTTGGTCTGAAAGGACAAAAGGATGATGTGATGAAGGAGCTACGTAAGGGGAACTCTAGTGTTCAGAAAAGTTTATAAACATCCACACTATTCTGGCTGAGAAGGAGCTCCATCCCATGTTCCATTCTCCTGTTGGTTTTGTCTATTGACCAAGCCCAACTCCAGCCAGAGGGCAAGAGAAGTGAGCCTGAGCAAATCAGTCCAGAGAAGCTGGACTTCTGGGCACAGAGCTGAATAGAGAGAGATGAATGGTCCAGAGGGACCAGTGGAGAAGATTCAGCACAATGCCTTTCTTTCTTTTTTTTTTTTTAAGGATTGATTTATTTATGCATACAAGAGCTGGGGTACAGGCCGGAGATGCGGGGGGTAAGATGATTCACCAGAGACAGAGCGGGGAACAGAACAGGCAGACTGACTGAAATACACTGCTGAGGGGAGCAGCGGGTGAGTCAGGAGAGGTCTGCCTCACTATGTGGGTTGCTCCCTGGCCGGCGATTGAACTCGTGCTGCAGAGGCTGCAGATTGCTTCATAGTGTGGTGCTTAACCCCTTGCGCCATCAGGGAGGCCCACACAATGCCTTTCTTACTTTGCTATGGGGACCTATAAAAATGCACCAATGATAGTAATATATCTTTAACCATAATTAGAGGGACAGAAGTTGGTCCTTCCCTGGAGACTGAAGTAAATGCAATGGCAGTGAGGACAGGTGAGAGAAGACATGAGACACATTTCAATAGCACAAATAACAGGTCTTGAAGAACACTTATTTCCTTACATATGTGGAAGCTATGGAAGCGAACCTAGATGAGGGAGAAGCTAGAGCTGAATTAGGGAATCTAGGGGAGGAGATGGCTCCTCTTCACTACAAAAGTACTCTTATTACCACTTTTTCTTTTTTTAAAAGCAATTTTTTTAAGACTTATTTTTATACAAGAGTTGGGGTACAGGCCAGAGGTGCAGGAGGGTGAGAGAATTCACCAGAGACAGAGCAGGGAGCAGAACAGGCGGATGACCGAAATACACTGCTGAGGGGAGCAGTAGGCATGGCAGGAGAGCTCTGCGCACCACGTGGGATTCTCACTGGCCAGCCGGGATCGAACTCGCACTGCAGAGGCTGCAGAGAGCTTCCCAGCGCTGCGCTTAACCCGCTGCCTTTCTTCAAAAAAAGAAAGGACTTCACCAAAGTCCTTCATTTTCTTGGTGGATGGATTCAGAAGGAAATCGTCTTACTGGTGGTGTTTGGCAGCTGAAGTCTATACTGGCCCAGGTCCCCAGCACAGAGCTGTACCTTGGAAACTCAGTGAGTAGTTTGGACTGATTTCCCTATTAGCTAGGAATTTGCAATCTCAGGAGAGGGATAATTAGCACAAGTGGTGCAATTTGACTCATCCTCAACTGAAAGCTGCAAGGAGACAATCAACATCAAAAAGCCTCTTGGTCCGGAAGTCTGTAAGGAAGTGGCTAAGGATAGAGGGATTTTGATTTTGTGCTTTTAATTTTCAGCTGAACCAGGCCCTAATTGGAACAATATCATCTATTACATATGTGTCCCCATGTGATCTCTGGGTCTGTAATATGCTACAGATAAGGATCTCACCATGGAGGGTCTATTACCATGATCTCTGGCTTGTGTTGCAGTCAAGGCAGTGTGGGATGGCTGGTTTTGCTGCTATGAGAGCAAATGCAGCTGGCAAACTTATTGGGTTTGCCTATCCAAACAAATTGCTCTTCTTTTCCTCCCTTGCTCTTGGCATCCCCTGCAAAGAATTATAATAATGAAGATGTCTGGTCACCAATGTCTAAAAGGCAGGAGATGTGCTTTTATAGCTAACTCCTAGTGGAAAAGCTTCTAAGAATTCACTTAGGTGGAAGACTGATTAGACTTCTCTGAACCAAGTGATACACATCTATTGAGCATCTGTGGTGTGCTGGAATTGTGGGGACACAGGGAACCTTTAAACATGGCACCTGCTGTCAAGTAGCTTGGTTCAGTTGATGTCAAATTATGTTTCCCTCAGAAAAAGAACATTTCTCACTATCTTGAAATTCTGAAGGTTGGAGGTGAGATTATTATAAATGAATCAAGTAGAAATAATTTATTTAAACTATAGAGATATATCTCATTTGACTGGTACAGAATTATCCTGACTTCCAATGAGCTACTAGTCCAATATCCAAATATATCAGTCAGCTAACCACAACAAGAGTATAATGACAAGAACCCCCACATTTCAGATACTTCTAACAGTATAAACTAATTTCTTATATTACCTTTGGATGGAAGATTGACTTTTGTCTGGGGCTCAGTTGCACATAGATTCTCCATCCTGAAATCAGACTGGGCAAACATCCTCCATATTGATACCACGATGAAGAAAAAAGTTCAAGAGAGGTAGTGGAAATATTCAATGATACACAAAACTCCTGTCCACATATAGTACATGACAATTTTTCCTCACAATCCATTAACCAGAGAAATTAGATGACCAAATGTAAAACAGAACAAGGAAGTATACTCCACCCATAGGGAAGCTATACAAATCTCACAGCATGGGGCTCCTTGGTGGTGCAAGGGGTTAAGCACAGAGCTATGAAGCTTTCTGCAGCCTCTGCAGCACGAGTTCAATCCCTGGTTGACCAGGGAGCTACCCACATGGTGCAGCTGACTGACCTGCAGCTCCCCTCAGCAGTGTACTTCAGTCTATCTGCCTATTCTGTTCCCCACTCTGTCTCTGGTGAATCCTCTCACCTACTGTGCCTCTGGCCTGTACCCCAGTTCTTGCATACATAAATAAATAAATCTTAAAACAAAACCAAAAACAACAAATCACACAGCAAGAAGCAAGGATATATAATCTTGGAAAGGAGGAAGAGAAAGTTTGGAACAATGATACATTATTCCACAGTAAGTCTCTTACTCATAAACATTTGCTTCCCTCGCTTGTGTGCTTCTCATACAAAATATAGCCACTCACAGACAGGACAAAAGTCTTATAGGATATGCCAATAAATTAAAATAATCTACATGCCCAAAATGGCCAAAATGTAAATATTGATCTAGACATATATGGACCACATTAAAAACAATTTATCTCTTCTATCTTTTCTTCCCCTAAACTTAACATGATTTGGGGGAACGTGACCAAGATAGCGGCAATGAACTCTTCTGTTTGTAAAGGGGAAGAATGAAAACATAGAAGCACCATGTGGTCAACTGGTCCATAGCAATTCTGAAATATGTCTGGGGAAATTCTGTAAACCCATACCCTGGAGTAGGAAATATTCTTTAATTAGATACTTGGTCCACTCCCTGGGCATAGTCATTTCTTCCCATGACTCTTGGTTTCATAATTTGATAATTCCTTCCTTTTCCATCATCCCCTTTAGACATATCTGTAGAGAAGAGTAACAAATATTCTGCCCTTAGCAGCTGAGTACCAGACACTTAAGGACCGCAATATTATTTTGTGTTTTTACCAGTCTGTTTTTTAACTCATACTGGTGGCTTCTTAGGAAAGAAAACTCTCAAAACACTATTGACTTTTTTACTTACCAACTTTTTATATGCTAATAGTCACACTCATGCATGCCACTTTTTCTAGAATTAATTATAGTTATTTCAAGCATCATCCTTTCATGAGAGGACATGTCCTTACTCTATTTTTTCCATTAACTATTTTGTCCAATTTAAATAATTTACTCAGGATTACTTTAATTCATTTAAAGTTTTTACAAATGGCTTGGAATTTAAACCTATAAATGAACTTTATCTCAATTTGTAATACAGTTTTTGTTGTTCAACACATTTCTTTTGCAGGTTGCAAATGAGAATTAGCTACATCTTAGAAGTCCTGAAAGTTCTGGATTGTCTTCTTTTTTATTCCTGCTTGAAAATTGGACAGTTATTCATGAACTCATCTTTTTCTTGCAGCACTTTGTCACATGCGGCTAAGAACAAGCAAGTCACATATGTTTCATTCTCTTAGCCAAACTCGTCACCTAAAGCCATAGCTTCATTAGGCAAATTATCTGTCTTCCAAGCAATCTCAGGATAATTTTACCAAATGTTTTGCCACAGGCCCAACATGAGTCACTTTCTTACTAGCTTCAATAATAGTTTCCTCCCTGCCCACTGCTTCACTCTCAAGCCAGTGCCACATAATTTGGTTAGTTTTGTTTTGTTTTGTTATGGTAACACCCCACTTCTGGTACCAATTTCTGCATTAGTCAGCTTTCTCTGGGTAAGGCCATGGTAATAGCCTAAAATCTCAGTGACTTCCAAGGTTTATTTTGCTCACGTATAATGTGAGCCTTACCCTGTGAAGGCTGACTTAAACACATCTACACTAGGAATATGAGTTCAAAGGAATAGCTCCAATGTTTCAGAAATGGAGTTATAATAACCAGGAAATCCTACAAAAGGAGAGCAACTGCCTCCTGCTATATTTCTTAATACAGTATATGACTTCACCATCTATCTGGCTTCCCAAAGCTACAAATAGATAGATGAGTAATCCTCTACTTCTTCTCTTTCACCCCTACATCCTCTAGCCATCAAGTAAAAATATTCCTGGCAACTGGAATATTACCTGAATTATTTTGTAGATTTTCTAAATGTTTGTTGTTATTTATGTCATTGCACAAAAATATCTGACACCAAAGTCTAATGTTTATTAATTTCCTTCTCTAAAGAAGGAACTATGACTCCCATAACTGCTAAGTGGTAATACAAGTAACCGAACCCAGACCTATCTTCCAGAAATATCCCTGAGAGTTCTGTGACTGCAATACTCATTATTTTGGGCTAACTAGAGGACAATAAGAAAGGCATAGGCAGACCCAAGTGTGTCATTAACTCATCCCTAGCCATGCATTCAAATATGCTCTCTTTAAGGATTAAGGCTGGGCCTCCCTGGTGGCACAGCAGTTGAGCGCTGGGTTGCGAAGCTTCCCGCAGCCTCTATGGTGCCGGTTCGATCCCTGGCTGCTCCCCGGCCACTGGAAGAGGGTCCTGCATGGCGTGCAGACCTCTCCTGCCGCCCGCTGCTCCCCTCAGCAGTGTGCTTCAGTCCTTCTGCCTGCTCTGCTCCCCGCTCTGGCTCCGGTGAATTCTCTCACCCTCCAGCACTTCTGACTGTACCCAGTGCTTGTATAAACAAACAATAAACAAACAAACAAATAAATAAATAAAAATAAAACTTAAAAAAAAGGATTAAGGCTAATCTGGGAGCACACCCTGAATCAAGGCTAACCTGGGAGCATGCCCTGGATCATCTTCATCTGAAGGAGATCAGGGATCATTCTGATGTAAGGGAGTCCCTGTGAGAAGCATTGGACTTTACCTTTAAACTCTAGGATTATTATAAGGGAGAGCCTTATGATGCTGATTTAATTACCTGACCATTCTTTTCATTAGCCAGGAATTATGAAAGTAACACAGACTAAAATATTTACATCCAAGCAATTGATCACAGATCACAGGAGCTAGTATTCAATGTTAAGATGTCTCCCATGAACCACATGTCCCAGTATTCATGAACATTCATTTTCTCTTGGTATTGTCTCAAGTGATTTGGTCTGTGATTCACTTTAACTGACAGACTGCAGCATTATGCTGTGCCAGTTCTGGGCCTAAGCTGTAAGAATACCTAATGACCACATTTACACCTTTAGGAGTCCTGAGCTTCCATGGAAAAAGTCTTGCTACCTGCTAGTAAACACATTTGGGGAAACCAAATGAAAAGTCTTCTTGGATAGGGAAATGTTCTAGATGACATGAAGACAGAAAGACCCAGATTCCCAGCTGAGTTTGGCCCTCTAGTCAGTCTTTCCTGATTTCCATAGCAATTGTGAAAGGTCAAGTGAAACAATGGTTGGAAAGTTGCTGTCTAAACTCTGCACAAGTATACAGGTTTGTGATATCAAAATTCAATCATCCATAAGTATGTGTTGATTACCAAGTGCAGCCAGACAGTGGTGGATAGAACGGGGAAGGGAATGTGGATTCTATCCTGAGGTATTCCCATTGGAGAAAAAAACAAATGTGTGCAGAGACAATACAGCACACTCAGACATTCTCCTGCTCAGTTCTTGTCAGAGCCACGGGGGTGGGAGGGAGGCCAAGAGGATCACAGGTTGGGCACAGGGCTGGGGGTGATGTGTGCCTCTCAAGGTCAGAACACATAATGAGGCGGTCATACCACCTCTCCTAGGGGAGATAGATTTGCTATGGCACATTCTGGAGAAATCAACTAACTTGTCATGGACTGTGCTGGTGAAACTCCATAGCAGACACAGGATCTTTGGAGAAGAGAGAGGAAGGTGATGTTATACTATCCCCAAGGTGCTAGAATTTGGATGGATTCTTCACCAAAGGGCACAAGGACCTTTTTGAAGTTAGTTTTCCCTGAATTAGCCCTCTGCTTCTGAAAATGACTTCTGGTCCTTGGAGAGAGACCAAACTTTTTGGAAAAAAGCCACAACGGGCAAGACTAGAGACACACTAATAGAGAGAGGGCACCATGGATTCACAATGTGTGGGGCAAGAACTGAAAGAGAAATCAATGAGAGAAATTAAATTCACTCCCAGCTAGTGACCACAGCAGCCTTCATGGGTCAGGGTGACTCCACAGGCTGTGGAACCACTGAACTTGGAGTACTGGACAGTCAGCCAAGGCTGAAACCCGACTGTGTTTTCAGTGACCCTTTGATGTGTCTGGTACCGCTCCATGAATGAGCCCTTTTCTTGATTTACAGGATTCTAGAATGAGCAGAGCTTCAAGATTCCAGCCAAAATTTTGCTTCCAAGTATCTCAGCCTGAGGTGTTCATAGTTATAAGTTGGACAGACTTATCTCAAGGAATGCTGGGACTTTAGACAGACTGAGGAGATAGAGAAGGAAAAAGTTCTATTCTCCTCTAAAGGGAATGCCAAAGGACTTTGACAGACAAGTAAATGTGTGTGGTGAGCCCAAGCTTAAATTAGGCTGGAGATTCTGTCAAAGAAAATCTACTCAGTGAGTGAGAATTAGAAGAATAAATCCAGTTTAAATGGATCTATGTATCAGGGATAATAGTAAATAAGCAATTCAGAGGCACATGGGGCCATGAGTAATTTCTAGGTTCACTAACTGATGAGCTGATGCAACAAGCCTAATTCAGGGTTCCCCCAGCTAGAAGCTCTGATCCTACAAATATCCTGCCATTCGTGTTGAGAATTTCGTCAGGGTGATGGGCCTGATTCAGGACACCAGTACCTACACGTTGAGAAGTCTAGGATGGAGTGCCCCAGTTTTCTGAATCTTTCTCTATTAAACCAATTCAGTCCCTTCATACGCATAAGCACAGCAAAGCTTGGCTCATGTTCTAGGGGACCAGCTTTCATTACATAGCTCTATGTTTGGTCCACTTTAAAGGTTGTTTTTGTGCTCTGATTAATGACCCAGAATCTCTCACCTGCTGCCAACTCTTAAAACCAAAGATACCTCCCCGCTTGAAATTTTATTTTGATCACATCGATCCTCCTGACTTTATAAGTCAGCCAAGGACTACCCCATGACCCAAGTCGTACAATATTCTTAGCCACTACCTCCTTTTTTTTCCAGCAGTTTATACCCCACATATGCCTAAATCTCTTCTCTACCCTCAGAAATAACATACACCTCACAGGGATGTTTTAATAAAGTTAAGTAGAAATATGGACCCAAACAGACACCCAAAGACCAAAAAGCTATTTTAGTTGGAGAAATGTTTTTTTCTCCAAACGATATTATACACCGTTGCCTGGTATGTAAAAATAGCATATATGTGTTGCTCTGGATGTAGTAAGGGCAGGGAGAGAGTTTTTCAAGGCAAATTTTTAGACCCCAAAGAGAACTAGCAATTCACAGGGCAAAGCAAGAGAATCACTGATCTAGAGCAAGTCACCTAATTTACAAAGAACACTGAGAACCAAGAACAGAAAGTTTGCCTAGAATCAGAATAAATGGGCATAAGAGTCTAGCCCAGAAAAAAGTGTCTGTTCTGACTCTATACATGGAGATTTCTATGTTCTGTCCCTAAAATATGTCCAGCATATCCATGGAATCAGATAACCAAGTTTATCAAATATATACATTGGACAAATACACCCATCTTATTTGGTAAATGTGTAAAATAACAAATCCAACATAATGTCAAAGAATATTTTATTTTCATGACTCCCTATTAGAATAATCACAAACCTTTTATTTTAGGAAAATTAGACAATACTCAAATTGAATTAAAATATGATTACTTTAGATAAATAATTGGAATTCTATTTGAAAATTTGACTGTTATAATGAGTCACTGAAATCATCTTTCCATACAAAACTAAGTTATTAATTTAAGCAGACGCAACGTATCTGTTCATGATCAACGTAAAAGGCTGGAACCAGCACTGGCTTGAAGCCCATTCCAAAAATTTAGCAGGATCTGAGATTTGTCAATACCTGCCCAGCAGAGTGAAGTTAGTCTGGGGACTGAAGTTTTATAATGTGCATATGGTGACCATATTTTCTAAAGGAAAAATCAGGACACATGGTTGACAAGTAGGAATATCCTTATGGGGACAATGGAAGAGATATAGCAACCAGGTTTGTTTCAAAGAACCTGGAACATATGGTCCAGAAAGCCTGCAGAAGCGATTTTGTGAGACTTGTCTCCTTCACGATTAATCGCCTTATTCCAGGATTAGGAAACTAAAGTGTATTCCCAGGGTCTGGGTCCTTAACATTCACTTTGTCCTCATAAGGCAAACTTTATTAAGAAAAAGAACTCTCTTTGAGAAGTGCTAGAGAAATATGAACAGTCAAATTCATTAACACTATAAACTATATGTTATTGATTGATATGTGGATAAATACTTGTTTTCTTATTTATTTTTTAAAATTTATTTATTATTATTTTTTAAAGATTTATTTATTCATGCATACAAGAACTGGGGTACAGGGCAGATGTGCAGGAGGGTGAGAGGATTCACCAGAGACAGAGCGGGGAGCAGAACAAGCAGACTGACGAAATACACTGCTGAGGGGAGCAGCGGGCGAGACAAAAGAGGTCTGCCACGCCATGTGGGATTCTCGCCAGCCAGCCGGGATCGAACCCGCACTGCAGAGGCTGCGGACAGCTTCACAGCACTGCGCTCAACCTCCTGTGCCACCAGGGGAGGCCTTACTTCTTTTCTTATTAATTCAATAATATGTATCTACCTATATTGTATTAGGTGCTGTCCTGGCACTGAGGAGACAATGATGGACCTTGTCCTAGTCCACATGATTTACAGACTAAACAGTGGTAGATTAACACAATAATCATCATCCCATAATAGTCATGGGCCAAAGCCATCCACTCCCCATTTATTCAACCATTTTTCTGTGGGGCAGTAGAAGGTGCATAATATCAGACCTACCTTTAGAAACTTAATAATAGTGAAAATCAAACAAGTTTCTTCATTGCTTTGAGCCTTCTCTGCATAGGAGAGGATAGAAAATGGGATTGAGCTTACAAAACCATTTACTGACAACCCTACAGTTTAATTTTTATAGTAAAGGTATGCAAGTGAAATGCAAAAATAATTTGTTTGCTAAGGCAGCCAACTAAACAATCTTTGCAGAAAAGGTCATACAGTCCCTAGAATACAAGTCCCAAAATAATTATACAAGCCCCTACTACAAGTTCTGCAGACTCAAAAAGAAGAGACTGACCTCAGCAAATAATTATTCTACCTTAACTATAGTTTGTGTCTATAGTATGAATGGGATCAAAGTTATTATACACTGAGCTCTGAAAAATCAGACAATGGGAATCACTGTGGTTGTCAGTTATCCTGCCAAGAGCTGGTTGTCATACAGTAAACAGGAGCTCCCCTACTGTGGGAGGGGCTGCTCTCTTTCTCTAGGGTATACAGGTGAAGGTGGTAGGCATCTCACCCTGGGAGCCAGGTAATGGGTGGTGAAATGGCTCTTGTCATAAGGAGGCACATGTGTGGTAGCATAGTGTAAAGTCTCTGAGGAAAACATGGCTTGTTAGCCAGAAATGAGCGTTTTCCAGGAAATTCCCTGGATACATTTCCTTTTCGCATCTCTAGTTTTAATATTTGCAGACGAACACTAAGGCACTGCATGTATAACCTAGTCAGACAGTTTCACAAGTCCTGACTACAAACAATCACATTCACAAATATCGAGTAGACACATTTCTCAATGCCCAGGATGGCACACCTCCCACACTATGTCCTCATAGGCAGGTCCTTAACCAAATAAATGGCCATGGTTGATCGTCAGACAAAAGAGATAAGACAGGTCTTAAAGGAACATGCTACATCCACCTGAAGTTGTGACCTCATCAAGACATAGTCTGAGACTGCCTCAATTCCAGTTCTTGAGGGTGTTCCTCCCCGCTTCTGCCAGATAGTCAAAGGAGTGGTGTAGCCCTCGCCTGAACTAGTCAGTGTGATGCCCAGGAACAGAAGCTACTCTGCATGAAACACTTACTTCTGAAGACACCATCACTGAAAGATGAAGAAAGTAGTTGGGGTCACTAGAGGCAGGAAGCACGTGACTCGGCCTGCATCGGAGCCCCAGCTCCTCAGCCTGTGGTTGTGTGCTGGCTACACTCCAGAGGGCCAGACTCCAGACATGTAGGCAGTGCAGACAGAAAAGGAATTCTCTAGAGGCCAGAAAAGCCAACTGGGCACCTGGGAACTTCGCCACCACTGACATGTACAGCATTCTTACCATAACAACTGGTTAAAGGCAATAAGCCTCCTCTTATATAAATGGCAAGTGACTAGGACTGTTCCTTTTTGCTTTCAACAAAAGTATAAAAGAAAAGGATTCAAGGGGAAGAAAAATAACCCCAACTAGTTCCCTGAGCACCGAGGCAAAAATTAAAAGAGACAGCTATGTTTACATAGAGCTCATCAGTGGTCCCCACATGGGTCCCCTCACTTTAGTCATCCCCAAACATTCCTTCTGTCAAAACTCTTAACGGGAGATTTCTTTAGGGGATGTGATAAAAATAATGATTGCTGTGATAGGCTGCTTTTTAAATTTGTGGACTCAGACTCCGTATGCATACACCTTCAGTTACCATGTGCCTTTATTCTGATGTCAGATATGCTCAAATGATAGAATCAGGCAGGTATGACCATGCCTGTTGTTACTAGCTGAGGTACCCACAGGTGGGTAACCACCCACTGATTTTGAAAAGTTCTGCTCCTTCTGGAAAGTTAATCTTCTCAGAAAGTTTTCTTCTTCCTGCTTCCCCACAAAAGCTTTATCTTCTTCATCATTTTATGTAACCATGTCTCATATTATAATAGAACTGGAATTCATGTCTTTGCTGACAATAGCTCTTGTCTAAAATTCCAAGATCAGTTATGGAATCAAAGTTTTAACTCTCAGGTAGATTTGTACCAGTAGACTTTTGTATTTATTTTTGGTAATTTCCAATTCACTTTTAGTCATCTTCCAGAATGTGTGCCTGCTCTCTCTGGCACAGTCATGTGCGTACACACACACACACACACACACACACACACCCCAGCACCATCTCTGCCATAGACTGATTGATTCACATTTAATAATTGTCTTCGAACAGAGATCTGAATGTCAGCCTCACCAATTTTTGTGAAGAAATGCCAATTCCTCCCGCCTTGCAGCCCGGGTGAGCACACCTGCATTAAAAAGTCACCACATCATTTGCCCTGGAAAACTCCATGGACCTCAAACAGTTATTCAAAGTGTTTAGGGAGAAAATAAAATACCTTAAAGGCATTGCCAAGTAACTTGTGGGGAGGGAGCCTCAGAAGTCACCACAGGCTTGACTGGAAGCCTATGAATCTTTGCAAAGTAAAATCCTTTTAGCAAAGGATCCTTCCAGGCAGCAGAAAGTGCCCCTGAATCTAAAGATGGATGCGCGCCTGCTGTCCGCACCTCGCGGCGGTGGAACTTGTGCATTTTTTAAAACGATGTTTATCGGGTCTAGTTGTTTTTCCAGCTCAAAACTGAGACATGAAAATGGAATTTTTAGCCAGTAACTCATACATTTAGATTTCTGGTTTTTAGGTTTTGGAAAAAATGCACCTAGTTGTTTTCTTATTACAATACTGCTGGTTTTGTTCACCGGTCCATGTTTTTCTTGGACTGTGGTGGAGTGGAATGTTTTAAATTACTGGCTTTTGCTTTTTACCCTCCGATGTCTACTAAATAAGTCCATCGTCTAATTCTAAAATTGTGAGGCAGCAAACATGCACTTGCAGCCAACAAAGCTGCATTTTTATTCCAGAAAGGGTATTTCTGTTCTAAATTTACAGCAAAATAGCTCTGGAGACAAAGGCAGGATTTCTGCCAAACCAGACGTGCTTCTTTATAATGGCATGTGGCTTCCAATACCTTGCTAAGTAGTCTACCTTACTGAACGGTTTTCTTCATTATTAAAACCTATTGTAAGTGTTTTGAAGTCTCAACCGATATTAAAAAAAAATAATGATTGACTATGTTTTGATTTGATTTAGCCATTAAAACAAAGCGCAACAACAACAAAAAATAAACCCACCGCTCTGCGGGATAAAGAAATCTGATATTATTTGGAATCAAGGACTCAGTCATATTTTAGGCTTTCGTTACCAACAATGTTACCAATCCAAAGCAGTCATAAATTAAATTTAAGTGAAAAGGATTAAATCTCTCTTGGTAGAGCTACTGCAATTTGGCGAGACTCCTCGTCCCTCTCCTTTCCACTATAATCCTTTTCATGCAAAGGACTGGGGGTGGGTACCTGACCTTCGATGCCCCTTCTCAATCTGGGATCCCAGGTCTTTCTAACTCTGCAACTGCAAACTACTCTGAATCAGCGATTCTGAGGTCTCAGATTCTCTGCCTACGCGTATCTCAGACATCATCACAGGTCACTGGGGGCAGCTTTGCCTTCCAAAGAAGCCACGGGTCACGAGGAAGCAGAGAGCCAGGGTAAATCCCACTACCCCGGCTAAAGAGGCTGCCAATTATTGATCCTGAGCCTGACAACTACTGGGAAAAGCAAAGGTCAAGTGAGAAACTTTCTGCCACTCCAAGTAGTCTAATAAGTAACAACAACAAAAACAATGAAGTGTGAATATGACATATAAAGGTTGAAACTCTAAGAAGTTTCAGAGTGGATATTTCTACTTAAAGCTTTGAAAGAAGAAATTGAAATGTAGGCTGGGAATGTCCTTGGTGATCTTTCCTTTTCTTCCAATTTCTTTCCTTTTGTTTTTCTTTCAGAGTTTAAATTAGCTTAACTACTGTTTGAAAACTATGACTTGGGAAGAATGTGATTGTGTTGCTGTTTTGATGTGGGTGCTGGTGGGTCTTGGAGGAGGGCAAGGGGATTGTCCTCTGCCTGCCATCGCCCAGCACTAGATTAGCTTCAACTAATCAAACGCCAGACTCTTGCATGGCCCACAAGCCAAGGGGGCGAACACACACTTTCCTGTGTCGTTAGAATGCCATCTGAAACCAATTCCGCTTACAAGGACTCCTTTCTTCCATCCTTGCTCTAAATCACATTTCCCCATTTCATATCTACCATTTACAGATTAGTACTAGAATTAGGGGTCCTGATATAAAGTTCTATTAATGGGAAGGAGGGGGAAACAGTCTCATGTTAACAAAACCCATTCTGCAGGAATCTAACTGACCCACTATGATCTCCTCAAGCCCTTTGTTTTCTGTTGCCTCTTTGACTCCTGCTGGTTTTCTACACTGACTCTCATTCAAATACTAATTCTGGTATTTACTGCCCAGACCCTTAATTGTCTGTCCCTCTTTTCTACTGGCTTCTCCTAATGTCTCCCCAGTCCCTTCTAGCTGTCTGTGATATTTGTCTGCTGTGAGTTCAGGGCCACTCCTAGCTGTGCATATTCAGCTCATGTCAGGGTAGGACATGATGGACTTAGTCTTTTGATGCTAAGATAGAGAGAGCAATTGATGTTTAAACCATGATGCTGTAAGGTGGACAGATAACAAATATTTTAAGGTATGTTTGAAAGATGCAAAATTTCTGCTTCCTTCATCCCCTGAGATGGGTCATATCGTGGGGTCTATAATCCTCAATACTTATAGTCCCCATGGGTCAACATGTAGAAGGTTCTGGTGGAACTGATAAATAATAAGATTTCTGTGAAGTACATTACCCTGAATTTGTTTCAAAAAGAATCAGAAAGAATGGAATCTCAGCATTTCAAACAAGCCCTCAAAGTTTTCTCCTCTGTCTACTCACAGCACAGTACCCCAAGGAAGACTCATTCAACTTGGCGGCACAATTCTGCTCTTTATAAAGTCAATCCTGATGTTCACAATTGTTTCTGGATACCAATGTTATGGCTGATTTATACATTCTTTATAGTTTTGTTTTTGTATGTTAAAAAATATGAGCAAATATAATTTCATTTCAGTACAAATAAACTTCAGTGATTAAAAAATAGGAAAAGAAAGTTCTTTCTTATATAAGCCAAATTCTGCATCCCTAACATTTTCCCTCCTGGACTTCTGTTCTAACATCTAATCAGCGAGCCTCATTCCTCACCTTTGTGACACACATTTACACACCTTAGAGGACATTCTTGCTCTCCTTTTTCTAGATGTAGTCACCTGATTTGCTCCTCATTCCATATAGTTTCTCCATTCTGGTCAAACACAAAGTGATCTCTAACCTGCCAGCAGTATTGAATAGTAGTTTAGATCTGAGTACGAAAACAGCTAGTATGAATTTGTATAGTCCAGATAACAGTGCACTATCACCTCCAATAATTTCACCAGTCTACTTCTATAAATGCAGTCTCTTACATTTCTTTAGCAGTTACCCCTCCTTTTTGGTTTCTTTTGAAATTTTTTTATCCAATAATCTATCCCACACTTGGTCAAATCCTTGCAGAAAGTCATCTCAGTTCTGTCTATGATAACACTGGTCAAAGTCTCCCAAAATGCCAAATAATAAAATACCCTTCAGAAATGTACTTGAAATATGACTCGGATTGCCTTTTACTTTTTCATAATGGCTTTTTATCAACTGTCAAAATGGCATGTATTTAGAAATGTAATAATAGTATATTTATGCAATTTTCAGGATTTATAAGATAGTTTTGCAAGGCTAATCATGGCATCTGATACTCATAGAAATTCTGCCTATTTTGGATTCCTAATGCCATTCTAGAAATTAGCAACCTGATATATGAAGTGTTCCTATGACTTGCCCAAAGTCATACAATCAGTGATCAAGCTAATACAAACCCATCTCCTGTGTTGGTTAGTTGTTCACTCTTACTTTCACTCTGCCCACATTTATTTCAGTTGTCAAAGTGACTAAAAGCCCCAAGTCACCTCTGTATAGATTCGTAGAAGAGGTTTGGTTTACTACAAATAGGACTCATTTCTTTATCACTTATACAGATTTGCTTATCAGATTAGCCCAAGCAAAAAGAGAAATTCTAAGGAACAGATATGTTTTTGTGAAGGGAGCAGAAGGAGGAATAAGTCAAAAGCACAAAGAGTTAATTTGGACAGAGCAATAATAGCAAGAAATTCAGGGAAAAAAAAGATGGGCTAAATAATAAATTAAGGATTAAGGCCTAAAGACAATCTTTGTCAATATTATATCTGTTTCCCAAAGTCAGCTCTCTATATATTATTTAGATCTATTCTCTTCTGCCCCAAACCTTTAATAGTAATTTTCAGCTTTCCAATATTCCCTTTGAGCTGACTCCCTCTTCCAAGAACTGTATCACTTGCCTGCATGCATTTACAAAGTAACAGCTGTGTGCCAAAGAAAATACATCCATAATGTGCCACAATCAAGGTCTGGAAGACGTGTTTTAACACGGTAGTGCTCCAACTTTTCATTGCTAAGGACTGCTTTTCATGTTTTCCCCTGAGGACCTCAGAAAATCCTACAATGGCAGGACAGGCAATGAGAACTTGTGAGCCACATGAGATAACCAAGATCCACCAGACACAGTCAGACATTGTTTTTGAAAGCACAGAAACTTGACAGATTTGTAAGCTACTTGGCCTTATTGGGGCAGGCATACATTTTCCATTAGGCCTATTTGTTTATCCAAATATTTGTGTGCCTTCATGCCCCATTTCTTTCCACTAAATGTTTGAAGTGATGGTGTAACCTAAATGCAAACATTGAAATAAAAATAAAATAAATGAAAAAGTAGAGAAATGTTAGTATACATGGAAAATCAACACCAAGAAAAAGAAGTCTATAAATATGCCAATTGTTAGGAGTAACACGGGCATCATATTTCACTAAGATCATCCTGCAACACAGGGCAAATGGGAACAAAATCAGTTCTTGGGTTTTAACTATTGAAAAGGAGGGCTTATGTTAGACTTTTTGCAACACTGAAAATAGGCCTAAGACTTCTTCTTTAACCTAATATTTCCAGACCTCAGGGCTTCTACACAATAAAGCCAAAGATTCATTCTTGTCTGGGCACCTGCTCCCCACACTAAGTCCTTAATGAGTCCACCAGTAGTAACAGCAAAGGAAACAGACCCCTGGACCACACAGCTCTCCTGTTTTCTCCCCTGAATTAGAATTTGTAGGGAGAGCACAGGACACCACCCCCACTTACAGCCACAGGCAAGCCTTATAAAAAGGGTGTGAAACCCAAGAAATCATTCCATCATTATGGTGTATATACATTGGGGTTCACGTGTACTAGAAACTGTGCCAGAATATTACATCTACAAATAACCAACTTGCCAAAATTTTTAAGAAAAACTTAAGAATTAATATTCGTTCCTGGGCTTTAGAAAAGTGGGAAATTTCAATTTTAAAACTGTTGAAGTGAATTGAACATACAATAAACCAGGGGTCAGCAAACATTTTCTATAAACTTATGGGTAGTAGACATTCTAGGCTTTGCAGTCCACTCATTTCTATTACAGTAATTAAACTCCATCATTATAGTGCAAAAGCAGACATAGATGATACACAAATGAATGGGTATGACTGTGTTCGACTGAAATATATTTTACAAAACAGGTGAAGGCTGGATTTGGTCCACAGGCCACAGTTTGTAGATGTCTGCTATAAATGGAAACAAAGATATCATGCTATAGTTTTGAACAACTACACTAAAAGTTTTGAGTTGCCATGTATTAAGAACTCTGTTGCTGGCTCAAAATTTTGGAGTTTCCAGCACTAGCAAGCAAAGGTAAGCATCCCCACTTTTGTTCTTTTCAAGTTTCTGCTGAAAGGTGCAGGGTCTGAAATTTTCTTTGTTGTGAATGAATGAAGAATTGTGACACACTAATAACACATGCTGCCTGACACATTTTCTGTTGCCTCTCACTCCTTTTGGAAAATGTTGATTGCATGTGGAGGAAGGAGAATACAGGTATCTTCATCAGACAATCAGCCCAGCATGAGATCTTGGGCAAGTCACTTAATCTGCCCCAGCCCTAGATTTTTTTTTTTTAATTTAAAACATCCAATTATACAATACAATGTTATCAACTTGTCACTATGTTTTACATTAACTCCTCAGAACTTACTCATCTTATAACTGAAAGTTTGTACCTTTTTATCAACCTCTTCCTATTTTCCCCAACCACCCAGCCCCTAACAATTCCTTTTTCCTCTGTTTCTAGGATTTAATATTTTGATTTTGTTTTCTTAGTATCCAGATAAGTGATAACATGCAGCATTTTTCTTTCTCTCTCTGGCCTAATACTCCTAAAACCCATCTATGTTGTGAGAAATGGCAGGATTTCCTTCTTTCTCATGGCAGATTGTTAGTATGTACACACACACGGACACAAGCATCCATATATCATATTTTCTCTATACATTCATCCATTAATGGACATTCAGTTGCTTGCTATCTCTGGGCTTTTGTGGATAGTGGTACAGCAAACATGGGAGTACAGCAAACTCTTCAAGATTATTTCCTTTAGCAATATAAACACAGTGGGATTGCTAGATTAGGTTAGATCATTGCCAGGTTTCTATTTAATGTTTTGAAGAACATTTATATTGTTTTTCTTTCTTTTCTTTTTAAAGATTTATTTTCATTTATACAAGAACTGGGGTACAGTCTAGATGCTTAGCAGGGTGAGAGGATTCACCAGAAACAGAGCAGGGAACAAAACAGGCAGACTGACGAAATACACTGCTGAGGGGAGCAGCGGGCGAGACAGGAGAGGTCTGCTAGCCATGTGGGTTGCTCCGAGGCCGGCGGGGATAGAACCGGTGCTGCAGAGGCTGCGAGACAGCCTCAGAGCACTGCGCTCAACCGCCTGTGCCACTAGGGAGGCCCCATTTATATTGTTTTTCATACTGACTACACTAATTTATATTTCACCAACAATATACAAGGACTCCCTTTTCTCCAAATCCTCCCCAACACTTGTCATGTCTTGTCTTTTGATGATAGCCATTCTAGCAGATGTGAAATGGTATCTCATTGCAGTTGTGATTTGCATTTCCTTGATGACTAGTGATGTTGAACACCTTCTCATGTACCCATTGGCCATCTCTATGTCTTCTTTGGAAAAATGATTATTCAGTTCCTCTGCCTGTTTTTTAATATAATTTGTTTAGCTATTGAACTGTATGAGATTTTTATGTATTCTGGATATTAATTTCTTATTGCATTTATGATTTGCAAATATTTTCTACCATTCCATATATTGGCTTTTTATTTTGATGATAGTTTTTTTTGCTGCACAGGAGCTTTTTAGTTTAAAGTGTTCCACTTGTCTGTTTTTGCTTTTGTTACCAATGTTGTTGTCAAAAATATTTGCCAAGACCAAAGTCAAGGAGTTTACCCTCTATGCTTTCTTTATGAATTTTATGGTGTTGGGTCTTTTTTAAATGTACACCAACTTTATTAAACTTGGTGTTATTTTTGACTACAAAGATAATAAGTAAACCTTCATTATTAGAAATCCAAAATTACATAAAGGTATACAAAAGACAACAAGAATCCATAAAACATATGAATAACAGGAAAATCCATTGCCATCCAGAGAAACCATCATTAAGCTTTCGATTAACAATTTTATAGACCCCTCAATAGTATACTGCTGTCTGACTCTGCCCAGTAATAACAATATCCCATAGACATTTTCATGTTTTTAAGGGTAGGGTTGATTTTATTGGTATTTGTGAAACCATTAGATCTATATTAATTCATATATGTCTCTTCCATCTATGCACCATTGTATAGAGATATCAACTTTTACTGACATATTTCACTTTCTGTCTATATTTGGATTCTTTGCTCTATTTCATGTAATACACAACTCTTGAATGAATATGCTTAAAAATGAATTATTTTCTAATTATCTCTGTAGAACAAATTTATGTTAGAAGGATCACATGAAATATACATTTTACATCCTTCTGCATTTTGTCTAGCAGGTAGATACTATGAACTCTTACATCTAACAACTTATCAATGAATGTTTCCATTTTTCCAGTATCCTTGCCAACACTGGGTATTATCTCTATTTTCCCTCTTTAGCAATCTTGCGTGGTATAATGAAAGCATGTCATAGATGTTATATGCTCTTATTTTATTGGAGAATAAGCTATACATTTCTTCTGATGAATATGGGCTGTTTATATTTATTAGTTCCTCAATGACTGCCTGTATTTTTACCCAATTTACTATTCTTAAGTAATTTTTCTTAGGAATACTTTAAAAGTTTGATATTAGAATTTTTGATATTATTATCTATATAGAAATAGTTAATATAGTCAATTTCTTCCTTTATAGTTCATGAGTTATATACTATGGTCTCCCTAGCCCTAAGAAAACAATATTTTCATACTGTATCAATGCTTTTAGTATTCATGACAATAATTTTTACATTTAAATACAAAACTATGTGAAATTAGCTTTTATATAAAACAACTATTAATTCATCTTCATTGTTTATGTTGTTCGTTGTTTTCATTGTTAACACTATTTGTTAAGCAGCCTGTATTTCCTATCATTGATTTAAAATACTATTTCATCATATAAAACATTTTCATTTTATTTGAATTTATTTCTGAACTAACCAATGATCAACTGAGCTATCTTTCGGGCCTAACCTAATGTAATATTTAATGAATATAATTAAATGTTTTTTTAAAAAACAAATCATTTATATGTTATTGTTCTTCCCAATCTCATATACCTGTCTTCTGGAGAGGAATTTTAGAGTAATTTTAATAGTTTTTCATTACCAGAACAGTGGGGAATTTGTTCTACATTTTGTTAATTTAAATATTTAAGAGACTTTTTACAACATTAACAACAGTTAATGTCAGAACCAACATTTGCCTTCATTTATTTTATTAAAAAAAATTATTTATTTATGCATACAAGAGCTGGGATACAGGCCAGAGAAGCGGGGAGTGAGAGGATTCTCTAGAGACAGAGTGGGGAACAAAACAGGCAGACTGACTGAAATACACTGCTGAGGGGAGCAGCGGGCGAGTCAGGAGAGGTCTGCTGTGCCATGCAGGTTGCTCCCTGGCTGGCCAGGGATCGAGCTCATGCTGCAGGGGCTGCGGATTGCTTCATAGTGCGGTGCTTAACCCTTTGCACCACCAGGGAGGCCCCCATTTGCCTTCATTTATTCATGTTATTTTATGTTGTTCAGTATTATATATCAGCTTTCTTCAAACACACCTTTCACATTTCTTGTTGAATTTGCTCTATGTGTTTCATGGCTTTTTGCTATAATAAATGGGATCTTTATCACATTATATTTGCTGTTTATTGCTGAAATATAAGGAAACTATTGGTTTTTTTATAACACTAATCTTTAAATGATCCTCCTGACTGAACACATGATATTTTCTAATAGTTTGTCTGTTGATTATTCTGCATTTTCCAGCTGTACAGTCTTATGATCTGGAAGCAATGATTGCTATTTCCTTTTTAATATTCATGTTCACATCATTCCATTATAGTTCATGTATTAGTTTTCCATAGCTGCCATAACCATCTACCACAAACATAGCAACTTAAACAATACAAATTTACTAACTTAAAGATCTTTAGGTTAGAAGTGTAATCAGGT
Organism: Talpa occidentalis; assembly: GCF_014898055.3. Classification (NCBI taxonomy): domain Eukaryota; kingdom Metazoa; phylum Chordata; class Mammalia; order Eulipotyphla; family Talpidae; genus Talpa; species Talpa occidentalis. Next base: position 31,134,419 of record NW_023603184.1, read on the forward strand.
ATCGCTGAGCTAAAACCAAAGTGTTGGCTGGGCTGCATTCCATCTGGAGCTTCTAGGGGAAAATCTATTTCCTTGCCAGTTCTGATTTCTGGACACCACTGCATTGCTTGGCTCATGGTCTCTTTCTCCATCTTCAAAGTCAGGAACATTACATCTCTTTGTGTCTTCCTTCTGCAGTCACCTCATCCTCTGACTCCATCTTCTACTTAGATGGACCCTTGTGATTGCATTGGGCTCACCTGGATAATCCAGGATAATCTCTTTTAAGGTCAGATGATTAGCAATCTTAATCCATATGCAAATTTTATTCCCCTTTGCCATGTAACCTAATGTATTTAGAGATTCTGGGCATTAGAGTATGGAAATATTTGGAGACTCAGAATCCTGCCTACTATAGCAGCTATCTTTGTTTTGTGTCTGACTTTAATCAGAAAGCTTCTAGTGGTTCACAATCAAGAACACTTCAATGCTTGCATGAAAAAGAAATGGAAATATCCTTTTGCACTATTTTACTAAGGGTGTTAGTAGTTAGATGTCCTCTTGTTAGGCTCAGACATGTTAGTAAGAGTTAGGTCTTTTTGGAGAATTGACCCCTTTCTCAATTTTCTTCTTCATGCCTGTTAACATTCCTTGCTGTGAAGTCTACTCTGTCTGAAATTAATATAGATATTCCTACTTTATTTTGATTGGTGCATTGACTACTTTTCTCCATTGATTTACCTTTAATCAATGAGTGTCTTTATCATAAAAGTGAGTTTCTTGTAGACAGCACAGAGTTGGACTTTGTATTTTGATCTACTTTGAAAATCTTTCTGTTTAAATTGATACATTTAGACCATTAACATCCAGGGTAATTATTGATATAGTTGGATTAATATCCACCATATTAATTAATATTTTCTATTTGTTGCTTTTATTTTTTTTTCCTATTTTTGTCTTTCAGTCTTTTTCTATATTCTGTCATTGAGTATTCTATATAATTCATTTTTTTCTCCTTAGAATATGTTATACTTCATGTTTTCAGTTATTTTTAATTTTTGCCCTAGAGTTTACAATATACATTTACAATTAAGTCTAATTCTAGTAGTAATAAGTAATACTGCACTGCTTTCATGGGTAGTGTGAGAACTTTATACAAACAAAATAATCCTAATTCCTCCCTCACCCATACTTTTTATCATTCATTCCACTATTTTATAAGCATACATAAATATACACACATGCATATATATACACCATCAAAAACAATATTGCTATTAATATTTCAAACAAACTGCTTTCTACTAAATCAGTTAAAAATGTTTTTATCTTCACTTAATCCTCCTTTGACATTTTTTCTTTCTTCCTTTATGTAGATCCAAGTTCCTGACCTGTATTATTGTCCTCTTCACTAGATAACTTATTTTAATTTGCTTACAAGGGACATGTACTGGTAACAAACACCTTCAATCTGCAGTTGTCTGAGAAAGTCTTTATTTCTTCTTCACTTTTGAAGGATAATGCCACAGGATACAGAGTTCTAGGTTGGTGACCTTTTTTATTTCAACACTTTAAATATTTCACTGTAGTCTCTTCATGTATAGTCTTTGAAGAGAATTTGACTATAAATCATATCTTTGTTCTTCTATAGGTAGGTGTTTACCCCATCCCCTTCTGTTTTTTTCAGGATTTTTTATTTATTTTTAATTTTCTGTAGCTTGAAAATAAATTGCCTGAATGTAGCTCTTATGATATTTATCCTGTTTAGAGTTTCTGAACTTGCTGGATTTGTGGTTTTGTGTCTGACATTAGTTTGGGAGGGGGAATCTCAGTCATTATAGTTTCAAATAGTTCTTCTGTTCCTTTCTTTTTTTTCCTCATCTAGTATTCAAAATACATGCATGTTATACCATTTATAGATATTTCATAGCTTGGATATTATGTTCTGGTTTGATTTAGTCTGGTCTTTTGGCCTTTTTCTTTACCATTTTGAAGGTTCTACTGAGATTCGCAGAAGCTCAGAGTCTTCCCCCATTGTGTCCAGTTTAATGAGTCCAACCAAGTCATTCTTCATTTCTGTTACAATGTGTTTATCTCTAGCATTATTTTTTGCTTCTTTCCTAGGATTTTTCTTCTCTCTGCTTACATTGCACATCTCTTACTTCATGCAGCCTAATTTTTCCATTGGAGTCCCTAACATGTTATTCATAGTTGTTTCAAATTACAGTGTGATATCTCCAAAACCCAAGCTATGTCTGGTTCTGATATTTGTCTTCTTTTAAACATTTTTTTTTCCTTTTATGGGAGAATGTGAACTCAGTCCCCTACTCCCACAAATGTTGCAGTCAAATTTCCCACATTTGGGGAAATCACAGGGATCAGCATATCTGGATTGCAATGGCTAAGCCTCACCCTGGGAAAACCACCTTCATGATCATGGTATCTCCCTTACCAGGTATTAATCATGTATGTATATATATTGCCATTTAGTATGCCTTGTAATTTTTTTCTTGATAGCTAGACTTGATGTTCCTGGGAAATTAACATGATATACACAGGCCTTTCCTATGTGGTGAAGGATGGGAAAAGGGAAAGGATTCTATAGTGCAATGATTAGGTTTTAAATTTTAGTGAATCTTTATATATGAACTGTGAATTTCACAAGTCTTTCTCAGTTTTTTCCTTTATCCTTATGTAGGTAAAATTTGCTAAAGTTCAAAATGAAAATGCATACATTGTGCAAAAATGAAAAATGATGTAAGAATTATATGAAATAAAATATTAAAAAAAATTGCTAAAGTTGGCTTGAGTTGGATATATTCTTTCTCTCAGCTCAATTAAGCTCTGATATATCCTAACAGGTGAGGCACTGATTAATGTTTTTCCTGAGGACAGACTTTCTTAAGAATAACAGAATGTCTTGGTTCCTTTTCTGTCCTCCCTGCAAAAAAGATGAGTGTATTTTTCTCCAGTATTTATGTGGGAACTTGCTCAAGTTCATGGATATAGAAGCTCAGTAAATATTTGGTAAATTAATCTTCTACTTGAATTGCCAATATTTAATTGGATTTGTTTTTTATATCATGTTAAAATGAGATCAACTGTATTTTGCAAAACCAAATCTATTGACAGTCATCAGTTCCACCTCTCCCCCATGAGAAAATAAGTAATGAAGTAAATTACCCTGGGGTAGAGATTTCTACTGAATTTATTACAATGTTATTTTTGAAATCTTGTTATTACTACTTTGTTTTTAACATTCCTTTATTCTTATTTTGAAATTACATTTACAAACCATCTTTACCTATAATTAACGTAGTTCTTCAGGTATAATTATATGTTTACCACACTTACATGCTCAATTCAGCCCTTTCAAACTAAGATTCCCCTATTCTTGAGCTCTTTCACTCAATAATATTTTAAAAATTCCAGAATATTACAGTTTTCAGGAAAAGTACACAAGCAAAATATTTCCCAAAATCTTTTCTATTTTAGAATAAGTATCTGTTGGTTTTACACATGGGTGGCAACTTAATAGTTACATTAATTACTGTTTCTTGCACAGGTTTTTTTTTTTTTTTTTTTCTGTCACCCTGAATGCAATCTACTTTTCCCCTTAGGTAACTTTACTGTCTTGAATTTTAAAAGAGATTTTTCCTTTCCTTTGAAATTCATCAGTTCACATCTGGCAATATTTGAGGGATTTTTGTTCTCTGTTAAGTTTTCTGGTATTTGAATGAGTCCTTCACGTTAAAAAAAACAATCATTCCTTCAATTCTGAAGTTTTCTTCTCTTAGCTCTTGGAATATGTTTCTATTCCATTTATACTGTTTCCTTTCTTCAAATATCATGGTTTGTTTTTCAATGTCTGTTCTCTCTATCAAGTTATCATATGGCGAATGTTTTCATCCTTTCCTCGTGTTCATTTCATTGTTTTCTCAATGTTGTCTCCATACCATTGACAATATTTTCAGATGATAAATTTGGTCTTTAAAGATTGATTTTAAAATTTACAGTAGTTTATTTTCATTTTAATTCCTTTTCTCAACTTTATGAACTTTTTTACAACTTAATCAGTTACATAATTTCAATATATATCTCATTCTTTACAATCTTTGTGTTTCTTGAGAGTGTGAAGCAGTTGCAACTAAGATTCTTCTATTTCCTTGACTCCATCTTTTTTCAAAACTCATTTTATTTGTGTTTTCCATTTCCATTTATTCATGTATTTATTTGTTTTGCTAATTCCTATTGTGGTTTCCTATTGCAGGACTTCTTTTTTCTTCTTCTTCTCTTCTTTGAAAAGAGTCATTTATCTACAGCTGTTCCTTTCCCAAGTTTGTGTGGATTTCCTGTTGCCGTGAGCACTGTATGAATCTTTCCCTTGGAATAAGAGCTGGAGCACTGAGTATTTTTGGATTTTGTTTTTCTCTAGTCACATAGTGTCCAAGGGGTGTGGACCAGAACCTGAGGCATTGAGCTTTACAATTTGAGAAATTTGTCTTTTTCCTCTTTCTCTATAATTTTTGGAAATAACTGAGGGTGGCACCACCTTATTGGTGATTCAGTTCTGTCTCATGGAAAAAGGGATATGATCTTTGGACTTGGGCCCTCTGCCTTTTCAGGGTGATTGGTTATAAGTTGCTATCCTTGTTTCTTACATGTTTTTAATTTGGGTTAGCCATGCATTGACTTTTATACCCTCCTGAGCCCTAGCTTCACTATCAGCCCAAACAGGAAATTCTAAGAAATTAATTCCTTCATGCTTTTCATACATCTGTCTTGTCAGAGGTCAAGGGACAAGCTGACAACAATTCTTATCCAGTCTTTAAATTTTTTTTTTAAAGCAACAATGGAAGAGTTTCTTCAGCACCAATTACTCCCCATATTTCCTCCTGGAAAAACCTGTATCTTAATTCTATCTTTCCAAATCTAAAACATCTGCAAAATTCAGCTTTTTCTTCCCTTACTCTTTTTTCTGTTGTAATGTTGTTTTCTAAGGGGACTCATGCATTCATGCCAAGCATTTTCTTCCAACTTTGTCCAAATTGTTCTGAATTTGAAAACCACTTTTCACAACTCCCATAGTAAGAAAGAGGTATACTTCCCTGGTTTCAGGTTAATAGTTTAGTCTTTTCTTGAATTTTTTCATTCTTGTTCTTTTGGGAAGAAAAAGTTTTATGAATCTACTTTTGAGGGTATCTTTCATTGATTAATTTTTCATACTTTAATTCCAAAACATTTTTCTTTCTTTTCTATTATTCTTCAGTTCAATCTGTGCTGCTTTACAGTGTACCTTAACAAAATTACACTGGATTCAAAATTATTTGCTTTCTGAGTGATTCAGACTCACTGAGTAACCTTCATATCACTCCTCTTCTTGGGGCATTATTTTATTCAGCTGCTAAGTAATTGGTTTATGTCAAGTTGTTTCTTATTATTCTTCTAGTGCTAAAAGTTCATGAGATGGTAAATGCTAAACCTAGATTTGTGACAGTTGCACTATTCTTGGTTTCTAGACTGCCTGGGGAGGAGCTGGAGGGGCTGGAAGGTATTGGATTCTAATCTATAACTAAATCATTCTGGATCTCAAAACACACAAACTGTGAACAGCACAGGGGATACATGTGAATCCCCAACGCTGAAACTTCAAAAGCCTGATAAACATTCACAAAGAAAAATAATGGTTCAGCTTTCAGCCATTGGCCTAAGAAGTTAACACATCTACCTGGCAAAACTACTGAAATAGTAGCAAAAGGAAAAGACTCTAAATCTGAAATTCACATCTAAAAATATGTATTATTTGAGAGTTGTGGAGAAACTTGATCCAATGAAAATCATTCCACTGTCCACTGGCACTGTTTCATTGCAAGTTCATCACAGTCAATCCAACTTTATCTAAATATAGTTTTAAAAAATAGACAAATGTCTATCCCAGGAGTTTTATAAAACCCAATCGTATTTCATAGGCACTCCATGCCCAAGGATGTGAAATAGGCTGCCTTGCTCTACAAATATCATACTTTATTTCATGTATCCAAAGTTTGGAGTCAAACTCTACCCTATAACTTAGAGATGCAGGATCTCTGGATTTCTTGACTGACAAGATTTCTCAGAATCTAGAACTTCCTGTGGTCTGAGTAGTCATACAAAAGCAGAGAAAGACACAGAAGAGGTTGGCAAAACAGAAGCCAAACTGGGAGTTGGATGGGTCTGAAGGGAGACTTATGCCTCAGTGCTGGCTAGACTGCTGGTTTGTTATGAGAACTTAAGTCCTTGTGACCCTGAGTTCAGCTAGCCTCCCTGACCTCTTGTAGTCTAGACAAAAATGAGTCAAAATTTTAATTCATATTTTGTGTGAGTCTACTGCAAATTCCTAGGGAATTTTTTTGTGTACTTTGGGGCTTCTGCTTTTGTGGGTGTGGTTTCTTTTCTGTATCAACTCAGTACAGTAATGACATTCAGCCTCTTTATGAAATTTCACTAAAAACTGATCCTTACAAAGCACTTGTGATTTAGCAGTAGGACTAAAATGAAAAAAGGATTTCTATCATGGCTGGCTTTATGACATGAAATTAGATATTAGGATTCCCCATATAAAATATCACCCACATCATTTCACCAATATTGATATCCCATGGTCATGACTTACATGCTTTCTTGCTTTCCATAGTCTGTATTGGCCAGAGTAAGTTAAAAACAACCCAATATCCTAGTTGTTTAAAGAAAGAGTGGTTGTTGCCTATATCATAGTCAAGTTAGGTATTTAGAGGGAAGTCTTGCACAGTGATCCAGAAATCCAATCTCTTCTCTAGTGGTTTCAGCTCAGAGCGCTTCTCTCTGGATCTTCTCTATCCAACTGGGAAACAAGGAAATGAGTGTGGAAAATTGAGTATGAAGAAACACATGGGATGGTTTAGGGGCCAAGCCAAGAAGTGGCTCACATTGTTTTTATCAACAGTTCATTGTCCAGACCTACTCATGTGGCCCCACAGAACTGCAGAGGAAGCTGGGAAATGTAGTAATAAGTAGTCCCAGGAGGAAAATGAACAGTTGGCATGAACACAGCATTCTTTTTATCATACTCTCTTTTTGGTTCCTTTATCATACTTCTCCTTGCCCCCTCTCCCTTTCCATCCCTACCACTCACAATCTCATATATTGAATAGAATAGCATAAGCATTATGTTTTTTAAAATATGTATGTATGTATTTATTTATTTATTTTTGCATAGAAGAACTGGGGTATAGGCCAAAGGTGTGGGTGGTGGACAGTAAGAGGATTCACCAGAGGCGGAGTGGGGAACAGAACAAGTGGATTTACTGAAATACACTGCCTAGGGAAGCAGCAGGAGAGACAGGGGAAGGCTGCTGCGCTATATGTGGGTTAGCTCCCTGGCCAAAGATCAAACTCAGGCCTTAGTGGTGATAGCACTAAGACGTAGCCCCTAGCCCACCAAGGAGGCCCAACATAAGAATTCTTTTATTTTTTAAAAATATTTTTCCCATCAAGCATGGACATGACCTTACAATTTACTCAATACAGCAGGCAGTACCATTAGCATTGACCTAACAGTTCAAACCTAGCTGCCATATAATCAGTTATCACCTTTCACAGAAAGAGGAATTAAGACCGTTAGATTTTTATCAGTGGCTCAGAATTTTTCCACTACACCAAGAATTAGCATCTCCTTAGTTAGACTGCAAACTCAACATCAGATGAAAGCTCCTGTTACATACTCCTCCCAACCAGTTCCAACGCTTAGCACAGAGAAATATATGTGTAAGAGTGACAGGATACTCAATAACTGTTGAGTGGATCAATAGTCTCAATAGGACAATAGAAGGGGTGTTCTACTTTGGTGGTCATAGATGATTCCCAAGGCAATTTCATTTACATTGATTTAATTGAGGCCAGTTGAAAACAATAGAGCATCTTTTGATCTAATTAAAATGTTGCCCATAAACTGTGAACGTTTCTTTAGACCAGAGCAGAGTTTTATAGCCAAGTTTCTGAACACATTTTTTTCAAAGGAGATTTTATCGTGGAAAATGTGACAACAGAACTCCAGCAGCGCGAACATGTTGTTGTAATTACTCCTCCAGACACAATGAAACCAACCCAAGTTAATTATTTATCAAAACCAACCCACTCTCTGGAAACATCTTTGTTTTGGCAGAATTTTTTTCCTTTCTCCAGGAAATAGGTCAATAGCTTTTCCTCCCACGTATCTTTATCATAGTATCTGACTTGCAGAATTAGCTATGTCAAGAGTAGAGACATCTGCCAAGCACTCACGTGGGCTGGGAAAGAATACAACGAGAGACTTGTGGTTTCTGTTTTCTAGAGTCTTCCTATTTCAGTATTCCTCATCAATAGTAATGAGCCTAAAAATAAGGGAAACCAAGAATTAAGTATCCACTATATATAAGGCCATATCCGAGGTGCAATATTATAGCGTATTGCTTTCTCCTATGAGAAAATTATAAGACTATCCATTTAAAAAAATAAGGGAATTACGCTTAAAGAGGTTAAATGATTTTCACACACCATTCTCATGTATCTAATTTCATGTGCATGGTTTCTTATGTCTGATAGGAAGACATCTGAATGTAAGAACTATATATAAAAAAGTTGCTATTGAATTAAGGAATGAATCTGGTGATTTAGGGCAGACTATGCCACCAATTTGAGCATTAGCATCAGCTATACCAAATGAATTCACCTGCATCAATTAGGCTTATCTGATGTCATTTCACCAACGTTGCCCTACAGATGTTCTAAGTTCCAGTGATATATTTTTACATTTGTCCTACATATGTCTATTTCTGCCCCAAGTCATGAGTAGCCTGTTTGAATCAGATGCATGCAACAAAAGAAAAGATGAGAAAGGTAGAAAAAGAAAGAAGAATGGGATACTGGGGAAAGAGATGATAGAACTGTACCTTGAGACTTTCTAGACTTAAGCTTTTGCTGTGAGCATCTTGGTTCCATGGGAAAAGCACTGTAGGTATAAGGAGGTTTGGGTGTGAAGCTTGTCCTGCCTTTCTTCACTGTTGTAGCTCTCAGGCAAGCCTTCTGTTTCAGTCTCAACCTAACCATGTTTTGCCCAACTCTTAAGGCCAGATTTCTTCATATCTCTTTCATTTCTCCAAATTCAATTCCAGTAGGTCAGAGCTTCTAGTCACAGATAGGTCAGATAGTTAGTGTCACACTCTGTCATTGCTCCAGCTTCCAATTGTCTTACAACCTTGATGGTTCACGTGATCTCAAAGGTATCTACAGGACATCCATACTGAGTAAGAGCTCTGGAGCTGCTGTCCTTACTAACCAAACTTCTCCCTGCCACATGGTGTCACTGTGGAACACTGGTGCACTTCCTGTAGCTGGCACCACTTGTACAAAGGAACAATGTCAGATCTGTATCAACATTGGTACATGCCAAAATGATCCCCTGGGAAACAGTAGTCCCTGACCAAGGGCTACCTTTACCAGGGGGCTGTTTCTCACTGAATCCTATAGATGGCCATTCTTCGAAACCCATCTTTGCAACTACACAGTCATTCTACCTACCTTCACCCTTCCCCGGCCCCAGAGATATGTCCTTGTATGAACCATTCTACATAAGTAGGTCGAATTTTCATGGAATTAATCTCAAAGCAAGATAAAGCATTGTTAAAGATCCCTGGACCTATTTTCAGAAATTCAGAACATCTAAGACAGAACTTGCTCACCATAAAACATTCTTACAGAGTATGCATTGGGCCACAAATTGAAGAAATATTGATTACTAAACACAAACATGTCTATTATATCCATTTACTTTCAGAGTTTGTATGGGGAAGAGGTAAGGTCAGGAGAGGATATTGTCCATGAGCCAACCATCTATTCTCTAGCCCACCCCACATCAAACAGTATAAGAAGTGTTCTTGTCTTGTTAAAGTAACAAGAGACAAACCAAAACTTTACGTGCAGTGGGCCACTTAACCGATTTGGAACACCTGACTTCCATGCAATGGTCAACCTGGACACTTGTCCTGAGCTCTGTTATTTGACAAGTCATACCGTGCAAATTAAGGGAGACATTTTCATGATGAGCTATAATGAAGCAAAGGACTGTGATAAGAATTAGCACAAGGAAGCACAACTTCATTTGTTATGCTTAGTGTTAGTGTTGTGCTTAGTGTTGTGCTTCATTTGTCTCCCTAGATTGGAGAACCTCCAATGGCTCCCCTTGCCTGCAAGATCAAGTTCAAATTCTTTAGCCTGGTCAAGAAAAAAAAGCAACCTATCTCATCTATCTCATCATTCTTTTTTTTTTTTTTTTGCCTCGCTGCCCCATTAAACGAGTTTCTCCATTCACACCAAACTCAAGCTGCTCCCCAGACACAGTCACCCCACGCTCACTCATCTCCGCATCTTTGCTCAGCCCTGCTCTCTGGATATCTGCTAGTGAAAGCCTTCCTCCCTATACCTTCTTTTTCCTCCACATTTGTCAACATCCAGCTTAAATGATCATTTTTCTTTCAAGCCTTCCCCAACAGATTTGCAACCACTTTCTCTGTTTCCCCCGTACCTTATACATATGATCCCAAGGGAATTTAGCTCATTATGTGGCCTTCTGCCTTCCCCTTGACATAAGCTCGTAACTTACTTTGGACTGACTCTATTTTGGAGGTTGTATAATTTCAGGAAAGTTAGCTTTCCAATTTTTAGTGTCCTCATCTTTAAGGCTAGCAATAATAATAGTGTTGAGTAATAGGTTTGTTTCAGTGGATAAAATACAATGAATAATAAAATGTAAGACCCTACTGTACTGGAAAAGAGTACAGGTTAAATAAATTTATTTAATTTATCATTTTACTTATTCTTATATCCTTCACCCTAGCACCATGCAGTAAATATTTGTATGTGAACAAGTGATTAAATGAACAGCTGAATTTATTTGAGTGGCTAAGTAAGGTAAGGAGCTACAGGTTCACAAAAATCTCCTAGAGACTTTATCATCAAATATGAAAATCACTCTATTCGTAGTGTGTGTGTGTGTGTGTGTGTGTGTGTGTGTGTTTTCAACTCTTTAGCAAAACCTGGGCAGCAATTTGAATTTAACTTCAAAGCAAGAATGATTTAGATGAGCCGAGAATCTTCTTCCTCCAATCCAGAGCTGAAGATTTCCTGTTTCAAATCCAAAGTCAGGGATAACACAGATCTCGCAGAACTCCCCCTGCCTTCATTCCTAGGTGGTGGCTCTGGTGGAGTGAGCCACCAGGCAAGCACAGCCTGGCATGTGTCTTTCAGGTACTGTGTGCTTGGTGGCATCAGAGTTCATCTCAATGAATGGACAGCTGAGCACATCCCAATCCCTAGAGACCATCTAGAATCTGGCTAATGTGCTCAAGAAGGAACAAAAATGTTCCTCCTGGGAGACAGCATTGTTTCTTCCTCCCCTCTGTATAATTTAGCACTGTCATCACTTCTTTTTCCCTCACTCAGTCTCTTATTTGCTGCTAAGGTGAGATAAGAGGAGGTGTGATAAGCTGCATTGAATTGTCCTGATCCTCATTTCTAAAGGATTTTTGGGGGCACTTCTTCTTCTTATACACTGTATTTCCAGTACTCATCTTGGTGTATAGACCTTTTCCCAGTCATACACCTTCACCTTTTCCTGCATTCCTTTCTAGGTCCGTATAATATTTCTATGGGAACCAGTCTCTAATATCTCTCTGCATCAGGAGTTCCTACAGTTGTAAGTAATATCATACAAAGAAATCTCAAACCAGCTTAATGCATTGTCAGTTCAATTAGTAGAAAAATTCTGAGTCAAGGGACTGGGCCACACTGTCCCTCTGCTGTCCTCTGGGTTCTGTCCTCCTCTTGCTGTTGGCTTGGCTTGCAGATTACCTTCCCTCCAGTCTTCAGGATGGCAACCAGCAGCAGTTGGGACCAGGTGCCTCCTTGGAGAGGGGATCCCACAAGCATCATTTAATTCACATTACTTCCCTTTATTCCCCTGGAACCCCAGGATAACTACCACCATCTCTGTGATTTGACCCTGAGTTACCAAATCCAATTGGGAGCAAGAGGGGAGGAAGGATTACACTAATTGATTTACAACAATCAAGGCCTGTCCCTAGAGATGGGGGTAGGATCAATCAGTCCCTCTCAAATTGCAAGGTTGACACACTGCTAGGACTCAGCACACTGTCCTTCACTTCTTTTTCCCTCACTCAATCTCTTATTTGCTGCATCAAATTCAAATGAATTCCCATACTCATTCTTTTGTTGATTTATTTTGCTTATAAGATTAACACAAATTCACTTATAATAAAAAGAAAAGCAAAAATTAAAAACCAAAAAATAAATAGCATGATCCACAATGCCTATGAAGCAGAGGACAGGCAAACTTTTTGGCACACATGCTTTCCTGCTGTGCCTTTTTTTGTGTGTGATTGTATTTCCACTGCATGCACACGGTGGGTGGAGGTGGGGGGTACGAATTGTTGGAAATACACTTAGTGACTGCATATTTTCATACAGAGAAGAATAATGATCCACTTAAATGTGGTGGTACAACAGGTTTCCCCAAGTATTTATCATGATAAATAATAAATAATTGAATTCTAGATCATTTCCTTGTGACAAATTTCTAGATATTTATTCTCAAATCATATTCCAAAATTAATCTATCACTGTAAACTCTTCTCCATAGTGTAGCAGAGCAACTATTTTATGGTATTTACACTTGAACTAAGAATTGTTTGTAATTTTGACTAATTTGGATGGAGAAAGGCAGTATCTGGCTGCTGTTTTAATTTTCATTGCTCTGAGTAGCATAGTAGATACTTCAAGTATTTCTTAATCATATAGTTCCTCTTTTTTGCCTTCATATCTTTTCCCTACTTACATTGAGAATTTAATGCTTTTCTTTTATATTTTTAAAATCTCCATATACAGTAATGATACAGTAATGATATTTACCTTTGGCATTTGTACCAATTTTTCCACTTTAATTTGTTTCTGTTAATCCACATACAGAAGTATTACATTTTTATGTAGCTAAAATATCATCATATTCTACCTTTTGGTATTTGTATTGGTTTTAGGATTATAAAGCCATTTCTAATTCAGATATTTAATCAAAATTTAATTTCAATTTTTTTCATTTCCATGCTTTGATCTTTTTATATTTAATTCCTAATTCTATGTACTTCTTTGACAAGGTATTTACTTAAGCATTTCTCAGTGAATCCCAATTAACCATACAGTTCTTTCCTTTAAGTATATAGAGAGATTGGTTGATCAGTTAAAGCATCTACCTTGAAAAATATCTTCTCCTAAATGGGTGGCTGGAAGGAAAGAAGACAGCCAGAAGTGAATGGAGAATTGATTTACATTCCTGATGTTGGTTTTCTTCAACGCTCAATTCTCCCATTTGTAGAATAGGGACATTTAACAGGGGCTCTTTTAGGTATTTCAGCTCTGAATTTCGTGGTTCCAGAAAACACTTCTTTTGTTTCCATGCATTCCTTTCTGTTTTCTTCTTTCCCTCATTCCTTCTCCTACTCTTAGAATGATTCCTATGGGGACCAAAATCAGATGCATCCTTGTGTATGGTTTGTCTTGTCTTTATGGTGCTTGACCCCTACCTTCTATACTCTCGCCATCCAAAACCAATGAGTCTGCACCTCTGCTGAGAGCAGCCATATGCCATTCTTAATGCCAGGAGACCTGTGACTGACTCAGACATGGCTTGTCCGTTAGCCAACAGGATCTTATGACACTGTCCTGAGAGCCACTCTCTAGTGGGACCACTAGTGAGTAGCTAAGCCAGTCCCATAACTCACTCCACAACTCGGGCTGCAACCTAGTCACAATGACCCACTTGATTTTATGATCAGATTGAAGGAGATAGAAGCAAGATGCTGTGAATACAAGACCTCACAACCTGTGAGAGAGAGACTGAAAGATTAAGTTGGTCCTAGATTGTCTTAGTTTGAAACATAAGCAAGTTCCACTTCTGTTCTATACACACCCTTACAATAAACCTCTTTTGTCTTAAGACGGTCTCTGTTTCTTGCAAATAATTGAGTAACACTCCCCAAATGGTTTCCCTCTCGCTCATACTCACATCCTTCTATTAGTCTGTCTGGGGAGGGACTCAGCTGCTGCTACATTGCACTGAAGATAGTGAGCAAGTGTTTGGAAAGTGAGATGATCTACTGGACAAGGGAGACATGGTGCAGAGCACGTACAATGTACACACACACATACACACATTCAGTGTTCACTTCCCCTAGTCTCAAACTTCCTATATACTCATAACCTCAGCTGATCCCAGAGAGAACTGGAACCTAGCAGGAGGTACCTAGCTGCGGAAAGGTTCTCTTCACCTTCTCATACCAGCCTTCCTGAGAGTTATTTTATAGAAATGATATCATTATGCCCAGGGTTGGCCCTAGGCAAAACTGGGAAGCAGAAGAAGTTGCTTTTGGCAACCCTCTGGGGCTGCTCCCTCCTGCTACTGCCAGCCGCATCTTCCCACCCCCTTCACCTCCGTTAAAAGTGACCCTGTCTGACTCTGGCCTCCTCAGGGCCCTGCTCTCAGTTTGAAAGATGCCAGCAGGCTTCCCTTAACAGGAATTTCCTAAGAGTCAGGGTCTTAACCCCAAATATTGTCAAATCTGAAAGATTGCTTTGAGCAGTAAGAACCGTATCTGTTTAAAGAAGCAGATCCACGTGCTAGTCACAACCTCAGGCCTGAGGCTTGCTCTGGTGTTACTGAGGGGGGTGCTCCCTTCTGACTGTTTTGGTTTTTGTCTTCCAGAACTCATGATTCTGTTACCCTTGTAAAGCCATGACACTGCCTTTGTCCCTCTTTCTTTTTTCTTTTTAAGATTTATTTATTTATTTATACAAGAACTGGGGTACAGGCCAGATGCACGGGAGGGTGAGAGGATTCACCAGAGACAGAGTGGGGAACAGAACAGGCAGACTGATGAAATACACTGCTGAGGGGAGCAGCGGGCGAGACAGGAGAGGTCTGCCGCGCCATGTGGGACCCTCCCCGGCCATCTGGGATCGAACCAGCGCTGCAGAGGCTGTGGGCAGCTTCACAGCATGGCACTCAACTGCCTGCATCACCAGGGGAGGCCCTGTCCCTCTTTCTCAGTACTACATCCTGGATGTGATTACCCTCCCCCACATCTTTCATGTCCTCTCTTACCTAACGCACTTTCTTGAAGTAGTCACACCTTCGTTTCACCCCATGGCAGGGCCTACCACAGGGGCACTGCTTAGGCCTGGACAGAAGTGACCAGTGTAGGAATCCCAGTTTTTCTGACAGGCTTCTGGCAAAAATCTTCACATCTCATCATACCAGAAAAAGAGAGCAACCACTTCAGTGACATTACCTGTGAAATGAAAAGTAATCATGGTAGCCACTTCAGAGAATTTCTGTGACAGTAAGCACATAATGAATGTAAACTACATGAGTGGTACCTGGCACATAGCATGTGCCCTGAATCTGGGCTACTGGTAGCCGCTGTTATGTTATGTATATTGTAACACATATGTCTTATGCTCTGGGCCAGGCCCTGCAAGTGCACAGTGGCAGGGACTTCCTGGGCCAGGTGGGGGCAGCAGAGAGCTATCTGAGGGCAGACTGGGCCCAGTGGGCAACCTGGGAGTTCCAGGTGAAGTGCTGGCAGCACCCAAGGGTCAATCACCAGGAAGATCAAAGAAACAAAACTGGGAAAAGTCTATCCCAACACCCATCCTTTGGCCTTCATACCTCTGGTCTTACCTCTGACTTCTTTTCACCCTTTGCTAGAGTGAGCTTTCAAAATTGCAGTCCCTTGATTATAACCCTCAGATGGCTCTTTTGACCATGGGGAAAGACAAGCATCACTAGGTTGACATTCAAGACCCTCCAAACTGACAGCCACAGCCATAAATCCTGTCCTTAACTCTACTCCTCCTCCTCCCCCATTGGCCAAGCCATTTCTTCCCAACATGCTCCCAGTTTTTTCATCTTTACCAAGGAAATTTTCTATCTTTTCCCTGATGTCAAGATCTTCCCCTACTTCTCTACCCTCTTTGCCATGGAGACTTCCTGGTTTCTCCCAGCCCCTAATTAAAAGACAATCCTCTTGGGATCTCCTTAAGTCCTTCATATCTGACTTTCTAGTGGTATCTCTCACTGTCAACACTAGTCTATAATGATAGATGATGACATCTTTCCTTTCCAGGTTCAAGGATTTCTCAGAATTTGTCGCTTTTTCTACAAAAGGGGGATAAAAATAGCTCCCATGTTGTGTGATGCAGGATAAAGGAGTCATATCTTGAAAAGCACCTAAAACAGGGCCTGCTTTGAGAATCATTAGTTAATAGTGTTTCATTGCCATTCTCAAAGTCATTATCATTATAATCAGGACCACTGCCCTTGAGTGGGCTGGGATTTGCAAACCTCAGCCTGCCCCTAAAACAAACTCTAGTTTACAAAATAAAAAAAATATTAGAGACATTTAGTCCAGGGTAGGAAAACAAATTCAGGTCAAGGACTGGAGCAAGGCTTCCTGGAACCACAGAGCTCCAGAGTGAGAGAAAAGGCCCCCATGGAGGAGCAGGTAAAAGAACAAACGGGTACAGTGACAAGGGAAGAAACTTTTTTGTGTTGTTTAGAAAGATAGTGACGTTTTCTATAAAAATTTCAACCCGGAAATTAAAATTTAAACATCATAAGTGCCTCCGAGAATCGAGTAACAGTGAGCAGTCCCTTAATGGTACTATGCACAGCCTTTATTTTTTAATGTGGAGAAGGAAAGGATTTGTCATTAAAGTTTAAAAATAATCAGAATCAAAATCCCTTTTGTTCCTGCGGGCTGGCAGAGCTGAGGGGCTGATTGTGTGTGCTGAGTGGGTGTCCAGGAAACAGTAGTCATTTGTGTGTGTGTGACAGGAGTCGAGTCCAAATCTAAATTTAAGCAAGTGTTGGCCTTCTTGGAACCCATAATTTTTGGATCAATTATCCTGGACTAAGTGTCTGAGTTTCTTGCTCTCTCTCTCTCTGCTGCATTTAATAATTACAACACTTGAGCCAATAATTTGCAGACCAGCTGCGGTGGCCTAACTGTCTGGTTCACTCATAATTTCTGGAACCTGATACAATCATGGCCTTTGAGCCAATTAGGGTAATATTTGGTGTGTTAGAAGTTTGTTCCCCACCCTCCTACCATCTCACTGTGTGAGAAACAAACAGCCTGTGTCTCTAAGAGAAATTGTGCATCCTAAGATCTTGCCAGCCTTCAGACCCATCAATTCTGTCTTTGCCATTCCTTCACACACAGCTTGGGGAAGAAAGGCAGAATGTGGCCTGGAAATCAGACAACCCACCACTGCTTCTAAAGCAGCTGTGTGGCCTTGACTTAGTGGATCACCCTCTCTGAGTCTCAATTTTCTGCCTGTGAATGTAGCAGCTGTGGTTCAGGACAGAGGGGTTAGTGGTAGACTGCTTGAGTTCAAATTCTGCTTCTATCATTTTCTGGATGTGCAACACTGAACAAATTACTTAAACTCTCTTGGCCTTAATTTTCTCATCTGCAAAATGGAAATGACTAGACTATTAATGATCATACACTGTTTGTGATGGTTTAGTCAGTTAATATAAGTAGAACCAAACACACACACACACACACACACACATGCACTCTTAGAATTTAAATTCCCTAAGGACATGACTTTTTGTCTATTTTCTAAGCTATTCTATCCCTAGGACATAAAATAATGTCAATAATTTTCTGTGGATGAATGAACAAATAGAGGAAACCAATTTATTTTTACTCATTCGCTACTCTCTCCCAGCTTATTTCCAAAACTAATTTGTTGTGGTTTACAATAAAGCCATGTTTACCACAAAGCAATCACAATGAAACTAGAACATTCCGGAATAAGAATTTAGCAAGCAAAGGTATGATATCCTTTCACTCAGAGCTTCCTGGCTACCAAAGCTAAACCAAGCAGCCTCTGAGAACCCTTCCAACTCTAACATTCCAGAAGTCTGAGCTTGGGAATCAGAACCAATGTTGCTAACTTTGGATGTGACCTTTGACAACTCTTCTAAGTTCGCCTAAAGCTCAGTTTTTCCATCTGTAAAATGTAAGACTAGACACTAAGCCACTAAGACCTAGACTCAGATTTGAGGCTTTGTTTTAGTAGCTGACCATGGGAATATAAAAATAACTCTTTCATTTATACTATCAAAGAGTTTACAGTCCTGTAGGAGAAATAAGGTGCACAAATACAAAGCTCTCTAATTAAAGCTAAGAATTGTACTTGACGAAAAGCATGACAAAGACTAAAGGAATGGAGGGGAAAAAATACACCTGCTTAATAATAGCTTTATAGAAAAGCTGCAATTTTCAAAAATCCATGAAGAATATTAACAGATATTAATAGATATAAGGGGAGTCAAATGGAGAAAATTTGGGAATAAGTAGAGAGGAATAAAGTTGCAACTTATCCAGTTAGTTTAATGTGTAGGGCAGTGATCAGGGGTGGCTGATTTGTGTAAGGCTAACTCCCCAGTCTCACCTAAGGCAGACCTCACTAATCAATCACAGAGCTGTATACTGCTGAGTCAGGGTGTAGTCTCAAAATCCTTCTCAACACGGCTTTCCAGACAGACACTCCCAAGTGATCACAGTTGGTACATAGAACAAAACCTCTTTGCTCTCTGATTTAAAGTATACATAAGGCAGTGGTAGAAAATAAACCTGGAAGATGATTAAAATGCAGCAGGCCTTGAAGGTCAAGATTCAGAGCATGAATAATGAAAACATTTGCTCCTTCCTCCACATTCGTTGTCCCTTACGTTGGCATAATAACCACAGAGGTGGGCAACACACAGTGTCATAATATATATACACCGAGCCTGGAGGAACTGACTCCAAGCCTGCAGAGGCTTTCCGCCATCTGAGACATAACCCACCTCCCAGGCCGCACAGTGCCTGGCTTGTGCTTAAACAAGGGGCGCACTGTAACTGTGTTCTCACATCACGCTGCGGGAAGGAAAACAGTGCTGGGGATCTATGCCAAAATTTTCAAAGGGGCTGCCCTAAAATGTAAATGTGGCCTCTGCACATTCTTAGAGCAGTGCTAGTTATCTTCTCTGTGGTACCAGGGCCGGCACAATTATCCTATTACTATCCAAAGAGTGCTCTTGATGAATGCGTCCCTGTGATGGTTCCATTTAACCTACTCCAGGAAAAGGAAAATCTATCGAAAGGAACGTGAAATAGAATTCCATGAGCTCATGTCTAGTGGGGAAAGAAAAAGACCTCTGAGCTCTGATGGGAAGTGAATCATATTGTTTCCCGACTCCAAGTGTAACCCTACTCTCCTGCCCTCCTTTGGGGGAGCTCCACTCTTAGCCCCACTGTTTGGGGACATTCTGGCAACAGGAAGCAGAGGCAACCCAGGCCATGGACAGATGGAGGCCTCAACTCCAAGCCTATCTGCTCCTTGGGTAAGTTTCTCTTCATATCAGCATTTGTTTATATCCTAACTCTTTACAAAATGATTTCCAGGCTTCTCACCTAAACACTTTTGATTATAATAGGAGAAAATAAAAATAAAATGAGAGGTGTATACATATTAAAAGGAACAGATGAGAGGTATAGAAAAGACAGGATTATGAAATGAAATCTGAAAATAAGCAAGCCATTGAATATACCTGAGCCTCAGTTTCCACATCATAAAATGGAAGAGTAATAATACACTATTTGTAACTTACTTATAAGATTGTCATGAGGACAAGCAAATATTTGGGGAAAAAAAAGGAAAAAATGAGTCAGAGTGAGGAGATTACTGAACTGGTTGTCAGCAGACCTCTGTCTAGTTAGTTCCTCACTCCTTGAAACTGCTTCCAACTTGAAGGGCCTCTAAATCTTACCAAGTAGGGGGTGCCAGAAATAGGGAGTAGGAAAGGTAACAGAAAGGAGTAAAGGGAAACAAAGCATCTTACTTCCACTCTTTAGTAACGTATTATTATTAATTTTATCTTTAAATTTTTTTTATCATGATTGGATCAGAGACAATGATTGGATTTGAAAAAAATCATGTAAATCTGATGTGCCTAGTCCAGAAGAGAAATTACTATGTGTGTGTCACAGTCCCTGCTCAGGACATGCCCAGAAAGGAGAGGTGGGAAGGGACTAACCCAGATAATTTTAAAGTTTCTTGGACCTGAAGAAATATGTTGATAGGTAGAGGGGTACAGGGCTGAGTAAGAGAGGGAGCTTACCCTTGAGAGAGAAAGGAAGGTCTCCTGAAGCAAGAAGTCAAGTTGAACCTGAGAAAAGAGATGGGCACAGGTAGAGTATCAAGCCTGTGGTGTTTGTGAAAAGAGTGGACTTTTATAGTGCCTGGGTCCTCCATCAAGTTCCCTTCTTTGGGCATCAGTGCCTAAATTTATCTCTGGGGAATTCCCACTTACCCACTGTTAGTCCTGATTTTTTTGAATAAGAATTTTCCCCATCCATCTCCAGGAGAGCTTATGGTCCTAGCCCAACCAAATGGGATACTTCATTCTCCCTTGCTACAGTGATTGCTTTAAGGATGGGCACATGACTCAAGGAGATCAAATGAAACTCACTGGATCTACTACAAAAAAAGAAGCTCTTTCTACTGACCTTGGATGTAGTGTTAACCTGGAGTTGTTAATGTTAGGGAATATCTTGTCATGGAATGAGTCACCCAAAGAAAAAAGCCAACACAAATAAAAGTAGAGCTGATAAATAAAATAAGGCAAGTTTTCAACATCATGTATACATCTTGATCCAGCCCTACCTGAAGGTAATGCTTCCTGGCATTTCTTTGGGTTATTTATAAACAAACAAACAAAAATCCATTTTATTTTTAAGTCAGTTTTATTTGAGTTTCTAGACATCTCAAAAGAAACCAATGTGCTATAAAGATTCTGGTCCAGATGAACTTGTAACAGGGTAGTCCCCAGGAAAGGGGGAGGTTTCAGGTTTCCTGTCCCACCCAAGGGAAGGTGGAGCTGAGCAGGGAGAGAAAAAGCTGCAGAAGGGATGGAGGAAGGAAGGAAGCAGGATGGAGAGCCAGAAGGAGATCTGGAAGAGGCACATGGAGCCGAGAGACACATGAAGAAACTGTGCTTGCCTTTTGGTCATGGACTGGTTGACATAGATGTGGGCGAGAGACCTGTAAGGAGGTGACAATGGCGGTTTTTGTCTTGATTTTGATTTTGCACTTTTCCTCCCAGACTTGTCTGGTTGTTTCTGATCCTTTTCTGTGGGTCCCCACTGGATGGTGCTTTAGACTTGGGGCAGGATTTTGGGCCTTGCTCTGGGCCAATCCTGTTTGGGTGGACTTTGGGTGCTTGATTTAGAAACTATATTCTTTGCCTTTCCTGTATTGTTTACTAATTGTATTAAAATTCCTTTTCATTAAAGTCTCATATGTTTTGTGTTGATGCGGCATATGGCAGAACCTCTTTAGAGCAGGCAGGTTTGCTGGGTCTGGGGTGCTCCTCTCTCTGCCCTGTAACAAACTGAGGATGGTAACATAGCTAACGATATTGCCACTGTAATTACTGAAGGAGTTGACTTTTAAGGCAAAGTCCACATTGTCCGGAACCAAAGCAACCTAAACTGAGAGGACAAGGTAAATAGTGAAAGTAAGGGTAGTATGGAAGATTCATTAGACGCAAAGAAGATTTCATTGTCAATGTGAGAAAAACTGAGCTGGTAAAAGACAAGAAAAAGTCTTCCTTCATATAAAGGTCTCCCATTATGTCTTTAAAGCAGCTGCTCCTTGTGTGCCTAGGATGCAACAACTCATTCACATCCCAATGACTATGGTACCTATGTAGCACAGCAGAAAACACAGACTTTGAACACAACAAGACAAACCAAAACAAAAATAAACAGACAACTATAAATCAGAGATATTCTGCAGGGGAGGGGAGGAAGAGGGATCAAAATGAGGGCAAGAAGAGCACAAGGAACTATAGCAATGGTGAAAAGGTGAATTGGTAGAAATTCTATGGGGACTAACACCTGAGAAAAGAAAGCAAAAATTGTAAAAAAAAAAAAAAAAAAAAAATGATGTAAAACATATATAAATAAATAAATAATTTTTAAAAATTCCAGCAGTATTTTTCACAGAAATAGAATAAACAATACTAAAATTTGTAAACAACCACGAAAGACTCTGAATAGTCAATCAACCTTGAAAAAGAACAAAACTGGAAGCATTAGGCTGCCAGATTATAAACAATACTAAAAACCTATCATAACCAAAACAGTATGGTAATGAATGAAAAACAGATATATAGATGAATGGAACAGAATAGAGACCTCACAAATAAATCTATACTAAACATACAGTTAATTAACTTACAGCAATATAATGGAACTTGAGATCATTATGTTAAATGAAATAAATTAAAGATAGACAAATAATATATCATGTTTATGAAGAATATAAAAAGCCAAATTCACAAAAAACAGACTAAAATGGTGGCCACCAGCAGCTAGAAAGTTGGGAAATAGGGAGATGTTGATCAAAGAGTACAAACTTCCAGTTAGAAAATGAATTAGTTGGGGAATTTAATGTATAGCTTGGTGATTATAGCTAATAATACTTCAGTGTATATTTGAAAGTCATTAATAGAGTAGATCTTACATATTCTCACTACAATAAAGAAATGGTAATTAGGTGACACTATGGTGGTAATCATTTTGCAATATATAAGTATCAAGTCAACACATTGTATATCTTAAACTTACACAATACAGTATGTCAATTATTTATCAGTAAAACTGGAAAATAGAGTTAATAATGAAATAGTTTATTGAGCAAATATAACACATCAGATTTTCCTCTAAATACTTCACTTGAAATAACTCATTGAACTCTAATGACAACACTATAAAGTAGGTACAGATGGGAAAATTGAGGCAGAGAGGCTAAATAAGTTGTCTAATGTGAACACATGGAGGTTCCCAGCGATGCTGCCTTTTGCTTTAAGAGGAGGGCAAGTCCTTTGAGTCCATTAACCATGCAGTTAAAATGGGTAATTCCAGTCTATTCTAGCCTTGTAGTATTTGTGTGTCTCCAGCTGGGTCAGGGACTGATTTTGCAGGCCCAGATGAATTCTCATTATTTCCCAGGGATCCTTCAGCTTGAGTTTAGTTCTTGTGCCAAGGTTCTGACAGTTTTATTAGCACCTATAATTCAATGTAAGCATCGATGTGTTGGAAAACACTTTGAGGCTATCTTTTAAAGTCAACTTAATTCTCTTTCAAATGCTTCTTTGTTTGCCAAGTGCCAGCCAGAAGACTTCCAGGTAGGCAGGAGATGAGCTCCAGACAGGGGATCAGCGGGACATGTCTGCCGGGCGCCCAAGTCACTTTGCTGGTAGCTGATGTCATTTCCAGTTAGTGAGCTCCTGGCAGAGGTGCCTGCAGATGCTCAGATGACATCACTGGGGACCAGTCTGTCACCAGGGAGATAACAAATGGTGCCCAGCCCCAAGTTCCTGCTGCCCCAGGAAGCCACAATTCATTTCTTGGTTTTGCTGTGGGCCTGAAGAGTTGACACCCTGGGCAAGCCTCAGTGAGCTAGGACACACCCACCCTGGGCAAGCTTCAGTGAGCCAGGACACACCCTCCTACTTTGCACAAACAAAGCAGACATTCTTACCAGAATAAAGGGACATGCTGAGATCACCCAAAAGTGTAATAGTAGAAACTGGAGAAACTTGATGCAGCAAATACTATTGGTTTTCTATTCTGTTATTTTATATCCATTTATTCTTCTTCCTGGGCTAGTAGAACCTAAGTTCACTCACATGTGTACAACCCTTTTGAAGAGATTGGCCCATCCCCATCCTCAAGGAGTAAATCCTCATTGGTCTAAGTCAATCAATCATTCATTCAACAAACATTATTAAGCAGCTGTTTTGTGTTGAGCATCATTCTAGACATTGAGAATTAAGTCATGGAAAAAAAAATCAGTCTTTACCTTCATGAAGACTTAACTCTATTTTGGGTGATAGGAAATAAACATTCATATACTTTACCACATAATAGATTTACAATGTCTGGTCAAACAATGATAGGTTTTATTAAGTAAATAAATCCAGATAAAGGGATAGGGAAAAATATGCTTGCTGTTTTAAATAAAGGGACAGGGAAAAGGATATTTGGACAGCTATGAAGGAAGGACACCAGCCTTGTGAATCTCTGAAGAGGCAGGGGTTGGAGAAAGCATTTCAGTATCAGGAACTACAGATGTGAAAGACCCAAAACAGGGAGAATGGTTGGCTTTGGGAACTATTTTAAAAGTAGAGGTGAAAAGGGCTTGCACAAAGATTTAATGTGGACAGTGAGAAAAATAGCAGTGAAGGTTAACTACAAAGTTTTGAACTGGAGCAACTAAGTCAAAAAGAGTGCTATTGGAAGACAAAGATAAACAGCTGGGACTACATCAAATTACAGAGCTTCTGTACAGCAAAAGAGACAGTAACCAAAACAAAGAGACACCCCACGGATTGGGAGAAAAATTTTGCACACAACACTAATGATAAAGGACTGATCACAAAAATCTACAAAGAGCTGAAGAAACTCAACAAAAACAAAGTAAATAATACAGTCAAAAAATGGGCAGAAGAGCTAAAAAGAAACTTCTCCAAAAAGGAAATGCAAATGGCCAACAGGCATATGAAAAATGTTCAGCATCACTTGTAATCAGGGAAATGAAGATCCAAAGTTCAATGAGATACCATCTTACACCAGTGAAAATAGCACATATTAAAAAAACTAGCAATAACAAATGTTGGCGAGGATGTGGAGAAAAAGGAACTCTCCTGCACTGCTGGTGGGAGTGCAAACTGGCCCAACCACTATGGAAAGCTGTGTGGAGATTCCTCAACCTGCTAAAGATGGAGCTTTCATATGATCCAGCAATTCCACTACTAGGTATTTACCCAAAGGACACAGAATCATTAATTCAAAAGGGTACCTGCACCCCTATGTTTATAGTAGCTCTATTTATAATAGCTAAGCTATGGATGCAACCCAAATGCCCCAAAATAGATGACTGGATCAAGAAGATGTGGTAGATACACACAATGGAATATTACTCAGCAATCAAAAAAAGATAAACTCATGCAATTTGCAGCAACATGGATGGAGCTGGAAGGGATCATGCTCAGTGAAATAAGCCAGAAAGAAAAAGAAAAATACCAGATGGTCTCACTCATAGCAGGAAGTTAGAAAACCTAAATAAGGGACCAGGAAAAAGACTAATTGTAATAAAGTAAAAATCAAAATCAACAAGCAGCTATAAACCAGAGACACATTATGGGGGGGTTGGGGGATGAGAAAAGGGATTAGGGTCAAAATAAGGGGAGTGGGAATTGTATGGGGAATATAACCAAGATGAAAGTGCATACATTGTGCAAAAATGAAAAATGATGTAAAAATATATAAAATAAAAATTAAAAACTTAAAAAAAGAAATTAAAACCTTTAAAAAAACAAAAATAAAAAGAGTGCTATTAACTAAGATAAAGAACACCAGAGGAGGGTCACTTCTGAGTGGGAAGAGATCTAGCTGGGTTGATATGCCCTCTGTTTGTCTTAGCTCCCTGGCCAGTGAATGGCTTCCACATGGGATGCAATTCTAATCTATAAGACATCGCTGAAGGAGGCAAGTTGTTCTCATTTCTAATAAAGAATGAAGGTTGGCTAGTTGAATGAATGAATAAAATAAGGAAGGCGTAAATTTATAATTTTCCACTCATCACTGATAGTCAAATACTTTAGGTGCACTGGAATTGTAGTCATGAGTTTAGTCCCTTGTTCTTTTACTGACTATTCATAGTCCTGGGCAAGAACAGACACTCTCTGAGTCTGTTTCCCCACTTGCACAATGAGAAAATAGGGCTACCTAGTCTCTGTGGCTCAGCCGGCCCTGCTACACTACCAAGTTCTAAGAATCCAAGTTTTGGAAACAGAAGCTCTTAGAAAAATTGACTTTCCCATACTTGATGTGCCACCTCAAACATTTTAATGTTCCTCTCTCTTATGGTATCCTCATCTGTGAAATGATGGTTTATGGTCTCTTCCAACATCAGTTTCCATGAAGTCACAACACAGTTGCCTGGTGACTTGTGTTGATGGAAATGATGAAAACCTCTAGGAAAATAATATTATGAGAAAATCAACTCCTTGGTGCAAACAAACACACACATAAGACCCAGAGGGATACCAAATTTCTCCTTTCAGAGTAGCTACACTCTGACTCCATCTGAGTATTGAGTCTTGTTAGGATGCTAGGCTCTTCTTGAGACCAAAGTGTTGTCTTGGGGGACTCTTGGCCTCCCTTGGCACCTCTTCTTCAGGAACCGAGAACTACCCAAGAATCCCCAAGCTCAGCCCTGCTGGGACACTTCTGTGTCTCTGCAGCAGGCAGGGCTTGGAGACAAGTACAAGGAATTAAGACTTCAAAGCCTCTGACTCAGGCCTGGCATATAGCGAATATACAAATTGTCTCCCATACCTCACAGGCACCAAGTAACTGCAGGAACAATTTTGGCAGAGCACAAGGCAGTTTTAGAGCACAGATTTTGATGTTTCTCAAAGATAGCAATTCCTGGGCTCTTTCATTCATTTCAAAGGTTCAACAATAGTTACTAATTGCTGAAAATAAAACAAAAATGGAAGACCTATGAAAACCCTCCTCTTGCCATCATTCAGCCTACCTCATCAGGTTAAAATTTCTGTGGTCTGAAATTAGATCAAATTCTTGCTGTTAGTGTTATCTGATCAGTACTCTATATGAGGTCAGATTAATAGGAAATAGACAAACAAGTGCATTAAACCTTAATCAATGCAAGAAGACTTGCTTTTCCAAATATCGGTTAGGGGGTGGGGGATGATACTGAAGACTGAGAGAGGTCTTCAGCATCAGAAAGGTTGGGAACCAGCATGTAAAATATTGACCATTTTGACAGGGGACTGCTGATGACTATATTCTTTCTTTTGATGTCTGGGCTTTTAGAACCTCTGAGCTATGTCAGGGTGTCCCGGAATCACAGATCCGAAGGAGAAAGAAGAGACTCTGTGCGAACAGTGACTAATGTCATTTCCAGTTAACTGGCTCTTGGCAGATACAGTACAGATGTTCAAATGACCTCATTAGGGACCAGGATGTCATCAACAAGACAGATACAAACAGAGCCCTGCTTAATATTCCTGCACATTCCATAGGATTGGAATTCCATAATATAGTTGTCAAGCTTCCCAAAGGGTGGGAATTTTAGGCAATGGTATGTGGCCTCATAAAGAGCTGTAGGGAAGATGGAGTTTATGTTAAGTAGACTGGCTTTGCTAGAACCCCAAAGCTCTCTGTCAAGCCTCCTCCCCACCAACTTTAATTTGTGGGTCATCTTTATCTTTTGCTACATCAGATGAGCTCCCCCAAGGTAGCATGGAAAGAGGAAGCATGACCTCCACATGTGTCCAGACTTAACATTTAACTAGCTTTCAACCCCAAAGAAAAGGGCTTGCATCTCTCAGTCACCAGATACAAATTCCTAAGAAAGGACTTTGGTCCAGGCTGGATGAGGTGCTCATTTATTTCTGTAGTCAGGGGCGTAGAATAAACTGAACAGTGAGACCTAGTTTCCTACCCCTGCCTCCCCCCCTAGACTTTGAGCTTGGAAACGAATCTCGTTCTGCTTCCCACCTGTAGTTTCTTCCAGCCTGGTATTGCCCTGCAAGGGACGCTCAAGAAACATGAGTTGTGTTGACTCTAATAGCAAGCAAGATTTTTCTGACGGGCCCACTCAGCACAAACCAGAATGAAAAGAACTAAACATAGAAGAGACTGATAACTGGGGTGATTCACAAACCAACTAGTCAACCGATCAAAATTTTATTACATTCAACAGCAGCAGCAATTCTGAAAGAGCCCTAGAGATATTTCATTTAAATAAACGCCTTCCAGAACTCATAATAAAAAATTTCTTGCATGGTGGTTTACAAAGCACTTTCACATCCTTTGTTTCACTTCAGGACAATCCTACAAGTAACGAGAGTCTTCCTGGTGTCAGGCACTCGGCTCAATGGCAGGTTACAGCAGCAGAGGTAGACATGGCCCTTGCCCTCAAAGAACTCTTGGCATGGTGCTAAGAGGAGATGTTAAATAATTGAAGAGAGAACAAGAGAGGATGTTGTTATACTGAGCATTTGCTATGCAGGCACTAGGTTAAGTGTCTAAAACATATTAACTCAATCAGTCCTTACCAGGGATCATTGAGATAGATACTATTATTAATTTTGAAAATCAGTGACTTCTCCAAATCACCAGCCAGCAAATAACAGAGCCAGAAATCAAACCCATGCAGCTTGGCTCCTAAGCCTGTGCTCTTAATTATGGTATGAAATCACTGGCCAACAATAGCATCATAATAGTTAAAATGGGAGTAGACAGGTGGAGAGAATTTCTAGCACTAACTCGATCAAGAGTCAGGAAAGATCTTCCTAAGGGAAGCTTAAAGAAGAAACACAAGTGACCAGCATGAGGACAGGACACTGGCAGCACCAGAGACGGACACTAACTGGCCACAATTTACATTGATGGAAAAATTCAGACTGGCTGTGACTTGTCCAAGGTCACACAGCGTCCCTCCCACAAGGCTGAGCACAAAGTCTGGGAAGTGGCTGCTGTAAGTTGCACTCCCAGAGAACTCCAGAGAATTCCAGGTACAACAAACACCCTTTGGTGTTCTCCCAATCATCTAAGCAGAAGTAGCCAACAGACTGATGGGTGAACATCCTCTAAATCTCATTCTATGCAGAATTTAGAAATAAAGTATCCTTCTGAAAATTGCAGTAAGGTCTTAACTTAGGTGTTACAGTTTAACTTAGGTGTTAAAACAGCATGACCATGTTCTGAAAATTGTGAAATAATAACCAGAAATTATTTGCTTATGTTTACAATTAGAATTAAAGGACCTTCATATGAGCAAATATGAAATAAAAGGGAAGGACTTAAAATACTGGCAAGGTATTAAGGGCCATCAGAGAGGTGGGTTATTATTCATTCAGCGATAATGATCAACAGTTAAAAATCCACTCTTGCTGTTCCCCATTCTGGGGAAGAATAGATGCTTCTGTGTCTTGAGGGGTTTTGGAGTCTTTTTTTTCTGAAATAAAAAGCCACATCTTCCCCCCCCACCCCCCAGCCCAGGGAATGCATTAAAATAAGGGGTTTCCACAGAGCTGGAAAAAAGCCAGAATATTTGGGAGTCTAGGTCCCCTGCCCTTTCCCCGACCACTTTTTTTTTGGGGGGGAGTGGTGGGGGTGGAGTGGGGTGGGGGGGTTAGGTAAGGGCTGAGGTGGAGCGCTCAGCTGGGTGGGGAGAGGCTGTCTCCACCTGTAAGCACTAACTTGCAGGGGACGGTGTCAGTGGTAGGAGCAGGGCCACAGAGCAGTGCTAATAACAGTAACTTGTTAACTTTTACTGAGGACTGACGGGAGCAGATACTAGTCTCCGGCTTCATTTCCATTAGCTCATTGAACTAGACTGATGTAATTAGTAGCCTCTTTTTGCAGGTAAGGAAACTGAGGCCAGGGTTTTTTTTCCACTCAAGTCCCATATTCTTAGAGAGTAGAGGAGCCAGAATTCAATCAGGGTGACTCCAGCATCAGCGCCCTTCACAGGAAGCTTTGTCAGAGGGATCACCCTGAAGTGACCACCCCATTGATTGGGTGTTGTGATCTCCTGAGAGTCTCTCGAAAGCGTCTCCTTTATGAGCTCTGCTGGCCCTGAACTTCATGCTCTACTGTCATGTTTGGTTTGTAGCTACCTATTTACAAACTGTCAGCTTAATTCTGGCCCCAGAGCGTTATTCCTTGGGGCATTGGGGTGGGGGTGGGTGGAGGCTAATTATTTTGAAGACGATAGACAGCAGTGCTATGACCAGCCTCTCACCCAAGTGATGAAAAAGCTATTGTTGAGGCATCTTGGCACCAGAAAGGAGAGGAGAGAGATTTTCCTGAATCATTTCTCATTTTTTATTTAAGCTTCACACTTTTCCTGGGGCCTCTGGGCAGCCTTCCAGAGCCCCATCCCCAGGATTGACTGAGCGTTCCTGAGTAAGTGATCTGTCCCTCCCAGGCCTGGGAAGGGGTGGGCGGAGGCCGGGACAGGCCGTGCTTGGCTCAGGCCCCTGACATTGTACACGCTAATGCAATGTGAAGCAGCACGTCTAAATAGCCTGTCCAACTTTTTTGATGTTCTTGAACCCACAGATGGGATTCATTTCCACACTGTTCACAAAACGTAAACGATACAAGGACATTAAAGAGCATTAAACTACTTGATGACATTTTGGTCACATTAATGAAAAGTGGCATTTTTTAAACTACCAGAAAGAAAGAGAAAGAGGGTAGGGGCACAGAGGGGAGGGATGAAGAGGAAGAGAGACCAAGCAGGGAGGGGGAAGGAGGAATAGGAGTGTGATTTGAATCCAGCTGAAGTATAGAAGAAATACGGGCTGTCCTAGCTCATATCAACCCAGTCAGACCTCATTGCGTGGGAGATAAGAAATAGACATTTTCAGTGACTGGACGTGTCTACAGAACATTCCAAACATATATGGCGAGTGGTTCAGAGCTACAAATACATTAATGTTCCCTTCTAGACTGGCTAGTTTGGCTAGCATAGATTCATATACCATTGAGACACCAGGCAGGACAGGAGAAATGATAAAACCCCTCCTCCAGGCAGTCTTCTCTGAGTGCTTCCCCAGGTTAGAATCCTCCCTAGACAGTGGACATCTTGAGGGTATAAGATGAAGGCTAAGACCCTATGTTAGAAGAGACAGCCCATATATTTTTTTTTTGACTTTTATTGGTTTTTTGAGGGCTTCCTGGGCCTCAGCTATACCATCTTTAAGATGGGGTAAGAAGAGAATCTAGCACATAGTCATAGCAGAGCCTAAATAAGCTAATGGATGGAAAATACGTAACACTGTGCCCAGTACACACACAGGCGACACATGTTACAGATTAGAATCAGCATCACGCCCAGCACCCCAAGCACTTGGCACACAGAGGCATTAGTAAAGAAGGTTAATGGAATGAATGTCAACAGACTGAGAAAATATTCACTTATCAAGGGGACTAGGCAATAGGACATGGAGTCCTGGTGTAAAAGGGTGGCAGAGACCTTTTCTAACGTATCAAGCCCTGGGCATCTTGTTTTAAAATAGCCAGCTTTAGTGCTGTAGGGTCTCTTGGGAGTGCCTGGGGAGATGTCCTGCTCACTCCTCCAAGCAACCCTGGCTGGGTGTGGGCGAGCAACCCCCTCTCCCCAGCAGCCTCGACCCCCCTCCCCTCACCCGCTGCCTTGGCAAGGCTTTCTCCTTCCAGCCCTGGTGGTTACATTAATTGCTAATGACAATGGCAACCTTCACTCTGTGTGGTTTCCTGCCCAGATTCTGGATCCTTTACAAGGCTCCCTTCTCTTTTTTTTCCCAGATAGGAAATGCAACCCGAGACGTGTGAAGAAAAAAACAGTGTGCTTATTGTCATAGCCTCCACTCCTCGCCGGGCTCCCAGGCCGGCTGTGTGTGCTCTGGGGTGTCTGCCCCGCCACAAGGAAGAATAAACCCAGACTCAAATCATAGGAAATTCATCAAATGTGCTTCTCAGAGCTCTGTCTTTCAAGGTCTGTTTCCCTGCCATATGATCTCTATAAACCAAATCACTGTTAGCCAGGGCACAGGACCAGAGGCGCCGGGGGCTCACGGATAATGAATGCCAAATGCATGTGACAATAGACTGATCAGGGAGCCGAATGGAAGTTTCTGAGTAGTGCTTTTATTTATACATGTATATAGACATACATACCTGCACACACGCATGCACACATCCACGAGGATGCATGTGTGTGCACACACGCACAAGTTAAGCACATAGCACATCTTAACAGAGGCCAACTGTGCTCCTTGGTGCCAGATTCAGTTAACTCACCTCTTAATAACTATCACATTCAAGGCAAAAGAAGACCAACAAAAGCAAGGGGGAAATACCACACCCCAGATTAGCTGGGGACACTCAACATGGAAAAAGGACAGATTTGACTTAGAAATTCTAAATGTCTTTAACTCAGGGATTGACCTGGGACTCACACATAGCACACACAGAAGGGCCTCGACTGGGAATAAAAAAGAAGGTGCTCATTCCTGAGCACCAAAGGGTAAATGGAAGAACTAACCTCAGTTGAGTGAATTATTGTATGATCTCACCGAATGGCAGCTTTGAGTACTCCTGGGTCTGACAAACCCCTTCTCTAGACAGCCAGTTACCAGTGTGGCAAGGTAAGAGAAAAAAATATGGACAGAAACTATCAGTCCACCAGCTAAAGGCAAAAAGGTAATTAATGTTATAGCCTTTTAGATTCTAGAAAATACTGCACTTAAAACTGCAAGTCAACTAAGCGGCTGTCGGCAACCGATAAATGTTTCCATATTCACAGACATCAGCAATCTTCCCCTTACAAAAAAGTAATAATACATACATATTAATGGATCACATTTTGTCCTTTGGGGAGCATAATTTTTAAAAGGGCCAAGGCAGCAATAATAGTTCCTTTAAAAATTCTAAATGCTGTAATTGTTTTCTCTGAATTATGGTGCTAGGATTTAATTAGTGATGAATGTTCGGTATGGGGTTTGGACATTTTTGATGAATTCAGCCAAACAGAAAATAGTCTTGTCCTCATCGCTCCCTGCCCGCCCCCACCCCTTTCCTTCCCTATGACCTGAAATGTGCCCGTGCAGGAGAACATGTCCACGTAGGAATTTTATTTTCTGTAGTTTGGCCACAGTTAAGGAGATTGCTTTAACCACAGTTCAATGGGAGCATGAAACATGGTCAGTGAGGTGGTGCAATTCAGCACAAGTTTTGAGGTTTTCTAGTTAAAAGGAGGAAAGGGAATAGGATGGTAGAAAGTTCTTCTTGACAATGTTCTTATCACTAGAAAAAAGTTGCCTGGGTCTTGGACCTAAACTCTAGGACTTCAGGGACTTCAAGGACATAAGATTAAAGGTGTGTAGAAGGCATAAGGGGGAGAGAGGATCGAAGAACCTTTTTCATTCACCAAATAACCACTAAGTGAAGCTTGTGGGGGTCCAAACTCTGAGCTGGGCACTATGCACACAGCCCTGGCAGTGGAGCACTTGCCTGGGGAAAAACACAATCGCTTTGTTCTTCTCCAAACCACTTCTTTATAAAAGCAGCTGGAGGAAAGCCCAGCGGAGAGGCCATCAGCACAGGCCAAATCACCGTGGCCTACACAGCAGGGCCCCGGGGACCGTGCCCACCCGCTCGACTACCTTCAAAACTGCTTTCATGTGAGACCTGGAGGCTGTTCCTGGGTTCCCAGTCTCCTCTATTAGCATGCAAATGCCCCTGGGAAAGGTCACACCTTGAGACCCCATCAGCTAACCTCTTGCTCACCAGTTACTTCTTAGCAAGGATTAGCAGAAATAGAACACCCAAAAGACTTGGGGGTGGGAGGGAAGGTTAGGTGGGGAAGGAAAGTAAAAGACCTCTTCCTACTGTCAGGATTTTCCTGGACTGTTGACTTGTTTTAATTTGACACAATAAAATCAATATATTTCAATGAATGTTGATCTCTTTAAACTGTAAAAGAAGATCAGATTCCATCTGTATGCCTGTTATGCTTTAGTTATGCTATAAGATTACCTGCTTCCCTATTTTGCTCAAATTTTTACTAAAATGTTGCCTTCAGAAATGGCAGGTCACAGTGGTCATTGGAGTTTTTTTCTCCCCTACTCTGTCAAGCACCCCATCTTGTTTCCCCCTGTAACCTCCCATCTCCTCCCTTCCATCATTCTTGCCTCCTTTCTTCTCTTAGCATAAAACCTTCCTCCTCCTCACCTTCACCACTGAAGGCTTCTCCAGAACGCCATTGAGCTCACAGGTCCAACTGCCACAGAGTTTTCATCATTCTTCTCAATAAAGCTTTTAAAACGCCATCTGGATAGCATCGTGGTTAGGAGCATTAAGCTCCTAAATTGACCAGAAAGACTTGGATCCAATTTCTAGTTCTGCCACTTCTAGATACGGGAAGTAACTTATATGCTTTAAAAATTGGCTTCCTCATTGTCTACCTTTTAAAAAGATTAAACGACAGTATCGGTAGCCCCTTTTGATTAAGTTCACATTCTACTACTTTTATGAAAGGTCTACATTAATACCTGTTTTCATTAACGTAAAGACAGCAAAGAGAATTCTGCTTTTGTGACAAAAGTCACAAGAGGAAAGTTGTTCTACAGTAGCCATTCTAGAGGCATCCTGAACAGCAAGCAGTCCTTCCCCAGAACTACTTTTTACAGACTGTATATGTATCCCATCCTTCCTGTTTTACTATCATACCATTATTTTAGGTTTTATGTCTTTGGTATGGTTTGGTAGGCTATTTTTGGAATGTGGGAATGCTCAAAAATTTTTCTATACAAATTAATGATAATTGCTTCTTCACTTTCTATCAGTTTAGTTTATGAAAGTTCCATAGGAATAGTCTATTTTGGGATAGTGGGGGAAACATACACACACATATACATATGTAGGCCCATTTACAGTGTTTTTTATATATGATATTTGATACATACAAAATAATGTGATGATATATTTAAGTTTATTACGTAGGAATGTATATTTTTTAGAAAATACAGAAACCATAGCTATAGTTTATATAGACATATATCCACATACATATATTGAAATGTTAAAAACATATTCTAATTTATAGGGGAATGACTTGCAGGCATTTTTATATTTAGAGAAAAGGAATTATTTCTACTCACAAATATGATCATATGTTTACCATTTTCTTTCCACTTAACAGATCATGTTTTTTTTTTTAATTTTATTTTTATATTCCCCATACAATTGCAATCCCTTTATTTTGACCCCAGTCCCTCCCCTCCTGCACCCTACCCCTCATAGAGTGTCTCTGGTTCATAGTTTTTTGTTGATTTTGATTTTCACTTTCTTGTAGTTATTCATTTTCCTGGTCCCTTATTTAAGTTTTCTAGATTCCTGCTATGAGTGAGACCATCCGGTATTTTTCTTTTTCTTTTTGGCTTATTTCGCTGAGCATGAGCCCTTCCAGTGCCATCCATGTTGCTGCAAATTGCATGTGTTTATCTTTTTTGAATGCTGAGTAATATTCCATGGTCTATATGTACCACATCTTCTTGATCCAGTCATCTATTTTTGGGTATTTGGGTTGTTTCCAAAGCTTAGCTATTGTAACTAGTGCTGCTATAAACATAGGGGTGCAGGTGCTCTTTGGAATTGATGTTTCTGTGTCCTTTGGGTAAATACCTAGGAGTGGAATTGCTGGATCATATGGAAGCTCTATGTTTAGTAGGTCCGGAAATCTCCACACAGCTCTCCATAGTGGTTGGACCAGTTTGCACTCCCACCAACAGTGCAGAAGAGTTCCTTTTTCTCCACACCCTCGCCAACATTTGTTGTTGCTAGTTTTTTTAATATGTGCCATTCTCACTGGTGTAAGATGGTATCTCATGGTAGTTTTGATTTGCATTTCCCTGATGACAAGTGATGTTGAACATTTTTTCATATGCCTGTTGGCCATTTGCATTTCCTCTTCAGAGAAATTTCTTTTTAGCTCTTCTGCCCATTTTTTGATTGGATTATTTTATTTGTTGTTGTTGAGTCTCATCAGCTCTTTGCAGATTTTTGTGATCAGTCCTTTATCATTAGTGTTGGGTGCAAAAATGTTCTCCCAGTTGGTGGGGTTTCTCTTTGTTTTTGTTTTTGTTATTGCTGTGCAGAAGCTCTTTAATTTGATGTAGTCCCTGCTGTTGATCTTTGCCTTCACTATCACTGCTTTGGGTGATGTGTCTGTAAAGATGTCTTTGATGTGAATATCACGTAGTGTTTCACCTATATTTCCTTCTATGTATTTTATGGTTTCAAGTCTTATGTCTAGATCTTTAATCCATTTTGAGTTGATTTTCGTGTATGGTGTGAGGTAGTGGTCAAGCTTCATTCTTTTGCATGTAGCAACCCAGTTTTCCCAGCACCATTTATTGAACAAACTTTCTTTGCTCCAATGCATATTCTTTGCTCCTTTGTCAAAGATTAGTTGACCATAAATCTGTGGGTTTATTTCTGGATTTTCTATTCGATTCCATTGGTCTGTATGTCTGTTCTTGTTCCAATACCATGCAGTTTTGATGATTATGGCTTTGTAGTATAATTTGAAGTCTGGGAGTGTGATGCCTCCATTCCCTTCTCTTTTTTTCAGGAGAGCTTTGGCTATTCGGGGTTTTTTGCACGCAAAAGTCAGTAGCCTTCCTATACACAAACAATAAATCTGAAGAAGAAGAAATAAAAAAAAACATCCCTTTTATTATCAAAACAAAAAAAATCAAATATTTGGGAATAAATCTAACAAAAGAGGTAAAGGACCTATACAAAGAAAACTATAAAACACTGTTAAAAGAAATAGAAGAAGACACAAAGAAATGGAAAGACATCCCCTGCTCATGGATTGGAAGAACAGATCATGTTTTAAGGTCAGCATCTGGACCATCATTGTCGATCACTGTGATATGATTTTTGGATGGATCAATACCATCATTTATTTAGCCTATTCTCTCTTTCCACAGCTTAATTTCAGTTTTTAAAATTACCATGATGATCATCTTTTACACAAATGTCTTTGCATACTTGTCCACTCATTCTCTCAAAATGAATTTCCAGGAAAGGGACCTATCTCTGGGCCAATTATATGTTGTTTACCAAGAACCTTAGCAAGAGGTTTAGTTCATTCTGTCCATAATAAAAGGCATGACATAGTGGTTGAAAACACAGGATCTAGTTGTGTAGCCTTGGGCAAGGTATTTAACTTCTCTGAGTCTCCACATCCACATGTGCAATAGCCGAGTGACAATATGCATACAAGTCACGTGTGGAAGGCTCAGAAAAGTGGCTGGCAGAGTACAGATTCTGTGAATGCTAACCAGTATTGTTAAATCCCAATCATCTTGACATTCTAGGGCCTTGCTGATTAGTCTTGACTTGGAAAAGAGAGAGGGAGATTGAAGGGAAGCTATTAAATTAGAAAACCCAAGTTAAATAAAATAAAATTTCACAAGCTTTTGCAAATGTTTATAGGGATGATTAGTTGTCATTAAGTCATTTGGGTCCAGGGCGCTGATATTTAAAGCAAGCTGTGGCCTGGCAGTACAGGGGAATGATGTGGTGTCTGAGCACAGCCTGCTGCATGAAGTCCTTGAACATGGCAATTCTTTGAAGCCCCTGCAGATTCTTCTTAGTTCCCTGCCCTTAGCTTTGTCATCCCAGAGCTTGGATTTGCCCTCATACTCAGCTTGTGCCCAGAACTGATCCCCTCTACTGTCAGCTGAGGATCTGAGCATGGGGATGAGCCTGAAGTCTGGGATCAGACTGCCCTTATGCTCTGCTACAAACCATTTAAATATTAGACATGGATTTTCTTCAGCTGAAGGATGGGGATGTTATGCCCCCTCCCCTGCCAGGTTACCATGAGGATTTTGTGAGAATACACATAAAACCATTTTATAGAGTGCCAGGCATAGAGTAGGTGCTCAATAATGTTACTGCATCAATGAAGAATGTTGATTCTAAGTAACAGAAAACCCAATTCAAACTGGCTTAAACAATAAAGGAAAATTGTTGGTTTGCATAAGTGGAGATTCAAGAAAAGGCAGTTTGATTCAGTGCCTAACCATGTCATCAGGAATTTGTTCGTTTGTTCATCTGTTTACTCTCTCTTCATCCTGCCCTTTATATAATCAGCTTCACCTTAATGCTCTCTCCCCAGTGTGGTGCCCAAAATGGCTACAAATAGCTAGATAGCAAACAAAGGTCACTCCCAGAAATTTCTCCAGATGAGTAGGGAAGAGCTCTCCCGGGAACACCCAGCAAATTCCTCTTCTTATAGCTCAATAGCCAGAATGGGATCACTGGCCCATCCCCAAAACAAAAACCATGGTCAGCACATGGGACTGCACCTTAGCTTCCATCTTACCCCAGTCCCTGTGTTACATCATCTTTTTACCAATACAACAACTAAATAAAAGCAGAAAGATGGAAAGTGGACCGAGACTCAGAATAATTACTCAAAAAAGGGGGAAATGGATATTGGGGAAACTACTACGTTGTCTACCCCCTATTTTCCCAGTCCCCAGCAAAACAGACCAGTGATGGGCCAGTCTCCACTGAAACTCGAGGCCTCATACTTGACTGGTCACTAAAGAGGAATGTTCAAGCCACTCTGTAGGGACTAAACGAATTCTTCTTAAACAATGGTAGGAAAAATAGCAATAGTGATAATGTGCATAGTTTTTATAAGAAAAGTTAATAATAAAAATAGCCTTTTTGAAAGAACAAACTATCCTTGTTCCAAACCACTTGAAAAACAGTTATTTGGGTGTGTGCTAAAGGCCAAGGATCAAGTCACAGGCACGATTGGTGTTTTCTTTTCAATTCCTTCAGTCCCTGGAACTTTTCTCTTTATGCAGCTCCCTTTTCCTCCGGTTCTCTCTCTTTCTTCCTCTGTTTACAGTAATTTTTTTTTTTTCTGCCTTAAGCACCTGGGAAGAAATATGGAAAGGGAACAGCATGGGCCCAAGGCTTGACTGAGCCAATATTCCTTCTTAGCACTTCTCCCACTGCAGGTACAGCGTGGTCTCCCCAAAGGTTCAGTGACTGAACCCCTGTGGGCCCTTCAGGCCTCCAGGTTGCTAAGCGACAAACACTTCAAGTTTGGAAATCTTTATCCACACCGGATATATTATCCTGGCAAATTGGACTTTCAGATCTGGCAGCAATGGAAAGAGTAACTTTTTTTTAAAAATAGAGACAATTTAGATGATTTCAAAGACATCTGGTCTCTTTTTCCAGCAATGTATGACTCTTCTCTTTCACTAAGCTCATTGGATCCAAACGCTTCACATGTACAAAAGCACAAGGTCC
The DNA here is from genome assembly GCF_014898055.3 of Talpa occidentalis. NCBI lineage: Eukaryota > Metazoa > Chordata > Mammalia > Eulipotyphla > Talpidae > Talpa > Talpa occidentalis. The sequence goes on from NW_023603184.1 coordinate 31,173,517, forward strand.
CTGAAGAAAGAGGCGTTTCAGTTGCAAAAGCGAACTCACGAAAAGGGCTGCCAATTTGAAGAGTCTAGAATCAGCCAAGGCAACCAAGATGTATGTTCTTCCTTCTCCCCTCTACTTCAGCCTTCCTTTAACCTGGTTTCCTCCCAGTGCCCTTTCTCTGCTCCTCCAGTACTGGGCCCCCTTCCTGCCCTCGGCCTCTCCTGCCTTCTTCTATATCTCTCCCGTTTTTCCTCATTCCTACTTTTGTCTCTGCAAATGTCCTTGGAGTCTTCTTTTTTTTTGGTCTTTCCTTCCCCCAGGTCAGGACAACAGAAGGACTCATGGCAACAGAATGGCTTCTTGCCCCATTACCTCAGTGGGACATAAAGGTGGTCATTCCTCTCCCCTTTCTAAATTGGGGTGATCTCAGGGCAGAAAGTCCCTCCCCTAAATCCTTCTTAAAAAAAAAGTAAGACAAACTCAAACATCAAATACCTTCTCCACCTGCTTGCTAATATCTAGAATTTCCCCAACAGAGAACATTACATTCCTCAATTAAAGACCAAGTTTCAAACATAAATAATAAACAACTCACATCTGGGCAGCTCTTAACAGTTTTCCAAACACATCCACCTGTTTTCAACCAATTCCCTCATTTGACCCCCACAGTAGTCAAGAGAGGGAAACATTATTAAACTATCATCCACTTCCACATCAGGAAATGGAGGCACAGAGATAGCCAGAAGCTTTCCAGAGCTTGCTCTATCCCAGTGCTGTTTGACGCCAATGCCTATTTTTTTCCCAATCTTCCTCACTCCTCCGAGACGGAACCATATGACCTGACATGGATGGAAAACTTCCCATAATTCCTGTAGGCCCCAGAGGTCCCCTGACTTCTAGCTCTCTGGGGTCTTTGATTTGCAATTACTGCTATAGGAACTTGTCGGTGGGGTATGCTGCCACCAGATGGCTGATGGTATTCTGGTTGCATGGTGAGCTCCAGATTTTTACACTAGTTATGGGAATCAAGTATCTTTCTATATTTTATCACTTTATAATAAAAATTATAGTTCACTAAAAAAATTGCTAAGCTTAGCAGTATCCATATCTATACAAGAAAAATGTATATTTAGAGGGATATGCAGGTCGATTATATGCCTATTAAAATGTTCACTGACTATTAGCAAGCACTCTCAGCCTAATTATGCAAACAAAGTCACAGTCTCCTTCACATTTCCGAGATATTGACCAAGGGACTCCAGGGTTCCTACTGTCCCATCATGGCCGTGCATTTCCTCTGACAGCAGCCTGATAGGAGAGGACAGAAGGATCCTTGAAACTTATAGTCCATCAGAATCATCTGGAGAGCTTATTAAAGCACAGATTTCCTGGTCTTGATGCTGAGTTTCTGATTCTGTAGATATGAAATGGGTCCTGAGAATGTCCATTTCCAACAAGTTCCTAGGGGGATGAGATGTCACTGGTTTGGGGACCTCATTCAGAAAACCACAGGAGAAATCACCCTATGTGGCCTCATAGGTGCCCCTTTTCCCTCACCTCTCACCACCATTATGGAGGAGGGAAGTTGAACTCCCCCATTCTCAGTTTGGGGGCTTACTGTGATGATTAACCAGTAGCCTTAATCGCCAAATTAATCTTGTGTCACTTTCAATGCCTTTTCCTGTTGTTCAGTGCCTCCTCTGATCAGACATTCACTGATATTGATACCTATGAAGACATTTGTACATTATTAATTATAATGACAGAAAATGCTAGCAATTATTAAAGCTGTCAGCACCAGATAGAATTTCCCCAACAGGTTCATTTCTTTGGGATCCTACAGGTTCAAGTCTTAGTATTTTCCTCCCTGGTCTGTATCCAAACCCACCTGCCAATTAAGATGCCCCCAGGTAGTCCCCTACTCAAACTCACTGTTTCCATCCACCATGCTGGATGCAGGGGGGTGGAGTTAGATATTGGGGGGTCTTTAGGCTCTTTCAGAGTCTTAGGCAACAAAGATAGATTCAAATGCATTCCCCAGATAGTACTTGCTAAGGCTGGGAAATGGAATCAGACACATTATAATGAGCTTCTGCAAATGTTATGTTGTTGAATTGAAATAGCATCATAAAAATTCCTCTTGTTTATGAAAGAACTACACAAACATAAAAGAGGAAAGAAAGACAGTGAAGCAAGAAAGGGAGGGAAGGAGGGGCAGAGGGAAGGAGAAGAAAGGAAAGAAGAGGTGGAAGGAAGAAAGAACCAACTTTGGAGAGAAATACATATGACTGGAACAAAAGGAAATTCTTCACAGCTCTTTCGTGCCATAGAACATCTTAATAAGAACATAAATTCAGAATAGAAGGTCTGAAAGACATGATAATGAGATGCAAAACAAAAATGGAATTGAGGATCTAAGGACACAAATTGAGTACCCAAAACATATCATTATGGAACTAATACAAAAATTAGAGTGAGGAAATTCAAGGTATATTCCACCAAAAATAAATTATGTATGTGGATGAGCATTTGAGATAATCACAGTGAACACAGGTTAAAAGAGAGAGATTAGAAACAAGTATAGAGAAGCTGATAGGGCTTGAAGCCTAATAAATAAAAAAGAAAAACTAGCAAAATCCAAAATGTAAATGCTTTTTAATTATCTAAAGGAAACATCAAATATGCAAATGGAAAGTTATACTATGTTCCAGGAAATTGTGATGTACACAGCTCGAGGCAGAGCTTCTGTTCGCCACATAACCACGTTGCCAGCACTCGGTTAGGAAAAGCCAGTCATTACAAAGGATTAACATCAGGTCTGCTTGGCCTTCTCCACAGAGGCATTTAATGCCAAAAGACAGTGTTCAGGTGTTCTAAGAGAATGAAAGTGCACCTCAGGATGTTATAACTGCACGAGAATGCTGTTCAATATAAAATTAGCAGATTGTCTCAAATGGGAGAAGCTGCCCAGGAATACAACGCCCGTGAACCCTTCTTGAACAAAACTCTGTGACAATGACATTCGGCCAATTAGGAAAATAAAAAGAACTTAAAAAAGAAAGACGATGGAAGAGCACTTGAGGCAGGTAATATATCGACTATATTTATACTAATATTAAACAGTATCTCTCCGTGAGCCTACCCTGACCCCTTATTTATAACAGTAATAGCTGCCCCCCACCCCATCCCAGCGTGCCAGCCTCCCTTCCTCTGTTTCACTCTTTGCTTTTATCCTGTCACAGGTAGCATTTTTCTAATATACCATAGAATTTATCCTTTTGTTGTTTATTATCATTTTCTCGCATGCATGTCCCCCACCCCATTCCAGAGAAGGTAAGTAAGCCAGGGGGGCTGGGATTGAATAGTTGCATGAAATATGGGAACTATTCTAGCTGTAGGGCTAGAAAGGGGGAGCTCTATGTCTGAGCAAGGTGAAAATGATCACATAACTCACAAAAGTCAAATTGTGTAGGGTGGGAGCTGGAGGACATGAGTGTGCTAACGTCTTTATCTTTCACAGCCCAAACCCAATTGATCCTAAAATCAAAAAGTGTACTTTCGAAAGAAATGATGAGCCCACCTCATCCATGTTTGCCCTAGTCATCTTGACCAACCTTAAAAGGGTTTTTCATGAAATACTATCCTATGGCAAAGAAATATGTATTCAATATTCTGTAGTTCTATTTTGGTATATTTTCTTCTGCCAGATTCTGGGAAAATTAGAGGTAATACTTCATGATTTGAAATGACATTTAGAGTTATGATCTCATATTTATTAAAGTACTTCTAGATATCTATATTCCTAACTGCACATGCAAAATCAAGGATAAGAATGATGATATTTATTCTCAATAAGGGTTATTTCTAAGTAGGAGTATTTGGGGTTATTTAACTACCTTTATCTTCAAATTTTCTTCTATTATTTTCATTATTTACAGTGAGCATATATCTGTTTTCAAAATACAATCAAATGCCTTTCCTTTGTTTTTTTAAAAAAAGGACTGAAAACATATATATCAAAATATACATAGATGGAGATGACATAGATAATGCTATAGATGTAGATGATATAGAGGATATAGCAGATGATACTGATATATAGTTGCAGATATAAATATACATATGTTTAGCACCTCATAATTTTTCCCAGATCACTCCAGGGCCATCCTGGGAGCTCAGATTCCCATCTTAGCAGTATTTCTTGGGTAAACTTGATACAATAAACAGTCAAGAAAGGGGCCCAGACAATCATCAGCAGTGCACAGTAGACAATGGCTTCCTCAAATGAATGTCAAGAGATTTGATTCTGGGCCTCCCTGGTGGTGCAGGGGTTAAATACAGTGCTATCAAGCTATCACAAGCCACTGTGGCACGAGTTCGATCCCCAGCTGGCCAGGGAGCAAGTCACATGGCGCAGCAGACCTCTCCTATCTCGCCCACTGCTCCCCTCAGCAGTGTATTTCTGTGGATCTGACTATTCTGCTCCCCATTCTCTCTGGTGAATCCTCTCAATCCCCGCAGCCCTGGCTTACACCCAGTTCTTGTATGCATAAATGAATAAAGCTTTAAAAAAAGAGAGAGATTTGATTCTGATGCCCCCCCTTTTTTTTTTTCCTAAAACAACCTTGTTTATTTTTGCACAATGTAGGATTTCTCCCCTCCTATGTGGTCACCAGTTTTCCCACCACCAAAGTGCCCACGGTGCTTCACCACACTCCACCGAGCTTGCCTTCCCCACTGTTTTCTACTCTCCCCCTTTCACGCCTCCTTTCCTGCCCCTCTCAAGTGTCTCGGATCTGTCGTCAGTCTTAGAGTTTGTCTTTGTCTTTGTTTAGTTTCTTTAGATACCACAGAAAACTGAAACCATCTGGTATTTATCTTTCTCTTTCTGGCTCACTTTGCTAAGAATAATCTCCTCCAGTTCCTTCCATGTTGCCAGAAATGGCTTGAGTTTAACTTTTTGATGGCTGAGTAGTATTCCATTGTCAAAGAAGACATGCAGGTGATCAACAGACACATGGAAAAAATGATTCTGATGTCTTTTTGCCACTCCTTTGTGTGACCCTGAGGTCTCTTGATGTTGCTGAGCTTCATTCTTGTCATCAGAAAATCGAAAGGATTTTACCACTGGACAATTTCCAGAGTTCCCAACTCAAAATTTCAGTAATTTACTCAGAGAATGAGATTCTGTCTTTGGTAGAATCTGGGTGGTTGAGGGAAGGCTTCTCTTTGAGAAGGTAAAATGGCAGCCAGGGAGCCAAGCCAGGAAGGAGCAGGAGGGCTGGTATTATCCCCAGACAGGAAGGAGCAGCGTCAAAAGAGCAAGTCTTCCAGGCCACAGGAAGGGGTCTTGGTCACGGGTTTCTCTTTCTCCCACAGGTGGGTCTTGGCAGCTGGACCACAGACCTTTATGAGATTATCTGCTAATCACGGCCTGGACATGAGTGCTCAAGAGGTGTCATGTGCTGAATGAGATGATTTTTATGATGCAGTAAAAGAGAGGAAATGGCCTTGGCCTCTTGCCTCGTCCTGCTCTCAGTAAGTAAGCGGGCAAGTTGAGCCCAGCCTCCCATTGGCCAGGACTCTGAGAGCTCAGAGTTTCCACCCAAGGGCTGCCATTTCTTTATAGGGCTGCTGGGAGAGGCTGGAGGGGGCAGGAGAGACAGGACTCGTCTCCAGACGTTTAGGAGAGACCAGGGATTGCTAAAACCCACAGACACTGAAAGTTTAGAAGAGCTAGGGTCACACACACTACATTAGCAACATTAGCTACTCACAACTGGAGAGTATATCACAGACCCCCACTGGGAAAGGAATGTCTTTCCAAATGTTCTTACTGGAACAATCTGTTACATGCTCTTTTAGAAGTAGATGGTGCCCACAACTACTACTCTTCCTGCTGACCACTTCTACTCACTGCCAGGCTATCTAGAGATTTTCACCCCAAAGATAAAACAGTAGATTCAACCACTACTTACTGATGACTATCTGTGTGCAGGGAGGTGCTGAGCACTTCGTCACTCATAAGAGTTAAAGGAATGAGTGAACACTGATATGACAGCTTTGCATGTACTCACTTATTTCATCCTCTAACAATGTGGATTCAAACAAAAAAATGAAGTTGACATTATCACCTCCCACTGAATAGATGACAATACTGAGTCCCAGATCTGCTGTGCAACAAACCAAGGTTCACACAGCTGTAACTACTAGAGCCAGGCGATTACTGGGTGTGTGCTTTTAACCACCCCAAATCTGCTTCTCATAATTTACCATTGTAAGGACAGGTGTCCGGTGTCTCCCTTCTTCAGGGATCATCCTTTGTCTTAATACATATATGGGGAACCATTTTCTCCCTCCCTCCTCCAAGATATTAAGAAGGGACCTTTTGCCCACGGCTTCGCTTTCTCCAGGCTCCTTCCCTGGGAGGGGTTGTCTGATAGGTAAGCTGGTGGCAATGTGACCTCTACCCCTTTATAATAGGAGGAGGTGATGTGGCCTCATTGGTTGGGGCTACGAAGCCCTGAGATGGTCAGGTTGGAGGGCTGGGTCCTCCTCACAAGCAATTCAGCCAAGGTCAGACCCAGTTCTCCCTCAGCAGCTGATGTAGAGACTAACGTGCAGATTACAGCTCTCATTCTGGTGCCAGTTGCAGCCAACACTGCCCTTTCACCTGTATGTATTTCTCAGAATCCTAAGGGGATTAGCTCCAGAAGATGCCACCTCCCACTCAAGAGTGCAGGGCCCACTCTTGAGCAACTCCAGGAAGTCTGTCCTTCCATCACGGTCTCACACCCAAGTGTTCCTGAAGTTCTGAGAGGACTATCAGCACACCCTGGCCCAACCAGCCCCTCACTTGGGACCAATGTCCACTCCCTGGGTCCACCCAGCTGTTCCTTCCCTCCTGCCTCAAGCTATCAATAATATAGCTGCATTATCCCCACAGCCCCACAACTCTTTGTTCCAAGTATAGACTTTAGCTCTGACATAATTTTCCAATGTTTACAAAGACCAGGCAGAACCAACCATTTAGCCTAATATTGGTGAGGATTGGAGAATCGGAAAACATGAAAAAAATAGAAAGGACAAGGGCTTCAACTGAATGCCAGACACCACAGCTCCTGAGGACTACCAGGCATGCTTGCATGGGGATTCCCTTGGTTCTCCTCTCCCAGATCCCCCACTCTCACCCAACTGCCACCATGTTGTTCCTTCTCCTCCCCTTGCCATACAGGACTTTGGTCTTCTGCTTCTAACCTGAACTCTACCTCAATACTTTTTTTTTTTTTTTTTTTTTTTTAGAGGCATGTTTTTATTTATTTATTTATTTATTTGATTTGTTTTTGTTTTGTTTATACATGCACTGGGTACAGTCAGAAGAGCGGGAGGGTGAGAGAATTCACCAGAGCCAGAGCAGGGAGCAGAGCAGGCAGAAGGACTGAAGTACACTGCTGAGGGGAGCAGCGGGCGGCAGGAGAGGTCTGCGCGCCATGTGGGACCCTCCTCCTGTGGCCGGGGAGCAGCCGGGGATCGAACCGGCGCCGCAGAGGCCGCGGGCAGCTTCGCAACCCAGCGCTCAACCGCTGCGCCACCGGGGAGGCCCATCTACCTCAATACTTTTTAAGACACAATGGAAAGGAGGGGAAATAATTTCTATCTCCAGTCTCCTTATTGGCCCTCTACCAGCATGCAGGTCATCTTCCAGGGTGCCCTCCACTGGCCACTTCTATTTCACACTGACCAGCAGGAAGGTCAAATAAAACAAACCCTTTCCCCATGCAGGCCAGCCCCCTTGTTGGGACCAGTCCAGCACATCATCCATGGAGAGGCACAAAGCAGTTTCCCTGATCCTCCACTGGATCTCACCTTTAGGGCACAGGAACTCCATGTCCCCTTTACATGACCCAAATGTCCTTGGAAAGGTTTGTCCAAGATCAAAGATTAGCCCTCCTGCAAAATTAGCTACAGGGAAGGTGGTGGGTCAATATTATAAAAGGAGTTTATTCCAGCAACACATGATCCCAGGGTACCTACCAAGGGGTTCTGTGAAGTTACCCTTTTCTTGATTTTGCAGATGAGGAATCTGAGAGAGAACTTAACACATGTCCACCATATCCTGTCCTAACAGTTCACAAAGCAAGCAGACATACAATCAGTTCAAATTCTCGCCACCAAACCGTGCTTAGAAGAAACAAATCCTGAATCCACACCTGTGCACATTCCATTCTCTCCCAGCATCCTCATCAGTAGAGGGCTGGGATGAAGATGAAGATGACAATGATGTCTGCAGGCTGCCAGTGAGGTGGCCTCTGGGAGACTGACTGTTCAGGTGACAGAGTGTCCATCTTGTGCCCCTAAAACAATACTTTCCAGCCTTGGAACTCCCTGCTCTACAATGAATCCTCTGCATCAAGTGAATTCTGTCTGCCCTTTGGTGTCAAGGAGTAAAGGCATTTGATCCCAAACAGGTTATTTGGAAACTATAACCATTCTTCTCCAGAGAAGCTTCAAATGCAGGTGCTGCCTGAGATTCCTATCATGCTATTGCTTTTGTGCAAATTTAATCTGTTTGCTAGATGATGTTGGTGTGAGGGCAGCAAGGCACAACATTTGATCTTTGAGAGGAAGAATCTAGAATAAAGAGACTTTCAAGCGGCATAGAAAAGGCAGGAACTACAGCACTTTAAGGCCTACACGGTGTGTTTCTCCCTGTATTAGTCATGTGACCAAGACTCCCACCTCTACCTGTCCTAGACTCCATGCACCACGTCCTCCCACCCTCTCACCCACAGCCCTTCCTCCAGCCATGATAAACTTCATTCATGATAAACTTCTTTTTCTTTGGGCCTCCCTGGTGGCCTAGAGGTTAAGTCTCTGAGCTACCACCGTGATGGCCTGAGTTCTAATCCCTGGCCAGGGAGCTAATTCACATACGAGCAGCAAACCTCTCTTTTCTTGTCCCCTGCTCCCCTCAGCAGTGTATTTCAGTAGATCCACCTGTCTGCTGCCCACTCTGTCTCTGGTGAATTTTCTCATGACCCTTCCCCCAACTCTGGCTTAACTCTGGCCTACACCTCAGCTCTTCTATGCAAAAGTAAATAAAATCTTTCATTAAAAAAACCTTTTTTTTCTGATCACTTTTGTCATTGCCAGAAAGACCCTTCCTTTTCCTCTTCAACTGATTAATTCTGATTGTCTTTCAAAGGCTCTCTTTTTTGTAGAAAGAAAATCTTTAGATTCTCAAGATAACTCTCTGATAATACTGTCACTGATGGTAATTGTATCTTTTGGAAATATCCATTATTTTCAGTTATTTTTGAATTAAATACTTGCACACATTTTTATTGTGAAAAACTATTTAGATTAAGGGAAACCCCCTTTAGCCAGCCATCCTCTCCTTTGAACCCTCACCCCACCAGAGATAAACAGAAATATCTCTTTGGTCTGTGTGCTTTCATATTCAATATTAGCCACACACATCCAGTGCATACAGAAAAATAATGATTTTGTTCTTTTGTGTGATTTTGTTGTGTTTTTACATGCCTTATGTGAATTACTCTGCAATTTGTTTTCTTTATTTAAAAATATGTCTGAAGATCTCTCCATCTATCTCATTCTTTTTAACTCTGGTATGAATTTCATGGATATGTTTCCTAATTGACTTCTCTGTCCTTATTGATGGGCTCGCTAGTAGTGTCCAGTGTTTCACACTCATGCACAGATCTCAGTGAGCACTCTTTTTTTTTTTTTTTTTTTTTTTTTTTTATAGAGGCATGTTTTATTTATTTATTTTGTTTGTTTGCTTGTTTTGTTTATACATGCACTGGGTACAGTCAGAAGCGCGGGAAGGTGAGAGAATTCACCAGAGCCAGAGCGGGGAGCAGAGCAGGCAGAAGGACCGAAGCACACTGCTGAGGGGAGCAGCGGGCGGCAGGAGAGGTCTGCGCGCCATGTGGGATCCTCCGCCGGTGGCCGGGGAGCAGCCGGGGATCGAACCGGCGCCGCAGAGGCCGCGGGCAGCTTCGCAACCCAGCGCTCAACCGCTGCGCCACCAGGGAGGCCCACAGTGAGCATTCTTAAACATGGGTGTGCACCTGTGTTTTTCTGTGATCAATGCAGAATATTAATCTGCTCAGCATCAATAGTTTCATCTACCAATTAGTTTATGACAATCCCTTTCTCCCAAAAGTCTTGCCAAAATTACACGTTATTTTCAGTATTTAACTTTTCCCTAGCATGATGGATAAAGCATGATTTCTCTTTATCATTTTACTTTGCATTTTCCTCATTACTAGTGAAGCTGGGCATATATACATACATATACATACACATACATAAACACACATACATATACGTGTGTGTGCTTATATGTAAGTTTATAGGTCATTTCTTGGCCTATGGATTATGCAATTGTATCCTGTGGTGGGCAGGCTTCTAAATGGCCCCCAATGGGCCTTGTCATTGGCATGCTTGTCCTTATGTAATCCTCTTCCCTTCAGGATAGACCAGACCTGGGAACTTGCTTCTAATAAATGCAATATGGCAAAAATGATAATCTGTCCCTTCCAAGGTTCGTGTTTCACAGAAGACTAGTTCATCTAGTTAGCACTCCTTTTCTCTCTAGTGTTTCTGATGGAGCAAGCTGGCATATTCTGAGCCCTCTTGAGGGGAAGCCCACATAGTAAGGAACTGAGTGCAGCTTCCAGCCAACAACCAGGGAGAAATCGAGGCTCTGAGTACATCAACAGGCAAGGCACAGACTTCCATCTCATTTCCTGTGAGTGAGCTTAGAAGTGGGTCCTTCTAGGTCAATCCAAAGATGATCTCAGCCCCAGTCAACACCTTGATTGCACCCTGTGGGGGACTTGCGCATGAAGACCCACCTCCACCTAGGTTGCTGACAGCAAGGTGTGAGAGAATAGTTATTTTCAGCTACTAAATTGGGGGTAATTTGTTATATAGCAACAGAAAACTAGTACATACATTGTGTCCATTTTTTCCTATTTTTTGGTTTGCAGGCATTCTATACAACACAGCTGAAGCTCTTTTGTATGTTTTATATGTTGCAAATATTTTCTACCACTCTTTCATAAAGTCAGTTTACGCTATATCTTCTACTATAAAGAACTTTAAATTTTTGGCATCTTCAAGTATTTTCATCTTTTTTTCCATAGCTTTTAAATTTTGACTCTTGAGTCAAAGGATCTTTGATACCCCAGAATTGTAGTCACATGTCATAGTCACTTGTTTGCTGCTTTTCCCAAACTCTACCATAAGTTCTATGAGGGCAGGATCTCTGAGTCTGCTCAGCTTTGGTTTCACAGCCCCATGCATTGGGAGCTGGCATTCAGGAATGCTTGAATGCATTCACGCACACAGACTTTGCCAATCCAGCATTCCTTCTTCTCAATAAATCCTCCCTGGTGTCTACTCTCCATTTCTGAAATTTAGTGTGTGCATAATTCTGCTTGTTCCTGCCTAAGATAGGAAACAGATACCTTTCCAGCCCCTTTTGCAACTCTCTTCCATTGCCCCATCAAGCACAATAAAACACAGGTCTCTGTAACTGCACAGTTTGTTAGTATGCTAAAGATCTAACACTTGAAAATGAAAAATAAAGGGATAAAATAATCTGAGGATTTCACTTAGAGTGTTGGTAAGGCTTCAATGCCAAGAAATATAAAAATTGACAACATGAATTAATTTTGCAGAAGACACAGCCTAAGGAGAACTCTGTTGCTAACAAAACCCCCTCCTGACCCCAGACATTAACATGAAATCAGAAGCTATAGGAGTAACGACAGCCGAGGGACTTAGAGAGAATGCAAAGTACGAGGACTCAGGCCAGCAGCGGACTTCCAACACAGAGCCCAGAAAAGAAATTGAGACCCAGAGGAATGGAAGAATATACTAGGCAACTGGGGTGATTTGAGATCCCAAGATTGACCCTGACATCAATGCCTATTATATACATAATCTGAGTCTCAGAGATGGTAAGTGACTTGCCTGTGTTTGGGAGCAGGCAAGGGTTAGAATCCAAGTTCCAGTTCCCCTGGGGGCGGCGGGAGTGGTGCTCCACATAGCTAGATGGACAAAGTCCTGCTCCAACAGATGAATGAACAGCTCCCCCCCCCCACCTCTGGAAGCAAGAAGTGAGATATTCCTATTCCTGGACACATTTGGGGGTGAGCTAGTGCTGGCATCTAGCATTTCCCCAGATTGTCTTAGGACAAGTAGGTTTCATAAACCTGGAAGCTGGGAATGTCACTCAGACTGTTTGGGCTCCAAAGTCTGCTTTCCCAGCATACAGAGGTTAGCTCTGGCTGAGGAGTGTCTAAGCCCAGCCCCATAAGCCTGGAGCACTTGGGTCAGGCACTGGAGAGGGAAGAACAACCTCTCCTCTAGAGTAGGAGAGCCCAGAAATGGCTCTAACTGGGTGATGGGTGAATTGACCAGAACCACCACCTGCAGCCTAGGGAAGCTTTGTACAAGTTAGAAACAGACCCTTCTTCATTGAGATACTTTACCACCTGACATCTGCCAGAAAAGCATAACAAATATATTAGTCTACAATGAATAGGATATGAGCAGAATGCCCTGGAGGGCAGAGGGCACATCCAGAACAATTGAGTGAGTCAGCCTGTGAGCCTTGGGATATGAAAGAGTACCAGCTGTGCAGGTATTGTTCCTGAAATCAGCAGTGCCAAAGATAGTCTAACCCCAGAATATCCTTGATGGTGTCTGGGCTGCATGTACTCTGCCTACATGGGTACTACCTCTCATGGGGCAAATAAACTATCTTCCTAGATTCTACGAGGTTCAGACATCACCAATAAGGAAGCACTGCAAGAAAGCAAGTCTTGCCTTCACCAGCCCCCAGTCTCTTGCCAAAGCGTGAGCAGAAAGAAAATTTTCCCTGAGACTGGAATAGTTGGGGCAGGGGGGGGCTTCCTCGGCCATGGAAAATCAGGATGTGCCTCACCAGTGACCTCTGCTGAGGTCTGCAAATGGGTCAGGTTGCAGTCATTGTGTACACTTGCTGAAGTATGTCTACTGCAGGTCAAGAGAATAAAATGAAATGAAATGCAATGAAACACAGGCACTGTCTGGGATTCCACTACAGTCTTTCAGAAAAAGACTGAGGAATGGGGAGCTTGAACATACAGACTCTAAGTATTCCTCCAAACAATTCATAACTGCTCTGTACTTGTGTGGTTTTGCCATAAGAAGATTTTATGTGACTTTGCTATCAGAATCATCCTTGAGGAATGCAGGAGTCTTTGTTCTCATTTTGTAGATGAGGAAGTAGAGAGAGAAGTAGAACATCTTGGCTGAAGTTACAAACTGAGCTGCTAACCAAATTGGACTGGTACTGGGATTTGGCCTCCAGAATTCTCTCTGGCCTACTTCTTCCCCTGTGTCCCTCCCTTCAAGGCCTCCTCTGATAGCATAGGCTCCCGGCCTCCCCAAAGGCTCCTCCACTCCTCCCGGCTTGCCTAGGACCAGAGGAGCTGAAGATTCTAGATGATGGGACAGAACACAGGTGTTCAGGTGGGTTGGGCAGAGGAGGCTCATTACTGCCCCAGAAGTGGCCCATTTACAGCAGCCCTGCCAGGAGCTGAAGGCAACATAAACCACAGAGTATGTCTTTCTTTCTTCCTTCAGTGTCAGGCTGGGTTGGTGAGCTCAGTTAGTTCACATGTTGCTTTTCTTCTACAGGAAAAAGTCAAAAGCAGATCGGAAGTATTGTGATTAGAAGACATCAAATGGGCCTTTCCTGCGCCCCATCAAGACCTGCCTCCACTCTCACTATGTCATCATTTATGACTCTTTGCCTTGTCTTAAAAATTGTTACCTCTCAGATATGTATGGGGGATGAAAGATAAAGCAAAAAGAAACTGACATTTTTTGCCCAAAAATAGATGACTGGATCAAGAAGATGTGGTACATATATACCATGGAATATTACTCAGCATTCAAAAAAGATAAACACACGCAATTTGCAGCAACATGGATGGCGCTGGAAGGGATCATGCTCAGCGAAATAAGCCAAAAAGAAAAAGAAAAATACCGGATGGTCTCACTCATAGCAGGAATCTAGAAAACTTAAATAAGGGACCAGGAAAATGAATAACTACAAGAAAGTGAAAATCAAAATCAACAAAAAACTATGAACCAGAGACACTTTTTTTGGGGGGCGGGGGGGAGGGGAGGGATTGGGGTCAGAATGGGGGGGCTGCAATTGTATGGGGAATATAACAATAAAATTTATTATTAAAAAAAAAAAAAAGAAACTGACATTTTAAATCACCAACTATGAGCTAGGAAAGTTCACACTTAAAAACTCCCAAGTGCTGTGGCTATCAATGTTTTAAATAATGGTTAATAAAACAATGGTTCAAATTTAAAAAAAAAAAATGCTACCAGCTATTGGTAAGGATGTGGACAACTGGAATGCCCATACTTTGCCGGCTGCAGTTTAAGTTGGCGTGGCCACTAGGAAACTATTAACAAAACTAATCATGTGCATCTTCTGGACTTTGAAATTACAATTAGGTTTATATCTGATGGAAATGAGTAGTCACATTGTCCAAATCAGAGGTGCAAGAATTTGCGTTTCGCGTTTGACACTCCCAAATTCGAAACAATACAAATATCCATCAATAATAGGATAAATAACCTAGAAATACTTATAAAATAGGATACTGCATATCAGTGCAAAAGAACAAATTATTGCTATGATGTGGACAAATCTCATAGACATGATATGGAGCCACAGAAGCCAAAGCAAGAGGGTACACACTGCACAACTCCGTTCATGGAATTTCAAGAACAAACAAAATTAATATATGGTGATATAAGTCAGACCAGTGACTATCTTTGGAACCCTCCAAAAGAATCTTCCTGGGGTTCTAGAAATGTTATAGGACAGGGAGAGGGGCAGCCCAAACCCCACAAACCTGCCTATTCTAAATGGGTTCTGCCATTCGCCGCATCAACACAAAACATATGAGACTTTAATGGGAAGGAACTTTAATAAAACTAGGAAACAATACAGGTAAGGCAAAGAGTCTAGTTTCTAAATGAAGCACCCAAAGTTACCCGTCCCCTCGTGGGTAAAAGTCCATCCAAATGGGATTGGCCCAGAGCAAGGCCCCAAAGCCTGACCCAAGTCTAAAGCATCTTCCAGTGGGGACCCACAGAAAAGGGTCAGAAACAACCAGACAAGCCCGGAAGGAAAAGAGCAAAATCAACATCAAGATAAAAGCTGCCATTGTCACCTCCCTATGGGTCTCACCGACATCTGTATCACCCAGTCCACGACCAAAAGACAAGCGCAGTTTCTTCACGTGTCTCTAGGCTCCATGCGCCTCCTCCAGGTCTCCTGGCTCCATCCTGCTTCCTTCCTCAGTCTCTTCTGCCGCTTCTCCTCTTCCTGCTCAGCTCCACCCGCCCTTGGGTGGGGCAGGGAACCTCCCCCTTTCCTGGGGACCACCCTGTTACAGAAATAATCTGTGTTTCAGGGGGGTGATCACCTACTATGTACATGTGTATGCACATGTGGCCACATAGACACTCTGATAAAACTTCATGAGTTGCAGTCAGGATATATGCACTGTTACACCTCAGAGAAAGGGAACAAAAAAGAAAGCTCCCTAACGCCACAAGATGGTTCTCAAATAGGGTTGCTGGTGCAGCAGCAGCAGCAGCAGCAATATCACCAGGGTACTCATTAGAAATGCAAATTCTCTGACCCCACGATGTCTGAACCAGCGAGGTCTAGTGAGCTGTGTCCCAGCAAGCCAGAGTGATTCTGATGGGTGCTAACATTCCATCCCTGCCATAGGAAGTAGATGTCATTAACCCCATTTTCCTGGCACTCATAGAGAGAAAATAACTTATCCAAGTTCAGTCAACTACAACGCTGAACTAGAATAAGAACTTGTAACTGGCTCAGTCCTAGCTTCTTTGACCCAGTCACACCATCCCCTTCTGTTGCTCAGCCAGGAGGGAGGCAAAGGGAGGTTTTGTTATATCACTTCCACTAATGATAAGAGGATTCTAACTCTGTTGTCAGGTGGGCAGACAGAACAGAACAGACTGAAGTTCAATTTCTGTGGAGAAAGGCTGCTGAGATGCATCTCTTTGTTTTTCTAATCTGGTTTGAGGCAGAAAGGATTGCTGGAGGTGAAGCTGAAGAATGAGACAGAGCCCAGGGCTTGGCGAGTCTTTTAAACTACATTTAGGAACTTGGACTTTGACCCAAGAGCAAAGTCCTTATCATCTGTCCCTTCCCCCCAAATATAAGCTCCATGAAGTCAAGCGCCACAGCTGTTTTAGTTGCCAACACATCCCCCATCCCCCACAGCATATTCCATAAAGAGATAGGAGCTAAATAGAGATTTGTTGAACTTCGATCTCTTCAAATGGATTGCCCACACCTCACCCAGAACTATCTTTTAGAAACAAATTTGGGGGACAAATTTAGAAACAACTATCTTTTAGAAACAAATTTGGAGGCAGTGAAGGGACAGCTTAGAAAGCTGGTGCAATGATCCAGGCAGCAGTGGAGGGACCTGGGCAAGGCTGGCATCCAGGAGGGTGGAGGGAGAGTACAACGATCCACTCGTCGGTCATTCATTTATTCAACCAGAAGCGGCACTTTGACAAGCAGCTGAATGTCTCTGAGTCTCAGTTTCCTACCTGTAAAATGGAGATAATAGTTTACCTCATAGGGTGATGAGAATTTAATGAGATTTCAGCATAGTGCCTGATACATGATCAGTATTCAAAAATGTTAAAATTCAAAATGTTAAATTCAAAAATGTTAAATATTGCTGTTGTCATTGTTCCAAACACAGGGTCCCAGGAGGAGGTGTGAGTTGGCCACCTAGGGAAGCTCATCTGAGCTCTGCTTGACCTTGAACCAGGAGCCCTTTTTTTTCTTTTTTCTTAGCTAGCTTATGTCCAATATAAGGGGTATGGCCTGCTGATCTGGCAGGGCCTTTACAGTGCTCATATTCCGTGAAGGCTAAGGCTTTGATCAACCCAGACAGACAGACAAACTTGCAATTACAAAAAGGCAGACATTCTCAGCCTGGAAATTTAGCACCTGCCAAATTTGGGTTTGGTGCCTGCAACTTAGTGCATTGCACCACATGGAAGCAAATTGGAAGACAAAAATGTTAACTATAATATCTATTCAAGGGTCCTTTATTAGCAGATCTATTAGAGGAGGGGGGAATCTACACATATCTGAAATATCTGTTTTCTTCTTGCAAGACAGGGAACAGAATTCAAGCTTTCAAACTGTTTATAAAGTAATCAGCATTAATTTGTTCTGTTCAGGTTTTAATTATACACTGTAGGCCATTCTGACAGGACACCACCACCGCTGAGTCTGTCAGGAGATAATTTCCCACCAGGATGACCAGTACCTCATGAATTATACATGAAACTTTGTTTCCTTGTGACTGTTGCTAAAAGATGCTGTCAGCCTCTTGAAATCTCAAAAGATCTGCAATTGTTTTTCGATAAGTCTAATTAGCAGGAAGTAGGTGGGGAGGTGTTAAGAATGACTTCCCAGTAATGTGAGATGCTGAGAGATACTGAAAGGGCCCTTCCTCAGCTGGTGACCCCAGTGGGCTGTGCATGGAGTTGGCCTCCAGGGTGGAAGTCAGGTCGGGACCCTTGCTCGGAGTAGCTGACAGGCAGCAAGATTTACACTTGTTCTCGCTGAGACCGAGCCCCTGCAAGCCAGTCAGAGACTCCAGACATAATTCTGTTATTCAAATGGGAGAAGAGTTTGATAGCTATGCTAATGACTTTTATCTGTGAAAACATAACTAATAGCTTGGTTTACATTTGCGTACATTTATGAGCATAATTTTAGCACATAATTTTATTGCACAATAAAACATAATGCAGCATTAGTCGGCTTCACCAAAAAAAAAAAAGAGAGAGAGAGAGAGATACCTTAGAATGATCTGCATGTAAACCTTCACACCGCATTTATATGACAGTATCATTTAAAATGTTGACCCATTTGAATTAATGAAAGAGTTTCCCAGTTAACAATTAGCTGCATAAGGCCATTTCCTGTAGACATAATATTTGGGGGTGATGCTTATGATTTGCTGCATAATTCATCACAGCATTGATTGCTAAAGATTGTTTTTCAATGCTGTTATTCTTGCGGTTAAATTGGATTGAATGAAGGCGATCCTTCTTATGTTGCAACTACCAGCCTGAAGCCTTTAAAGTGCAGCTCCCATTTGAGAAATGAGGAGACCACTAGGCTGAAGGGACCCTCTTTGGGCTTAAGGAGGACAGGATCTTGGAACTGACATGGGAACCCTCACTGTACAAAAGCCTTAACAGAGCAGGACTCAGAGGAGGGACACAGACGGCAGGGAAGGACTGGACCCCCAGACTGGAGGCTGGATTGCAAATGGCCATGGTGAAGTAGGGGGTAGCAATAGTTGGGATGTCATGACCTCGGCTGGGGTAACATGACCTTAGCTGAAGGCAGTCAGAAAGAATCAAAGATACTTGGTGATACTCAAGATCAAACACACCTAGTCCTTCCTATGTGACCCACAGTTTAGGTTGCACATATTTTTCAAGACTCTTTCTTGCAAAAAAAAAAATAGCACAGGTCAAGCTAGTCAAGCAAAGATGCAGCTTTTAGGCTTACATAAATGAAAAGTGCAAGGCAACACACCAACACATCATCAGAGGTTCTGATCTATCTCTCTCTCTATTGTTCTTCCTTGTTCCAGCAGCATTTTCTATTAGGCCTTGTCCAGGGGTGGGGAAGATGGTGCCAAAAGATTCAGGCTTAAGTGACAATAAAGCTCATGATCACAAATGAACTCCTGCAGGAGACTTTCCAGCCTCACATACCAAGGTTGAGGCTCCTGCTCTCCCTGAGGTGGGAATGCTGATTCCCTTGTTCAGTCTGTTAGGAATCACAAGGAGTGGGCACAGACTCTTCCCAAAAGGAAGGGAGGCGAGCAGACAAGAGAGCAGCGGCTGGCCCTTCACCAAGGGCGGTGGTGTGTAAGCTATTGGAAAGAATTACCATCATCTGGAGTCACTGGCATGGAGTGCCTGGGCTGGAGAAGGCACTCCTGAGGAGAGGGTCCAGGTCTTGACGGTGGAGAGCACATCCAGGGCACAACACAGGGGATGAGGCCATGGGGCTCTTCAACTCCACACTGAGACAAGACCTTAGGGATGGTGGCAGTTTTATGCAAATATGAGACACCTGCTTACCTTGTGTAACTTCAGAGCAAGATGAGAGAGTGGGTAGATTTAAGCAAGCAAGTAGGTAGCTCAGTAGCTAACACATAGTTGATTTTTTGTTTTGTTTTGTTTGTTTTTTTATGGAGGTCACAGGCTCTGGAGTGAGGCCGAGCTGGACCAAATTCCAAGCCTTTGCCTTTGCCTGAGCTTCCTTGGGCAAGTCATATAACCTCTGTGTGCTCGCTGCCTCTCCTGTAAGACAAGGTAGCTGCCACTTTAAATTGGGAGGACTAGATGAGATGAAAAATAACTAAAGGATTTAGCACAATGTCAGCACTCAATAAATGTTGCATTCAATAAATGTTGGCTTCTTATTATTATGGATTCATATTAATTAAGGTGTTAAGAAGCACACCATTTTGAGAATGCTTGACAGCATCTGGAAGTTAGTTTTCTTTTTTTTTTTTTAAGTTTTATTCTATTTTTTTAAAATTCCCTCCACCAAACCATCCATGCCCATACCCTATCTGACCAATTGATATCTTCACAGACAGCTAGAAGCTAAGCAGACAGACTGACCTGGGGTTGGTGAGCTCTGTGTATGAATAAATGCCAGCAGGTGAGCAGATGCTGGAAAATTCCCCTTGCCAAGATGCTGTAGGGATGAAATCAGAATCAGGAGAGAGAATGGCCATCTACTAGTGCATGTGGATGTGGAGAAGCACCTGCTAACTGCAGCCTCAAAACACAGGTATCTTTTGGTTAAAAAGGTGAGACCGAGGTGCACATGTTCTGAATTCCTGAATAATTTTAAAAAAAGGAACTAAACCAAATCAGAATGTAGGACTGTTATAGAGAAAAGAATGGACCCAGAGAACCAGAAAGTAGATAGAATATTGGGAAAGGAACACCTTTTCGAGGTAAATAGGAAAATTGAAGGTAAGTGGAAAAGAGACAGTATAGCAGCTGCAGTGACCGACAAATCACCAGCCACGACAACTCCAAGAGATGCCTCAGAACAGCGCCTAGCAGAAAGCAGACTGGACCAGTAGACTAGTGACCTCTGACTCCTATAGCCCATTGTCACAAACTGGGAGATTTTAACCAATGAAAAAGGTGTTCTCCCACAGGCCGGAAGCTACAAGTCCAAAACCAAAGTACCAGCTGGGCCACAGTGCCCCTGGACCCCTGGGAGAGACCCCTCATGGACCCTTCCAGCTCTGGTGGCTGTTGGTGTCCCTTGTGACCATGTCACTCCAATCTGTTTTTAAGCCTTTCCTCTTTTCTGACTTGGTCTTCTCTTCTGTCTGTTGTAGAGAATACATGTCATTGGATTTAGGGTCCTCTGAGATAGCCCAGGATGATCTCATTTAAAAATTTTAACCAAAATATATGTGCAGTGACCCCTTTTTCCAAAAAAGTTCCTGTCCTCAGGTTCTGGATGAACATATTTCAGGGGAGGTTACCTTTCAACATCATACAGCAGCCCACTGGCCAGACTTGAGGACATGGCAGGGGACTTCATGGGGGTGAGCTGACCTCAGGGGAGGCTGCGTTTCTCCATTTCCTGGAGTCTCTCCTGAACCGTGGCCCCCAACACCTTGACTTTGGACTTCCGTCCTCTAGGCTATGAAATACTAGAATTTCTTGTTGTTTATTTCTTCAGGAACTCAGAGTTCATATGGACATCCAGATTGGGGAAAGAGTGAAGGTGTCTTTAGGAAGAGAAATAAGATGCCAGTGGTTGCAAATTTTGCTGAATAAAGTAACCCAGGAATTTCTAAGACTAGCCATGCAATGGTAAATATCTATTAACCTCTTAGTTGAATGTTAAACTGAATATTACTGTTAGTAAAAGTGTTTATTTTTATTATAGATTTTCCTAGGAATATTGAAATTAACATTGCCAGGACGTTATCTGGCCAATCCATGAGAAATCTCACCCATGTCAATAATAGTCAAGATGACACACACCCGTCAGAGGCTTGGGGAGAGAGACCACTCTAAAACTTGCTTGTTGAATAAACCCATAGAGTCTGGGAAGCATCCTCATCTACCCTGACTGTCCAGTTCCCTGCTGCATGATATCCTACTTTAAGGGGAGAAATCTAAGCTTGAGGGTGTGCTCCCAGACTTGACATCCATATTCCTACTGAGGACGCCATTTGTAATGAGCTCCCTTAATACAATGAGTGTGATGGGGTGCCTGAAGGCAGGTGAAGGAGAGTGTGAGGGAGTAAAAGAAATCCTATCCTTGGAACCACTTCATTGTATCATCTGGCCCTTGGTCACAGGCATTATTGTTTCCATTCCATAGAGAAGAAAGTCAAGGTTCTTGGAGATCAAGTGACAGCTTTTCACAGATAGTAAGTGTCAAAGCTGAGATTTAAATCCGTCTTTTATTTTTATCTCATTGTTCTGTCTGTCTTAGATTTGTTTACAGCATAGAAGCATTAATGGTTTCACACTGGGTACGTGTGCTAGTCCCTAACTTAGACTCAGGCTCAGGCTCAGGCTGTGCCCTTGGTTGGTCTGTTCAGGGCATGTCCATGAAGCGGCCACCGAGAGAGGTTCCTACTACAAATAAACAAGCCAGGAGAGGCAGTGCAATTAATTCCCCTTAATGCGTTGATTAATTTCAAATATGAGAAATTTACAGTGTTTTCCTTAAATATCTAAAGAGGTAAGGAAGCCTGCAGGGTGTATAAAAGGAAACCAGCCGAATTCCAGGGGAACTCCTTTATTTCCAGTCCCCGCTCCACAAGATTCAGGACCAGCCATGGTTTGAAAAATTCCTGTCTTAATGGTGTTCTAAAAGCTCTTTCCCTATAGCTCCCAAATTACAGAGAGGCCCAGAAACTTCCCCACTGTGTTTATTATTTAGGCAACGGCCTTCTGGTCACCAAGTTATCAAGTCTTCACTTTTTTTTCCCTACCTTTCACAATTTCTCCTTTCTGGTCCTTTGTCCAGCCAGTTCTTCTTTGTAATTAACCCCTTTTCGTGGTTCTGGTGTGGTACAGACCAACACTTTAGAGGCCCCTAATGACGCTCACTTTGACTCCTGCTGTGCCAGGAAGATAATGGCTTGGAAAGCTTTCTCAGCACTGCTGAGTCTCTCCTGCCCAGCCCTCTGTGCCTCAGCACTGGGCAAGGTTTTGTATTAATAGATACTTGGTTTCGAAAAAGAGACAAAGAAAGGTGACTTAGCCTGTTGTGTCTTAAAGACACAAAACCCTGTAAGTGTCTTCTTGTCCCTGAGTCCAAATATCCAGTAAACTCAAGGGCACTTCTCTTAGACCCCCTAGGAGGCACAGTTCAACCCTGATTAGCCAGAATGTTCAAGAAAGGACATGGGGGAGCGAGGGGGTTTGTAAGGAATTGGAAAGTTCTAGTTTACTAAAAGTTAACCAGAGAGCTTTCTTTCAGCCTTTTTCCTGGAACACTTTGTGAAATCACACAATTCATTATAAAGTGGACTGGTGAACAGTCATTTTCCCCTCCTGAACATCTTCACAAGGGGATAGTTGTGTCTTCTTTGCTCCCAGAGCACTGAGTTTGATTCTATTAGCCCCGAGCTCAGACTATTGTTTTGTTTTGTATTCATTCTTATTCCTCTACACCTAGAGGAACACTGTCATATATTCATATACCAAAAGCAAGTTTTGGCCCTGCCATTTTTGCCACAAGGATATTTGTCGTGTCCTCCATTTGGTATATTGACCTAACCAAGGGCACAGTGAAAACACCATGGAAAGAGAAGGTAATTTGACCAAAGCAGAAAGGTAATTTGGCTACCCATGCAATAGACCAGCCCAGGGCAAGAAAGCAATTCTAGAATCCAAGGAGAATTGCTCACAACTTCCTCTAGGATTTTCTATAAATAATTATTGTAAAGCCTTTTATCTAATTCTTAATTAATATTATCTGCAAAAATGATTAACATAAAATAAAATGGACAATGAAAAATAATAGAAATGGTTACATGTAGATATACACAATTTAACCTAGGAAAATAGAACTTAATAGAATAGCCAAATCTAAATTGATGAGGCTCAAAACTGATCTATAACCCAAATCTCTATTGTAACGTTCTCATGGAAAATGAACTAATAAAAATGAGTATTGTTTTAGTACTCTACAATTAAACACCCCTCCTTTGGCCCCATGGACCTGGTTTAATTATTAGCTTAATGACAAAAAAAAAATCAAGAATTTGAATTGGCCTCAGACCTTCAGATGCTTGAAAATATTTTCACAAAAGAATTTCATCAATGTTGTTTTTTTATTAATATTTTATTTTATATAATTCTTACATCATTTTTCATTTTTGCACAATGTATTCATTTTCATTTTGGTTATATTCCCCATACAATTGCACCCCCCCTTATTTTGACCCTAATCCTTCCTCTCCCCGCCTCTCCCCCCCCTTAGTGTGTCTCTGGTGTATAGTTGCTTGTTGATTTTGATTTTCACTTTGTATTAATTTGTCTTTTTCCTGGTCCCTTATTTAGGTTTTCTAGATTCCTGCTATGAGTGAGACCATCCGATATTTTTCTTTTTCTTTCTGGCTTATTTCGCTGAGCATGATCCCTTCCAGCACCATCCATGTTGCTGCAATGTTAGCCTAATTTTGATTAATATCTATATTCAAAGTACCTGGATCAAAATGGCAGGTTGGAATAGCCTCACCTTGCTATCTCCAGTGCTTTGTCCAGAAGCTCATCCATAGAAGCCACATCCCTATCATTGCAGGCCACTGCAGGAAAGAATAGCTGGTGACAAAGGAAGCAGGTAAATCAGTATAGAGTGACATAGAGGGGGCACCCATCATAGCTTGTCATGTATCCATGTTCTTAATTAAGAAATTCAAGTTAAACCAGTGAGTGCAAATGAGAGAGAGTGGAGAGGGGAGGGGGGTGAAGAGAAGGGGAGAGACATAGCATGCCCACAAGAACAGGAGATCATGAATATATACCAGAGTTTGAAAAAAAGTTGCCGGAAATGACCACTTCCAACTCTATAAATGAGCACTTCCAACTCTACTGATTATTCTTTACAGACAGCTTGCACTCAAGAAAAATCCTTAATAAGTTTAACTTTTTAGTTTATTAATTACTGTAGTTTTTTGTATGTTTAAAAAAAACTCTCACAGGGCAGCTTCAAAAATAAAGATTTATACTAACTACTGACAGAAACTATCTAGGCAGAGAATAGGAAAATGAGGTTTTTGTTTTTTAAAATTATTTACATTTCTAGATTATTTAAAATGTTCCCAGCAAGCAGGTATTCATTTTTGTGGTGAACTCAATAAAAGATACTGAAATGTTAAAAGGATAAAAGAATGGATGGGTGGAAGCCATGGGAAGAATTTTAAGATTTTATCCTACTTTTGCACTAACGAGTTGGGACTTAGGCTGCTATGGGGAGGTGGATGCTCACAAAGACATGTGGCCCGTGTTAGCATTTGCGTCATCTCCCTAAACCACAGTTTACAGCTGAGGAAACTGAGGCATGTGCAGTGAGTAGAGAAATAGGGATTTGAACCCAGCTCATTAGGCTGTGGTGCTATGTCTTTCTACCACTCTCCTCTCCTGTGGCTCCTCAAGTTGTTCCCCAGCAACCGCTGGTTCCCAACTCTGTGCTTGGCCCACAGGGAACGGGGGTGGCCCCTGTGAGGTCTCTCTCTCCTAAGTCCACTCCTCCTTCAGTGCCAGGACTCACTCTTTGCCCTGTAGTTGCACAGGGACATTTCTGTCTCAATCAGCCACATCTCTTTTCTCCCTCTGAGTTATAGTCAATTCTGAAATAGGATGCTGGAGTCAGGCAGGTGGTTTGGTAGTTTGGAAAAGTCCATAAATATTCAGTCTCCTCTTGGCCCATTGAGTTGGGCTTGGCCCTAAGACTTGCTCTGAGGGTGCAATGTTTGCAGAGATGACACAGGTGTCATGTGCTGAGCGGCTGGCCTGGGTCCTTGTGCTTCTGCCATCACGAGGCTCCTATCCTAGGTGATCCCCTTTCCCTGGAGGAAGAAGGATGCAAGGAGAAGTCCTGAACCCCACCCAGAGTCACCAGGGTACCTACCCCAACTGGGCTAGACAATACCCAGATGACCTAAAGACAGAATAACAAAAAGAAATTGATCTTGTCATGCCCTAAATTAGAAGGTTTACTGGCAACAAATAAGATGGCCATCCAAAAACCACAATCCTAACAGGACAATAGATGTAATCCTGACATCTCCTCTTCTACCCCTACACCTATGTCCAGCCTCCTTATTACCCAGACCTGTGCCCAGAGAGGTGGTGCAGAGTCAAACACTCCAAAACTTGCAACTGGCAGCCATCCTCAGAGAAATGCCACACGTGTTGCATTTGAATCCTCAGTAACAGAAGGCTCAGAATCATTCCATTTCTATCTTTGTTACTGACAGTCTCTGGGAAAGGTAACCACCCTCTCTCTACTTCTGTGACTCAGCATTGCCAAGGCCACGGTGTCAGGGCAGGAACTGATGTCAGAATGGGGTTCCCTCTGCGGTGGGACTGCTGTCCCAGCACCTCTGCTGGCTGGCTCTTTCTAGCTACTGCTTTTCTTTTGGCTGCTGCTTGCTGGCACTGACTCCCAGATACCAACTTGATCTGTGATCATTTGATTTCCAGCTGAGAGAAAAGTAGGGAGAAAAAAAACAAAGCACTGAGGAATGCACTATTGTGTTTCTAGTACACAGAGGTTTTTCTAGAACATCAGTTAAAAGAATCCCCTTATGTGTCAGTGAGCTGTGTGATTGGTCAAGGGCTTCTGGTTTCTGGGGACTCTGGCAGGTCACCCTGTCTGTCTTAGTTTCACTCTTCTTCCATGTAGGAACCCTGATGATTCCCTGCTCTTTACCCCACATGCACGCATGTGTGGACACATGCAGGAGCTGTGGGGAGCTGCCAGTGACATAAAGTGGAGATGTGGAAGCACTTGGCAAATCACTGTCATGTACTGCAAATGCAAAACAGTAAGACAGTTCTCACCTCTGGCAACCTGGATCTCGCTTTAAAAGTCAACAAAAATAAACACAATTTCTTTGGACTAATTCTTTGACGAGAATGTCTGCCCTCTTCCATCATTCTTCCTAAAAGAATCAGTCTTCCTCTACTTGGTGTGCTCAAAAGATCACAGGTCTAGACTAGAGATAGAGAAATGTGGGTTCAGATTCTGGATAGAGCCCTAACTGTGACTGAGCCTGTAAAATGGGTCTGACAATAATGCCCCTTCAGATGACCATGAAGGTCAAAATGGACATTGGTATTGGAAGTGCTTTATGAAAGGGTAGGTATCAGAGGTCATTGTTATTTTTCAAGCATTTGTTGAGCCTATTTATGTGCAAAGGTTTTGTGCTTAATGCTCTGTGGGATGGGGGTCAGGCTCCTTTGCTGTCTTCTCAGGAACATCTGTTCTCCCCCTGAAGGCACCTCTCACCATCAGGAAGTTCCGTTCTCCTGGCTGAAAGGAGCAAGTGCGACAGAGAGTGAGGGACAGAAGGGCTCTTGAAGTGTCCTGCAACACTGCTGGGTTTCCAGAAAACTTTGAAACAGTCTGGATCTCCCCAGAGACCAAGAAGATGAGGTGTGGAAGCTGCTGCTGGGGAACAGTCACCGTCGTAAAAGTAACACTGTGAAAAATCCATTTTGCGGGTAACAATGAGAAGTTAATGCGAAGACTCATTGCCCTTCGTTAGTGAAAACTTTGGCAGCAACTTTTTCAGGCTCCCGGGAAGCCTTTGGAGATTGCTGCTTCAACCCAGAGGCACTTCATCATTTATATGAATGAAAATGAGTGCAAACAGATTGTCGGGATGTCTGTTAATATCACCTCTTTTTTCTTGCAAGGAATCCCCTCCGTAATTACATTTTGCCTGTCAGTTCATAAATTTTTCTTATTACAAACTGGCCGTTATTGATTGCTTTTTAAAAGTACTAAAACTGAGCCCAAAGCAGTAGATCTATCAGTAAATTCAAAACATACTATCTTCGGTCCCAATCACTGGCAGGAGCAAAGGGAAAAGTCTCGTGTTCGTTGTGGATGCTGAGCAAAGGCAGACCGGCCATACGTTTCAGTTTAGAAACTTGGCTTTGAGGGCTGCATGTTTTAAGCCACAATGAAAATAATAAATAAAGGATAAACTTATTTGGCAAATGCTGACACTCTGCAAGCCAACATCCTGTCATTGTTCCTTAGCTGGGTCTCCCTTCTCAAAGGGTTCTTTTTGGGGTTTCAGCATTTATGACCAAATGTCATGATGAGAATGGAGGGAGGAAGATGGTGGGGGGCAGCATAATAAAAACTTGCAGTCAAAAATTTTAAGTAACCAGTACATCATTTCCTAAATCCTTTTAAAATGAGATATTAGGGTTCTATATTTAGACCTATCTGGTTATAATGTGAAAAAGCATAATTGCAAGTGATTTCTGTATTCTGGGAGAAAGAATGGGTGTTCCTCATTGTTCAGAGTTTGAGAGAAGTTTCTAGAACATTTGGTAGTCACAGGCAAGGGAACATAGCAGCAGAGGTTACTTAGATCTTTGAGCCTCTGCTCATAGGTCTGGTCAGGGGAATAGCCAGGGGGAAACCCCAGCCTCTCCAGTCCAGCCCCCACACGGTCTCTAAAACAGTGTAGTCTACCAGCCCCCAAGCCCACTCCTTTAACCTGCCACTGTGGAGGATGGACAGGGGGAGGGAGAGCAAATGAAAAGCTGTGCACATGTGATCAGTTCCTGATTGGAGCTGAATAGAAGCAAGTAATCAAAGCAAGCTACAGCATGGTCTGAGTCCGGCTGCCAGTCTTAGATTCTGCACTGGCCAAAAGCACGCAGCAGCTACTGATCTGGCCAGGAAACAATGCCCCATTCAGCTCTCAGTATCTGTTCTTAGTATCAAGACGCAAAAGCGGGGTCCCCATTGGTGAGGAAGCCAAGCCCCGGCCAGGAGAGCAATTACACCTCAGCCAACCAAGTGAACAAAATGGGAGACATAAAAACATTTTTTAAGTGGAAATAATTTAAGGCCCTTCTAAATATCTTAACAGTGCGTCTGGCCACACTTGGGATTAGGAAACAGTATTTCATATGAGGCAGCAGGGCTTGTGTTGTGTGCATGTGCTTGTGTGCACGCACGGTTCTTTTTAGCCAGGGATCTGAGGAGAGGACTGCCTTCTGTCAAAGTGTGGCACCAACCCCTCGGGCCCCAGGTGCAAGGCATGGCATCCCTAGCATTTGGCAAGAGGGCAGGGGGAGCCTGTGATGAAACAGACCAAGTCAGGTACCTTGTCCTGCAGCTTTGAAACCCCACCCCAAGGCTGTGGATTCACCCCTCCCCTTCCCCCAACATCAGACTTAGTTTATGGGAGAATGTTGCCTTCAGAGCAAAGCCCAGGAGAAAAGCAAAGTCCCAGAACACAAAGGCTTTGGTCCTGGCCCTGGGAGCAAGGTCAGGCTGAAACTGGGGTGCCTTCTGTTTTCTGTCAGTTCCCAGATAAGATGAGAAAAGGCTGAGTGGCTGGGAGGAGCTCATAATCCCAGCAGAATCCTTCAGCCCGCCCTAATGTTGGCCTTGGCCTGGGGGCCATAAATCTGCACCACATCACGTGAGCCATGGGCCTGCTCTGCCTGGCCCGAGGGCTCCCACTTGACATCTGGGCAACTTCTCTGTGCTGAGCACTGGGGCCAGAGGAACAAGACAGGGCTGGAGGGAAGTTGAGAGCCAAGAGATGGTGACGATGACAGAAATAATGAAGAGGAGAAAACTAACATTTATAATGTCCTCACTCCTAGAGCCTTACAAATAAGTTCTAACCCTCAACCTTGTGAGACAGGTACCACCACCATCCCCGGTCCATAGGTGATGAAAACAAGGCACAGAGAGATAAAGTAACTCACACAGGTTACACAGGCAAAGTCCACATTTCAACCCAGAATGTCTAGATTTATATTTTTAAGACTTTGCCCCTAAAGTTGAGGGTAGAAAGTAGGTCGAAGGAGATTTTCTCAAGGATACTTCAAGAGTCAGACAGACATCTCCTAGGACACGAGTCCAGTTTGCTAACACTCAGTGGACTCTGCACAGGGGAAAAAAAAAACACCCTGACTCTCTCTTGGAACACTGGGTCCTTCTGCTGTCTACACAGAGTGGCTCAGAATCCAGGGGATGAGAAGAGTTACTCAGGGTGTGGTTCCTAGATAGTATCATCAACTGCTTCTGAGAAATGCACATTCTCATGCTCTCTGCAGTTCTCCTGAAGCAGAAAGTCCCCCAAATGACTCCCAGGCCCTCTCAAGTGTGGAAAGCCTTGGTATAGAACATACAAGCCAGACACACCCCTGAAGGTGATGTGAGTGAGCTGTCTAAGGCAGAGAAAGTCAGTGGAGAACCTGTGACAGTGTCTTGCCTGGACCTGGCCTGTGCGCTTGTGCCGCAGTGAGGTGGGGCTGTGGCTTCTCCCTGCTCCTCAGACTCAGCTGATGATAGGAGGCAGTCATGGCTCCCCAAAGGTCTTCCCACAGCTGATCCCCTAAGGCCCCCTTTCAAAGGCAGCCAGCCTCTGATTTCCATATCAGCATTTAATTAAGGAAGAGTGGATCGGAAAAGTCTCTGACGCCTCCCTCAAACACCTCAATTCCAATTTTCAAGGGGCCTCTCTTATCCTATTTCTCAAAAGCAAAACCTCAGGACAGATGCCTGACTGGTCTCCCTCTCCCCGCCAGGAGTCTCCTTCAGGAACGAAATAAGTCTTGGTGGAGGGAGAACAGAATTGGAACTCCCAAAGACGTGAGTTTTACTACTCACCACCCGTATGACCTTGGGCAGGTGCTTAACCCTTCTGGGGTATATTTTGTGCATCATCAAATAGATTGAAAATGTCTATTTCATCAGTTGATGAGATAATAGGTACCTAAAACATTGTTCCCTTCCCACAGCATCTTCCATCACTGGCCACCAGTACTTGAACACAAACCATGTGGGAAGGACACAGATGAAGCCAAACCAGAACATGATTTCCTGGGGGCAGGAGACTCCAATCCTATGGGGAATTCTCTGGGGGTGGGGAAGTACAAAGAGACAGTTATCACTTAGGGGCCTTAGACATTCCACCTGACCCATTACATTCCTGTCCTGTATTGACTGAAACCACAGCTCAGGACTCTTCTGGCTCACACTAAAGCTGATGGGTATAGCTAGGACCCAGGAGCATATCTCCCTTCCAGGGTCCCAATGGCCCTGGGATGGTGATCCAGACCAGACCAAAGGAGACACAGGAGAGGCTAAGCACCAGAGTCTTTTGCTTCTGGGATTAGAGTCTGCAGCCCCTACATGTTCAAGTTCTGGGTTAGCATCATCCTCATCATCCCCAAATGCCTTCTGAGCCATTGCTTCTCACATCCTGGACCAACACAGTAAAGAGGACCCTAGGAAGGCTTTAGAGGCCACATCTAAGAATAGCCCTCACTTCCTCATTCACAGGACAAGTATCACACACAAGCATTGAGGCTAAGTGGCAAGGGGAGGAAGCAGCACAGCCTGGAAAAGCTGCTGTATTTAGAGCAGGATTCACCTCCATGTCACTGCCTTGTGCCATCGCTCAAAGTTCTAAGGCCATTTAGCACATTGACTTCCCAGGCAGGAGTCCCTTCCAGAATCCCATTTCTTAAGCACGTCTGAGGATGCCTCATTTTCTCTCAGAATAAGCATAATCATAATTGTTACTGTATTGCATATGTGCTACATACCAAGCATTTTATGTAAATAGATTACCCAAATGTCCCAATCAGTTATGAGAACAACATCCAAACACCCTGGTTTCACTGGAGTTGATCAATTACTAAGACTATCACGTCCTTCACTCTACCCACATTGATATGACCCAAGACATCAGTAATCTAAACAACTTCCCTCCACTGTTGACACATACTGAACTAATACTAGCATAAGAGCCTAGCATTTTTCCACCTTCACAGATTTCCAAAGGGGCTAGGAGTAGACGGGGCCTCATAGTTAGAGTATGGCAGAGTAGTCTCTGGAATCTTCTGTCAGTTCAGACTCTCCCTGCTGCTCTTCCTTTGCCCTGAGCCTGTAAACTCTACATTCCTCATTAACAGCAGAGTCAATAATTGTACTTCTTTGACAAGCAAGAGTCAGACCCATCCCCAGGCACCCCAGATGCCCCAGACCTGTGTACTTTTACAGAATTTATATTTCAAAAACTGATTGCCTAGTCCAAACAGCAGATTCATCCTCCTGACCTGTGGCTTTAGTTTTTGCTCCTGAGCTCAAGTCAAAGACCTGGAGCCAAAGGGCCTTCATGTAGACACAGAAGGTTCTCTCTGGCCCAGAAGGCAGCCCCCTCCCTTCTGATTTTTTCCCTAGTAAATGATACACAAGTTCTCCCTAATTAGAGACTCCCTTTAAGTTCTGTAGACTGCTAATGAGTAAGAAAGAGGAGGCACTTGGGAGCCCTGAAGAAATTATTTGAAAGCAAAACCAAGTGGCCTCCGTAAAATATCACTATTTCATTCAAAGGGATTTTTTTTCCTTACGACCACCTGACACAGCCCAGCTGGCAGTGTATTGAGAAACTAGAGACACTGGCTTTCTTCAGAGAAAACGGGCCTCTCTTTATATTCCTGGGGCTTCTTTCACTTGGCAAGCTGTCTCCTTATCAACTTGACCCTCCCCTGACCCCTGATCTCTTTCAGCCAAAGCAGGAGCTGGTCTCCCTTCTGCTCACTGCTTTCCCAGGCATCCAGAGAGGGCAAGTGAGTTGCTTGAGGTTGCACAGTGACAACCTGGCTAAACTGTATCCCATGCCTGTAGGTTCATTTTACTCCTTCTCCAATAATCCATTTGTGTTCACCACACAGCAGGAATGATGCTTTAGAGGCACTAACTCATTCATTTATTCCTTCACCAAATAGTTATTGAGCCAAGATTTATTTAGTTGCTTGGGGTATAGCAGTGAGCCAAATAAAATCCCTGCTCTCCAGAAGTCTACATCCTGGTCAGGAAGCCAACATCAGACAAATATGTAAGACAGTGTCAGCTGCTGTTCATTTTCATGCAGAAAAAGGCGTTAGGGAATACAGCAGGGTTGAGAGAGCCTTAGAGAGGGAAATCAGGGTGGTCTCTAGGAGGAGGTGGCAGAGCTTAGAGTGGAGGTTAATTAAATGCAGAGACAAGCTATGCCCTTATTTGGGGGAAATACATTCTGGCAGAGGGAATATCAAGCAAAAAGTCCCTGAGGCAGGAGTTTACCAGTAGCAAGGAAGCTGGCTGCTGACAAAATAAATAAGGGACTCTTGCTGGACAGGAGAGGTAACAGAGGGTAGACCACATTGGGTCTGCCAGTACATATGACGACTTCAGATTGTATTCTAAGTAGCCTTAGTGGTGTGCTCAGGTTGGGGGTGAGGGGGCATTCTTTAGTTTGAAATGGATAATCTGGCCACTCCTTGGAGAACATCTGGGAGAGGTCAAGGGTGGAGGCTGATAGCTGAGTATGGGGAGGGGAGATCATTAAGTCCTTCAGTAGCTCTATAAAATAATTTCTATTGTTATGAGGCAACTGAGGTTCAAAGCGATAAAGGAACTTGCTTCAGTTCTGGCACCTACATTTGACCCTGAAACTGAGCTGCCGCAGGACTGAAAGTTCAAAGACTAAATGACAGCAGGGAAGGGCCCTGGCTGCTGTCAGTAAGGAATAGAACTCTCGTTTCAGGGCTGCCCCTGACCAGCTCCCCAGTCACCATTCACTTGAGAACAGCCATTTACTGGGGCCAACTCTGTCCCAGGCACAGGCCATACAGGACCTTTGACGTATGGGATCTCATTTAATCCTCACTGCAACCCAGGGATCTGGGTATTATTATCCCTGTGTAACCAGATGAAAAAGATCTCATTTTCTCAGTGGAGATAGTGAAAGCATTCCAAAGCTGCTTTGGGGTTTAATTCACAGAAACCTCAGCATTTAATCTACTAAACCAGAAAGTAATCCCCTCTTTGGCTGGCCCTGGGATCCTGGGTCTGCCCACAGTCATGGGGGAGAATTGGTAGCTCACACTTGCACACGCGAGCATGTACACATGTTCCATGCTGAAGCCCAGCTAAGCCTTGGCCATCCCAAAGACGGTTCCCTCTCCCCGAACCTCCCCACCCCACCATCTGAGGGCTCTTGTCTTCCCCTACAGCCTCTCTACTTCCTTGATGCACACACAGCTCATTTGGCAACCCCAAGTCCCACCCTTGCTGTACCCCCAGGCAGTGTAACACACTCATGTGCACCAGACCCCTCACAAAAACACTGTGCCCCTGGGCCTGGTCCCCTCCCTCCCTGCTCTCTCATCTGTATCCAAACTTCCCAGATCTGCATCTTTTTCTCCTGGATTGACCCAGCTAATCTGACAGGTTGAGCTGCTCTCAGTTTGGAACAGCTGCCAGGAAGTTATAGGTATCAAAATCACAGGTGTCCTTTTGTCTTTTAGAAGGGAACTTCTGAGACAACTGATGTAAGACAGTGAAGATAATGGAGAATACAGGAGAGTTTGAAAGATGTAGGGGGAAAAGAATTACAACTGGAGGTTAGGTGTGTTTCCTAAAATTCTGCTATTCCAGGACACCTGACAGTGGAGAGAAATTCAATCTGACAACCATGGAAGCACCAGCATGTGCCAGGCACTTGGCTGAAGGCGTTCCCAGTGTAGCGGGGAAGTGGATACATGAACAATTGCAGTGGCAGGGTCACCAGCACAGCCCTAGCCCTAGACTTCTGTAATGGTGTGCAAGGAGCGGAGGAAGGGAGGGCTCATCACGGCTAGCTGCAGGAGCAGTGCTTGAAGTTTAAATATGAACACGTTCACAAGACACATGAAAAGGGATGGAGGGATGACCTTTCCAGGCACAAGAAACTGTGGGCACAAAGGTCCAGAGGAGGGAAGCAGCACAGTGCATAGCCCTGGGAGACACTGGCATTTCTAGAGTGGACTGGGAAGGTGGGAAGAAATAAGAAGATGGGTTTTTGGAAATGCATTTATACCCTGATCTTCAATGAATTCTTCAAATGCTCAGAAATCATGACAATACATTGTGTTAGTGGCTGTGGTGGCCATCAGAAGGGCTGGGGCAGTGTAGCGCAGTGGTCAAACCCATAGGCTCTGTGGATAAGGTTCTCAACCCTAGCTAAGCACACAAAGATTTTGGGTGAGGTTTTTAAACACTGAGGCTACTCCTCACACTCAGGGATTCTGTTTAGCTGGCTTGGGGAGGACTCTAGACATGGGGACATTGCAAATCTCTCTAGGTGATGCAAATGGGCAGCAAAGGTCAACACAGTTTTTTAGAATCTGATTGTAGATTTCAAGTCCCAGTTCCACCATCACTAGCTGGGTGACTTCAGGCATGCCAAGGTCACGAATTTTTAAACTACCAGAGGTATCTGAGGCAGACCAAGATAAAGCCCGTCAAGCCCTGGGCACAAGCACTGCCCTTGGTGAACACTCAGTACCGGCAATCACCAGCACTGCTTTAGGCAGGGTGTGCTTGACTCAGCCTTATGTCCTCTGCAGAGCCCATCACAAAAGAGGCACCTGAGGGACAAGTGTCCTTGGACAGCCAAGTGCTCCCAGGCAGAGCCCAGACTCCACCAGCCCCCTCTGATCTTCACTGAGAACTCACGCTCATTCCTCAGCTGACTGGCAACTTGGCTTCCCCTGGCACTTTTTCAAGACCAGCTCAAGTGCAAACAGGTGAGAGCTCAAGGCAACCCCAGGACACTCCTTCTTTTTCCTCCCCATCTCCCACGAATGGCCTGTCCTGCCATATACCTTCCTGCTACCAGGAGCCCAAAGATCCCAGAGCATCCCTTGTGTTCTCAGGACACAAGTCCAGACACCCCAGCCCCTTCAGTGAAAACCTCCATCCCACTCTGGCTGGAGGTAGGGGGAACCCACCGAGGAGAGTTAGCCCCCTCCTGTCAGTTAATAGTAAGATCTGACAGTGACAGAGCTGGTCTAGATGTGCTCACATCAGTCTGTCCTGGGATCTTGCCAGTTCCAAAACCCCAGCACCCTGAAACAAAACCTCTCATTTTCCAGGAAGGCTGAAAGATGCCTATGGGCCTTCCACTATTATATGTATCAAGAACTGTCAAATTTTCAAGAACATATAAAAGTTACAGCATAATTGCCAGAATTCATTCCCTTGTTGTTGTCAAGGTTTTACAGCCTGCTTGGAAAAAACTCTAAAGGAAAAGGAGGGCGTCACTCAGTCTTCATCTCTGTGATTAACCTTTCCCTCATCCTTGTTGCCAGGAGGAAATGCCCTAATTGCTGGATGGGCATTGTTTCCCAGCTAGCAAGCGCAGTGTGTGGAGGGAACTGACACCCACC
This sequence comes from Talpa occidentalis, assembly GCF_014898055.3. Taxonomy (NCBI): domain Eukaryota; kingdom Metazoa; phylum Chordata; class Mammalia; order Eulipotyphla; family Talpidae; genus Talpa; species Talpa occidentalis. The sequence continues at coordinate 31,209,163 of NW_023603184.1, forward strand.
GGGTCCTCTCTCTCTGCTGTACTGTGATTTCAAGGCAGGCATATTATGGGACTGGCCCTCTTTTGGGGAGGTCCTGACACTTTCCTCTCTGTACCTCGTACAAGAGCTACAGCAGTGCTGCTAACACTTGGTGCATGAACCACTGCCAGCCTGTGCACAGGTTTGTGGTGGTGTCCAATAAGATCAGGAGCTGTGGGTCACGTTGCAAAGCGACGACATCACCAAGTACACTGTTGAGTTCAACGGACTTCTTTCCCACCACTTCTTTCTTGATGAAGGAGGCAGGGTGTTGATTTACATTCTCTACAAGCTACTGATCTCATCGCAGGGGGATAAGTTTGTGGAGTCCCCTGTTGTGCTAAACTGTGTCACAGTGCAACTACCACTTCAGACGGGACACCTGGCTGATGGTTCAGACTTGAGCTTACTGGAAGAAGGGGCTGGAGGAAGAGGACCCGTTGTGATGGCCGCGCCTTGTCCAGCTCACAGCTTGGTCCCTTTCCTTGTGTGAGGCTACCCCAAACAGCCCAGCTGGAAGGTGGGGTGAGTGACCAACCGGAATTCAGACTCAAGTGCAATGCTTATCTCCCAATGCCCCTAATAGCATTTGTATTTAAAAATGGATTATAGGTTTTGCAGCCTAGGTTACCACAAAAGAAACAGAAGGTTTCAGATAGATGTCTCACACTAGGCAGAATCCATGCTGACAGACAGACCCAGGACCGAAAGCTCAGGAAGTATAATTCAAAAAAAAAAAAAAAAAAAAAAAAACAAACCTACCCAAAGTACAGGTATCTGTGGAGGTCTAGAGAAAGGGTCACACCACTTCACATAAACCCCTGGTCTTTCAGGAACCACAGCTAAGCCCTTGGTAGGTTATGACAGTGCAACCGTGAGAATCAGAATCAGCAACCGTGAGGCTTCTAGCACAGTGGGGTCACATGTCCTCACTTGTGGGTTACATTCGCTCTGCTCACCGCCAGGGCAGAGAGCTGATGTTCTTTCATCTCACATATACCTGCCTCAGCACTTACCACAGAGGTGACTCTGGAGAGTGGCCAAGCTTCCTGTCTCTGTGTGAAATGAGTGAAAAGAGACATCTCATAGATCAGATGTGGAGGTCATATGGGGAAGCACTTCCAGCCGAGGTATCCCAGGAAGGGGGTCCAATGCTGCACTGGCAGCAATTGAGGGGTTCCTTAGGAAGAAGGCTGGTGAGAGGGCCAGTGGCTCCTGAATCACCTCCCACCCAAAACAGGTGGCAATTCTCTATCCATCCATCTTTCTTTCTGAACACCAAGAGATTCAAGAGTTAGAGCTGCTTCCATTTTTTCCTGGTCTCTCTTCTCTATCTCATGTAACAGTTGGACTTAGGGTCCACCCATGAAATCCAGGGTGATCCCATCTTAAGCTCCTATTGACATCCTCAAAGACCTTTTATTCACATAACATCACCTGCCCAGATTCTAGACATTAGGACATGGACAAATCTTTTTGGGGGAGGGGGTACCATCTACCCACTCTCACAGCTTAATGCCATCAACAGAAAGAACAGCAGCTACCTACAGTTGATGAAAATGCTGTTAAGTGGAAGGATGAATCTACTTTGTTCACTTCAAAGACATTGCCTGATGCCTGCCCTGAACTGGATCCACCCAACCCCAAAGGACACTAAATGATTGAGAATAGCAATTGAGGAATTCGAGGCTTAGAGGAGAAGACAGAATCAGACAATGCATTGCAAATGCCAACTTCACCTCTTACGGACTGGCTAGCCATGAAACTCAGCCTCTCCTCCCCACCTGTAGGACAAAGGAAATAATAGGAATGGCCAGGGAGAAAGTGGGGCAGGTGGGATGTGTCCTCATGTGTGGAGGGACCCACAGACCCACAGAGACTGGCCTCTCTCTGCCTGCACTGCCCACTCTGCCATATTTGACCTCAAAAAATGGTAGGGGGTGGGTGGGTGTGGTAGGCCTAATATGGCCATGCCCCTGTCAGCTCCTCTCCTAACCTAGGAAGCCAGTCTCACACAGAGAGGATGAATTTTTCCTTCTCTTCCTAGCAATTTAGAGAGTTGTATTCCCACCTGAGGGAGCCGTCTGGGTACAGTGCACGTGTGTCTGGGGAGGGAGCCAGATAACCGTAGGCTGCAAAACTAGAGCGCCAGCTTGCCTGGGGACGCATGCTGCCTTCTCCAGTATCAGTAGTCCTAGCAGTAAAAGCATATTTGGGCTCCTATTTGCCTTGCCCCTTTGTCTTCATTCTCAACTGATCCCAAGGAAGGCAGTAAAAGAGGGATTTTGTTTATAGAGCTTTCATGAACCCTCATAACAACTACGGTCACTATAGCAGGTGGTGACTGTTGGAAAATTTAAATAATGCATGAAAAAATTCTTAGTTTATGTCTGAGACATAGTAGGTGCTCAGTCAAGGTCAACTGTGCCAATTCCTTCTGTTCTGCCCACAGCATCTCTCACCAAGTCCTTGCGGCAGGGAGGCAACCGGCCCAGCTTCTAGGCTCCCAAGCCCGCTGGTCCCAGCGCCAGGGCCCTGCTTCAGATGCCGCCTGCTCCCGGGCGGCCCACAGCCTGGGTGGTAATCAGAGATTCCAGCCCAGGCTTTGATGCCGCAGCCGGCGCGGCGAGCCGGGCACTGTTTGAAGTGTCTGCCTGTGTAATAAGGATTTCTAATTCGCTCGAACCAAAGCAGCATTTGCAGTAAAGATCATTTTTGGAATGAAAAATAAATTGTGACTGGAGGGTCTGGGTTTGTTTCAAAAAGGGAGATCACCCACAAGCATCGCGTTCTCTAAGAAGCCACCCGCCCGTGTGTTTTGAGATGGAGAGCACGCCACTCAGAATTTCAAAGTGCTGTTAATTAAGAGCAGTTTATTAAAATGTCAATCTTTTAAACCAAAACAACTCTCTTCCCTAGCTTGCCGCGTGGGCTTCCCAGCCTTTCTTCCCACCCCAGATAATTCAGCTGGCAGTGTCACCACCGCCCAAGAGAAAGCATCTATACCTATGCTGTACCTCACAGGACAGGCAACGACTGGTTCCAAGGATGGCTCCTGACACCTGTCATTCAGCTGCAAACCCACGCCCAGGAAGCCTGTCTTTCAAGAGACTCTTAAGATGACCCAGAGACCAAGTGTAAGGAATCAGGAGCCAGAATGCCTGGTCAGAAACTGGCCTGGCCAGCTATGTGACCTCAAGCAAATAGATAACCTTCCTGTGACTCAGTTTTTTCTGTAAAATGGAGTGATGGCAATAGTACCCATCTCCTGGGTGGTTGTGAGGATTGAAAGAGATAATGCATAGAAAGCAATTAAAATGATGTCTGGTATAAAGGAAGCACCAAATGAATATCACCTTTGCTATTCCCCAAAGTCTCCATGAGCAGGCACTAAGTCTCGTTTGTTTCTTTACAGATAGTTCCCATTCCAGATAGGAAATGAACTTTATTCAGTCTTTCAACTCCAGCAATCAAGATCTAGCACACAGACAGGAAAGATTAGGCAGGGCCACCATGTGACAGAGGGAAGGTTGGGCTTTTTATGCTGGGGTCAAAGGAGCCACTGAAAGGTCAGGAGAAGTAGCCATAGCATGGTAACTTCTGGAATGTTCTGGAAAGATACCTCATGGAGAGTGAATGGAGCTAGGGAGAGAGAGGAACTTGGGAATCCAGGGAGATGCTGCTGCAGAAAGACAAGTATAAGCAAGATGGTGGCAGAAGGGGGTGAAGGTGAGGGCTAGCTTCCAGAGCCTGAGAGTCTGCAGAGCCCTATCTTATCTGGCCAGAAGGGACATCCGACCTGAAGTCCACAGGGTACTCAAAGTCCCCTCCCTCCAGGACTACTCCGGCAGAGGGTCCCTTTCTCACCTGGACAGGGGAATTACCAAGAGTCTTCCTTGATTTCCTCCAGAGGACCACCTTGTCTATCCCTCCCCAGCCTCATCCCACATTATAGGCTTTCCATCTTAGGTCTCTGCCAAATGCTGGCAGCTTCGGCTCTGGACACAAATTGCCTGGGTTCAAATGTCAGCTCCCACTTAATTGTTGCGGTATCTTGGACAAGTTACTTAACCTCTCCGTGCTCCAGTTTCCTCAACAATAAAGTGGGCATAGTAATTTGGATTTCATAGGGCCATGACACAGATTAACTGAGGTCAAGTACTAGAACCTTGGCACAGTGAGTGCTCCCTTGCATCAGGATTCCAGGATTCCAGGATTCCAGGGCCTGCAGGCTGCCTTTCCTGGGCCTTCCTCATCATTAAGCTTCAAATCCCCAGGGTTTGTTTAGAAAAACAAATGACAAATGATGCCTCCCCACACCCAGTATCTCCACCCAATCTGACCTGACTTAACAGGTCTCCCAAAGAACCCAAAGGGTTTGTTGCCTGCCCCACCCTGCATCAGGCCCAATGCGCCCCCAGGTGTGCTCCATAGCCACTCCCATAGCACAGATAGGCCAGGTGTGTGAGGCTCCAGAGGTTCCAGGTCCTGAAATCTGCCCCCCAAGTCATCTTTCCAGCAAGCCCCTCCCAGGTGTGGAGTCCTGGTGACCGTCCAGGCCTCAACAAATACATCTTATATGAATGAAAGACTGTGAATGAAGGAATAAATGAATGAATACAAATCAAAATGAATGTGTTTCTTCCCCACAAATGTATAGGTTTCTTAAGTGAACAAATGTTCATTTATTTGACAGAAATTTATTGTGCATGATTTTCTCAGCTGTTCCTCCAGATCCAGGCTCCTCGTCCCAGGTCCTGACCTCAGAGGACTGCATCAATCAGGTGCCCTTGACCTTCAGCTTTAGGAGAACAAAGGGCAAGAGCAGAGGGAGACTCTTGCCATCTGAGCCACAGTTTGGTGATGACCAACAACTTTCTTCTAACTGCCCCCTCCTTGGGGCTAACAAGCACTCCACTGTTGCTAGCTCTGGGGTGCTTCACTCATTAGTTTTCCTTATGCAGGACATTTTATTAATAGTTCCTTCAGTAGATTCTCTGTAAAACCTACCCCCCAGGCCACACCTCTGTGTTTCCAGCACAGTGTCACTTGGCTCCTGCCATGCCCCTGAGCATGCAGTGTGCTCTGCCCCAAGCTTGCTCCAGTTCCTGCCCTCGGGGAACTTATGTTTTCCTGGGAGGAGACTGACAGGAAATGCAATCAATACAACACATACTACGTTACCTAGTAGTCAGTGCTAAAAGCAGGGAGACAGGAACCGTGGAGTAAGTGGTTTGCCCTTTGGAGTAGGGAGGCACGAGAGGCCTCACTGATGGGGTGAAGTGACCTCAAGTAAGTGGGGGCTGTGATTCTGATGGGAAGTGAATGGAAGGCAGAGAAATGCAATGGCTCTGAGGCACGGTTGTGTCCTCCTCCTTGAAAAAAAAATGAAGAAGAGGCACATCAGGCATCCAGTAGGTTTCAGTGGCTGTTGTTGAAAAGAAGTAGGGGAAGAGAGACAGCAGGATAAAGGGAGGTTGTGGTGGGCAGAGGGAGCATTGACTGAGCAAGATTCTTATTGCTGCCAACCACAGGAGCTCTGCTCAGACCTCCTGCTCATCAAGTGACAGACTCCATTTCTTAGCTCACATTATGTGCTCGAGATCATCCCCATCTGTGGGGTAACCCCACTGCTAATTCATCCCCAGCATCGCTGTCTCTTCTAAGTGCTCTGAGGGAAGCTCCTACTTCCTAATTGTGCAAACTGCTTCCAGGAGAGCTGCTTCCCCAGGTTCCCAGTGACAGTCCCAGACTGGGAAGGAGTCCACACCACAGAGGGCGAATCCCTGGGACCTGAGATCTATCTTCTGCACCAGGCCCACCACCCCAGGGTCTCCTCAGCTGACCACAGGCAAAACCAGGCCCCCAGTAGAGGGGGCAGGAGAGGAAGGGAGGAGAGATCCAGCAGAGGGCGGCCCTGCCCAAGGGTGCCTGAGTGGAGCCTGTCCTTGGGGAGTCTCTCTCCCTTTGGTGATTGTTTCCCAGGCTCCCTGGAGCCAGAGGAGGGTGGAATGTTCTTATCGCTTCCCAGAGGGAAGGCTTTCTTCTTCCTTCACAAAAATGTTAAGCTTCATAATCCGATAGGAAACCTGGACAGGCTGCAGCTGGCGGCCTGGGTCTGACTTCTGGGAACTGAGGAGAGAGGGAGAGAGATGGACAGTGGGGAGGGAACCCTGTTGAGTAAGACCTGGAAAGGGAAATTAGAGGTGAGGGAGGGGACTGCAGAGCCTCGTAAAACAAGTGAGAAACCATGAAGATCCACCTCAGACTCCAAGGTGGTGAGATACGCCCTTCCCCTCACCCCACCTACCCTTGAACCCATGAAGACGGAGGGCCACAGCCTGGGCAGGGTGACCGTGCCACTTCCAGGTAGCTGACCTGCTTGCACACCTCCATGGGCAGCAGACAGTTTTGTTAGAGCATTGATAAGTCCTTTCAAGCACACGGGTGAGGACCCATGGTCAGGCACCCTGTTTTGTATCGGGGCTGCCCTATAACAGTTTCCCTGCAAGACAGGTTGCTCTGTCCCTAGTGGTAAACTGAGTCTGAAAAAGTCCCTCCTCACAGAGCTGCATGGGAAGGGGCAGGAGAGTGACTCAGAAAAGCCAGCGAGGCCAGGACTCTGAGTTTGCAAGGAAAGGTCCACTTCCTGAAACAGGACACAGTAAGGAGGCTCCCTGAGATTCAGAAATACCATTGAAGTCAACGAAGATTATCCCCACAGGCCATCCCCATACTCTCTGCATTCTTATACGTATATATAATTCCTTGCACAGCTGTAGATTTTAAAAGAAACTTTTCGTGATGGTTATCTAAGTGGGGTTCCATATATAAAGATTCATTTTCTAATTTATAGATACATATACTGCTTGATTTTTTCATAGAATATGCTTTATTTTATAATAAAAAGCAGTAAGAACATTTCTCTTCAGAAATTAAAAATAAATGTATATTTTTTTAAAGTCCCTTGTGTGGTGGGGTAGGGGTATTATAAACTGCAGGGAAAGGACATGTCAGTAGTGGGGCGAGGGGTGGTGTTCCCATGTGTTCAGTTCTAGCCCAGATGTGCCCCCAACACAACACTTTCTCAGTCAAGGGAAGTCCATCCTAGGCACAGGGCACCACACAGCAGGTGGGTCAGAGTTTAGCTAATGGGGCTAATAGCCTTTCTCCAGGTGAGACCAGACTGTGTTTTCTTGGGGGGACATGAGTGCTTGCCTGGACCTGTGTGCCTGTAGAACTTGCCTTCCAGGGGGGTCACCTGCAGAGCTCTGCCCTTGCTCACTGGCCAGAGCCCAGGGCATCCTGGAGCTGCAGGATGGGATGGATGGAGCAGAGGAGAGCCTGCTTCCATCTGCTTCAATCTGGGAAGTTCTCAAACAGAAAAGGGAAAGACTAGCACTGAGGGGATGGGGCTGAACACCTTCCCTGGGGACAAACATGGCTTCCAGAGTAAAAAAGGTGAGGACACTTGACTGTAGACCTTGGGAGAGGATTTGTGTGGACATAAAGGGAAGTTGAGGCATCTGTGGATGCAGGGCTTACCTCTCTGCTCCAAGAAGACAAAAAAGAAAGAGAAAAACCTCCATGCTGCTCTTTGAGATGGGCTGTGCACACCCCTGCATTGGCCACTTGCCACCTTTGCACACCCCCTGTGTGTTTGGGGAATTCTCTCACTCTGAGTCCTGTTTGTGGGCAGAGCCCATTTTTTTCTCTGGAAGCCAGACCTGGCTCTCCTAGTCTCCTTCCTTGTAGCCAAAGCTAAAACCCATGACCCCACTCCATTGACCTGACTCACCCACAACAAACTTTGAATCAAAGGAAGTGATGCAACAAAGTCAACACGCTGCCTGGAGCCCATTCCAGTGAGGGTGCAGCAACCACCACACCCACATTCTAGAAGAGCGGGGCTAAGTTTCTGGGACATCCGGTAGGGATCTTGGCAGTCATGTGGTGTCCCCTGCAGTGTCAGCACCCTGCAGGACCTCCCTGGTGCCCTCCCTCCACCAGCCAGTCCTGCAAAGTGATTCTGGGTGTTGTTCTAGGTGATGGGGCCTCCAGGCCAGGAGTTGGGACCTTCCCAAGATTCTGTGCATTTCCCCGTACACTTTTAATAAATTCCCATTCCACCCAAGCCAGCCAGAGCTGGATTCTCTGTTCACAAGGCAGAAACCAAGCCCGAATCAGAGACTTGTGTGTGTTTGGTCCAAGAGGAACAGAAGGCAGGAGGCTCTCCAGAAGAGACAGTGACTGGCAAGTCACCATTGGACATGTCACCCCCAGAGAATTGAGCTGACAGAGAAGATTCCTCTCCTCACCCGCCCTGCCCACTGCTCAAGCAACAATAAAGTGGATTCCTGAGCTGCCTCTGCAGGATGGCACAGAAAGCCCTGGGCTCAGGCGGCCCAGGGTAAGCGAGCGTCCTTTCTCCACAGCAACAATTCCTGGGCCTGAGGTGCTCTCAGTGCCAGCTTGTTGCACATCCCCCAGGGGGTATATTCATAGCTCGTTCCATGAGAAAATCGCCTGAACGCCAGGTGCCATGATTGCCAAGGAATTCGGTGTGAATGGTGCCCCTGTTGTTGGGGCCCGGCTACCATGGGGATTAGAGAGAGAGTCCTGAGTTAGGACTCACAGAGCTCAGGGGAGTGTGAAAGGGTGTTTTTTATGATCAGAGATCCCCCCACCCCTTGCAAACCATCTTGGCTTGGGTTCTAGCACCTACACCTCTGGCTTCTCCCTCAGAGGTCACAGTCCAAGAGTATCCCTGCCACCTTGGCCCTGGACGTCCACCGCCACTTTCCTTAATGCCTTCTCCATCACTGGAAGATACACATGTGAGCTTCTGTTTCAAAACACGTTTGGGAAGGAAACTAATGGGTAAATTCTGTGTGTGTATGTGTGCGTGCGCGCGCGCGTGCATGTGCACCCACCCATGCTGGTGAAGCATCATTTCTGTTTCCCTGAAGGCCAGCTGGGCCCTGAGATTCTATCAGCAGCTCCTCATATTGATTGGGCCAGAGCCAACACAAACAGAAGTACAGACCCGCCCCCAGGCTGGGCCTCGGGAGAAGTCCCACGCCTCCAGCCCACCCTCTTGGGCAGCTCCCCACTGAGCCAGGAGCCAGGTATCAGGCTTCAGCTGGCCCGACTCCCGGCAGCTCCTGCTGGCCCTCCCTGGGCCTGCAGCCCAGCCTGCCCACAGGCACTGGCCACAGCCCGGGCAGCAGGGCCCAGTGCTCTGCCCATTAGTGCCTTCCAGCTGCCTCCCTCCAGGCCCCGGGGTGCTGGCTTGGCAGTGAAGCAGGGTGTGTGAATGGGGGTGCCCTGACTCACTAAGCTCCCCAAGACCTCCAAGTTTGCTCTGGGACCCTTCCCATGAGGCACCAGGAAACCCAAGCCCTGAGGCCAGAAACAGAACATTTTGAACAATTTCAGGGGAAAAAATTATTCAGACCAATTTCAAGACATCTGAGAACTCAAGGGGAAAATCGTAGCCACCTCTTCAGGCACTATTGTGTGCTCACGCCAAACCCCAAACTGCTTGGACTGAAGTAGTGCGAAGGCTGAGTCCCACATCCCTCCAGCAGAGAACTGGCCTGACGCCCAGGACTCTGGTCCTCTGGGCCATCGGCCACATTCTCTCCCCCATGATTCCTCTTTATTGGACATTCAGTGTGCATGGTTGATGCCCGTGTGCCACCCACCAGCGGGGCCATCTCCTCGCCTTTAAAACTCAGCATAGACATTGCTTTCTCATAAAAGCTCCCCTGGACCCTCTAAGCCTGCCTGCCCTGATACATCACAAAGCCACATGGTCCTTAGGACTGTCATTTACTGAATCCTACAGAGAACTTGTCTCTGAGCAAGGACTGTTAGATAGGTCACCCCATTTGAAGGATTCCCTCCCTTTATGAGTGAGGGTCATCACCTTCACCATGGATGGGGCACTGAGGGTCAGAGAACACAAGTCATTTCCCCAAAGTCCCAGGTAGTTGTGCTAAAGTGTGATCTGGAAGCAGGGTGTACTTTCAAGGTAGTGCTTTCCAGGTTTTGCCTTGAAATTTTTCACACCACCAGGGGCAGAAGGAGAAAGGAAGGCCCAGAAAGAATGGGGAACCAGAGCTTGAAAGATGCACAGACATTGAACAAGTAAACATGGCAAGGTAGAGCTTCCCCAGTGGAAAACCCAGCAGCACAAAGCCAAGAAAGGCGAAATGACAGAGGACAGAGCACATGGGTCCCTGCACATGGGTGCAAAGAAGAAGACATGAGGATGAGGACAAGGCTGACTCCAGCTGAGCCACTCACCACCAGGCCTGTAGACACACACACACATCATACATACCACACTGTACACACACACACACACACACACACACATGGTCCAGGGGCTCAGTCTGTGTTCTTCAGGTGACAAGTTCCAGGACTGTGGCATAGGAGGAACATGGTGCTCAGATCTGATGACAGTGCCACCCGTCATGAACCCCCTAGGGCCCAGTCAGTCAAGGTCAGTCACACAGGCCACATGAACAAGGTGGAGGGACATCTCTGGAAGGCACTTAGAAAGCATGATTTTTTAAAAAATACATTGTTCAGTTTCTATGGCATTTGATCATATTCCATTGGAGGACAATTATGTTATTCAGTTTTCATTTTTTATACAAGCTCATACCAACAACGTAAAAGAACAACTGGAGTGTATGCAGGAAAAAGAGGAAGTCACCCACCCTCTGCCACCAAATACCTTGCCACCCAAATGTCATCCCTCAGATAAATCTGGTCCTTCATGAACTTTTCTAGTTGTACAAACATCCATATGGCTATGCAAGCATATAGGAATTTTTCTTACCAGTTACACATATTCTTCTGCATCTTACTCTCACTCAATAATAGATGTGAGTATCATTATTTGCCCATGCAAAAATTATTCACTGGAATCCCACTGTGTGCCAGGCTGGATCTAGGAGGCTGAGTGGGGCGAGAATTTTGCTCCTACACTCACTGCTCCCACAGTGCAGCGCGACAGGCCTTGTGAAGTCAAAAATTAGAGACAGTGATTAGGGCTGTGAAGGGCACTGTGTGAGAATAACCATAACCGGTGCATTGACTTCAGCCAGGGGTGAGGCGAGCCTGCTTCAAAAAAAGGCATTTAAGCTGTAATCTAAAACATGTGACCCTGTGCTCACACACCACCTCTGGCAGGAGGCTGGCTGGGGGGTGGGCCTGGGGAGGGAAGGGTAGTGAGGAAGACGAGCAGGTAAGGAGGCTGGGAGGCAGGAAGGGCTGGATCCTGCAGGATTTGATGAACTGATGAACTCAGGTCTTGCTCTAAAAATGAGAGGGTTTTACACAGGAAAATGACATGATCTTACTTGTGTTTTTGAAAGATCCCCTTGCCTACTGTTTGGAGAATGATTTACAGAAGAGTAAAGGTAGGGAGAGAAGTTAGAAGGTAGGAGAGATCACGTAGCAACTCCCTCCAAGGTGTCCACACCCTCCTCCCTGTACCTGTGAACATGGAAGGTTATAGAGTAAAAGGGACATGAAGCTGCAGATGCAATTAAGTTTACTAATCAGGTAACCTTAAAAGAAGATTACTCTGGATGATCTACATGGGCCCAAGGTAATCAATCACAAGGAGGCTTCTAAGTGGAAGAGGAGGCAGAACAGGTCAGAGTGATGCTATATGAGAAGGACTAGATCTGCCCTTGCTGGCCCCAGACCAAGGCCATGGGTTGAGGAACTCAGGCAGACTCTAGCAGCTGGGGAAAAGCAGAGAAACAGATTAATCCTGGAGTCACTTCTACAAGCTTCGGAGCCCCATAAGGTCTGTGTCCAACTTTTGAACTGTAAGATAAATTTTAATTTGCCAAGTTTTTGATTTTTTTTAATTTAAATTTTATTTTTATATTCCCCATGTAATTACAACCCCCTTATTTTGACCCCAATCCCTCCTTTCCTCGCCCCCCACCCCCCATGGAGTGTCTCTGGTTCTTAGTTGTTTGTTGATTTTGATATTTTCTTATAGTTATTCTTTTTCCTGGTCCCTTATTTAAGTTTTCTAGATTCCTGCTATGAGTGAGACCATCCGGCATTTTTCATTTTCTTTCTGGCTTATTTCGCTGAGCATGATCCCTTCCAGCGCCATCCATGTTGCTGCAAATTGCATGTGTTTATCTTTTTTGAATGCTGAGTAATATTCCATGGTGTATATGGACCACATCTTCTTGATCCAGTCATCTATTTTTGGGCATTTGGGTTGTTTCCAAAGCTTAGCTATTGTAAACAGTGCTGCTATAAACATAGGGGTGCAGGTGTTCTTTGGAATTGATGTTTCTGTGTCCTTTGGGTAAATACCTAGGAATGGAATTGATCACAAAAATCTACAAAGAGCTGAAGAGACTCAACAAAAACAAAGAAAATAATCCAGTCAAAAAATGGGCAAAAGAGCTAAAAAGAAACTTCTCTGAAGAGGAAATGCAAATGGCCAACAGGCATATGAAAAAAATATTCAACATCACTTGTCATCAGGGAAATGCAAATCAAAACTACCATGAGATACCATCTCACACCAGTGAGAATGGCACATATTAAAAAAACTAGCAACAACAAATGTTGGCGAGGTTGTGGAGAAAAAGGAACTCTCCTGCACTGTTGGTGGGAGTGCAAACTGGTCCAACCACTATGGAGAGCTGCGTGGAGATTTTTTTTTTGGTGATTTTTTATAGTAGCAAATGAAAACTAGTACAGGCAGCTAATGTAGGAGATCAAATGAGAGAGGATGGTGCCTGGCCCAAGGTGAAGAGAGACAAGGAGACAGACCTACTTGGTACCGACGATAATGATGAGCGAGACTTGGGGTTCCATCTGATGCAGATGTCGAGAGAGAGGAAGAAGTCAGTGACTCGGAGCTTGGATGGGCCCGCGATGGATGACTATACTTTCCTCTGCAAGATTGAAGGAAGGGGCTTTGTCTCATCACTGCTGGGTCCCCAACACCCATCTGACTGCCTGCACCATAGTAGGTGCTCATGAAATATTTGTTGAATGAATTCATTAATTAAATAAAACGGATGATCTTCCTTAGGGAAGGAGAACAACTTCAAAGGTCAGCGCTGTGTCTCACAAGGGGCCCATCACAGCTATCAGAAAGATCTGTCAGGAGCAATGAAATGTAGGAGTAAGAAAGATAAGATGGCAGCCACCCCCAGTCTGGGAAGCTGAGCTCAGAGAGTGTGGCCAGCCAGGGGTCCCCAAGGCAGGCGAGGCAGACTGGAGGCAGCTCTGCTCTGACATTATCCACTAATAGGAGGTCCTTATCACCCAGAATGGAGCCGGGTGCTCTACTTAATTCAGGGGAAAGCTACTCTCCGGGAAACAGGTGCCAATTTGCAGCAATCACAATAAGAAACATCCTCTCTCTGGCTGATGCAAGCCAACAAGGTAATAGGGCATTGTGCAGTGGGGAGAGATCAAAAGGATTTTTTTCCCAAGCCCACAGTGGGCACTTAATCCATCTTTTGCTCTCTCTCTCTCCCTCCATTACAGCCTGCGGATGTACTATTTACAGGGCCTACATTAGCTGCCTTTTCAGATATCGCACTTCCTCAAAACCACTTCAGAAGCAAAGTGAATTAGAAATGAATTTGAGAGGCAAGCAGTGGCTTTCACGGCCTCCTCCCTGCCCCCAGGCCCATGGCACCTTTCTGCCTAGATGCAGGATCCCAGGTTATACCCTCCCAGCCTTTTGCCATCCTCCAAAGACATAGGACATACTGGCTTGGCCTCCAGGGCTGGTGTGGGAGGCTGACGGCTGGTTGAGGACATGGTGTGGGTAATGAGATAGGGCAGAAAATGCCAAGATAGAGCAAAAACTAGGAGATCAGGCTGAGACAAAGAATAAATCTGGGATGTGGCTCCTGGAAAGGAGGCCATTTTGGACCACCCTTGCCCTTTCTAGGGCCAGAAGCTGATCTTTCACATGGGACTTTCCATTTTTCCTTACCTGGCCCTTCCTGACCTCCAGGGAGCTGAGGCACAATTGCCAGGAACAGGCAACCGCCTGGGTGAACACATGTTGATAGGCCCAGCTTCTAGCACCTTCTCCACCAGCTCCCCCTCCCTCCCTTCCTCCCGGAATGCAAGAACTCCTCCTTGGTGCACAGGCATCTTCCAGGTGTGGATTCCAGGAAGGGTGGAGAAAAGGCTGGAATGCAGGAGTTTTGGGTCGCCAGAGTGGGAGAAAGTTTCCACACAGGAGTATGTTCCATCAGAAGTCCTCTGTCCAGACACCTCCATGACAAGAACATTTGTGAATTAAGTGGCTTGCCGGGGGTCCCAAAGACTGGGACTAGGACTCGACATTCCTGCCTGACAACCAATTGCTTCTGCCTCCATTCACTGATTTTAAAATCTAGGTGGAACAACTCGGAAGAAACTTGTTTCTAGACCTGAGCTGGGGACATGAGGAGAGAAGCAGATTCTATTCTAGTTCCAGCTCCATTTAAATCATCTTATTTATTGGGATTTCTCCTAGAAGTTTGAAAGCTAATGAAATATTAGAGGAATAGAGAGATCAAGGACCCACATCGGGCCTACGGGCCTCCTCTCTTGCCTGTGTGGGAGGCTGATTCTAAAATGGCTTCCAGGGACCCCACTTTCTGGTATTCACGCTGTTGTGTAATTCTCCCCCTGGAGTGTGAGCTGGACTTTTTGACTCTGAGAAAATAGAATATGGTAGAAGTGATGGGATGCCACTCCCAGATTAGGTTACATCAAGATTCTTCTTCCATCATGCTCGCCCTCTCGGTGGCTCACTCTCTGCCCTCTCTCTGAGGAAAGCCAGCTGCCATGTTGTAAGCTTTCCTGTGGAGAGGCCCTCTTGGCAAGGAACTGATGTCTCTGGCAAGCAGCCAATGGGGATCTGAGGTCTGTCAACAACCACACGAGTGAGCTTGGAAGCGGATCCTCCCCCAGACGAGCCTTGAGGAGGCTGCAGCCCCGGCTGGGACCCTGATAGCATCCTAGTGAGAGACCTTGAGACCCTGGGAGCACCCAATGAAACTGCACTTGATTTCCTGACCCTCAGGAACTGAGAGATGATAAGCATTTGTTGTTTTAAGCTGCTGTGTTTTACACTAATTTGTTACAGTGCTAACCCAGTGTCCTTTCTGGAAGACTGCTTTTCACAAAAAGGACAAAGCAAGGATGAGCAGAGGCAGCTGTGAGGTTGTCATACTTTGATGTTGGACCTAAATCAGGAAACTGAGGTTCCATTTTTTCCTCCTGCCATTGAGCTACAGTATGGCTTTGGCAAGATCTTAAACATGCATGAGCCCTAGTTGTTCCTACTGTACCCACGGGGAGAACTCTGTGATGGCTCTGATGGCAGGTGACTGGAGAAATAGGAGAGTTCGCATGTCTGAGAGGACAGCTGATGTCGAGGGACAGGAGACATCGGGAAGAAGCCCACACCATGGCTTTTACTCTTTTCTCCAAACTTGAGATGTACGGGATCAATAAACAGCAACTATCTTCAGTGACACCCTCTGACCTCAGAGGCCCAAGGTTTCCTGTCCTGACAGGAGGAGACTGGACACCGCAGGATCCTTTGAAAGGAGGAGAGTGCCCTGGCCACCCTCTCTGCACCACCCCCCTCTGTGCAACATGCACCATGGCTTCTGCTCCAGGAATGCTTAACCCATCTCCTCTAGTCCCTGTCCCTTATTTATTGGGACCAAGCTGAGACTCCTGGTCCTGCTATCCTCAGAGAGAGTACCCCACAGGGAGGCCTGGGTGCCAAGAGGAGTCTTTGTAGGAAAACACTCACACCTTTCTTTTCCCAGAGCCCCCACCAGGGGCACAGCCTTCCTGCAGAGCACCGGGAGCCCTGGCCTCCCTCTGAACCCTGGCAGAGGATGGGTGCTCTTCTCTACACCAGGCCTGGGAAGGTCCCCAATGTCCCACTTCCCGCCCTCTAGCAGCGGGCAAGCCTGGGAAAGGCCAGGCAGCTCCAACACTCCTGGGGATGAAAACAAGCCCAAATAAGGGTCCCTTTCTGAAACATTCCTTCAGGCAGCAAGGGAATGCCAGACCAGGGCAGTCTCCCTGAGGCTGCCTGCCTCCCCTCACCGAGGCCAGACCAGGCTGGATGTCTCCAAACCAGGAAGGGCTGCCCAGCAGCCATTCCCTCCATAGCTCAGCTGGCAGGACAGTGCGTAGCAAAAGTCTCTTAGAATCTATGAGTCTTATCCCAGGCCTGGGGGGAGGCTCCTGGAAGGGGCTCCACTGAGGGACCAGAACTAGTGAGGTCCCCCTGGCTTCCAGGAGTCCTGATAAGTTATGTCAGTGGGTTCTCTTTTGAAGTCAGGGAACCCCTACCCACCCTGGGGCTCAGGCCAACTCATCCCCCTCTGCTTTCTCTCGCATGCTACTCAGTCCCTTAAATCAGCTTTCTCAGCCTCAGTACTGCTCACACTGGGGCTGGATAATTGTGGGGCCTGGCTCGCCTGTCAATTATAGGATGTTTAGGAATATTCCTTGGCTTCCACCCACTAGATGTCAGCAGCACACACCCCACCCCCACAGGTTAAAACCACCAAAAAATGTCTCAGACAAGCCAAATATCCCCTTGTGACAGCCACTGTCCTAAAGGGATTTAAAGGCTTTTACTGACCTCTAGTCAATTGTCCTGGCTGCAGAGTTTTGGCAAGAAGCAAGGCAAGTGGCAGAGAGGAAGGAAATTTCACAGGACCCGTGGACCACACACCTTCTTGCCTCCCCTCATGTGACCTCCTCTCCCTTCTTCATCCACCCCAGGTCAGAACGGATCATCCATCCACCGTCAAACCTGAGAGGCCAGGATTAGTATCTCTACTTTACAATTAGGGCTTAGAGGAACTAATGGCCACCCAAGGTCACCGGGCTCCAGAGGCAGAGCAGGGACTCCAGACCCATGTCCGGGCCATCGCCATGCCCCTTCTACACGAGAGAGTGCACCTCCCTCGCTGGTCAAGCCCAGGGGCGCCAGTGCCCACCCACCCCACTTCAGGGTGCTGGGTACCCACTTTCCCCAACTCAAGTGAGTTTTCTGAGCTTCCCTGAAAGATTTCTACCTCCAGCTGCTGAATTGTCCTGATCTCGGTGATCGATTTGCATACCATATCGATCTCAAGGACTGTGTAATGTGTCTGACTGGTGGCACTTTGCATAATTTTCTGATTAAGTTACTTATTTAACCTATTGACCTTTTCTTTTAATTAGAGTATCTGGGTACTGCAAATGTTGAGTAGTAATCAAGTTCCTGAGTGGAATTCACGTCCTCACCACTTCCCTGCTCCTTTACCACTCCAGCTTCCTCTGTCATGGTTCCTGTTGAGTCACTTGGCCCCCCACTATCCTCAAAGAGAAAATGAGAGGGGTGACATGGAACCAAGCCCTTTCTGGTGTCTGCTGTCCAGAAGGTTCCCAAAGCTTAGAATTGATTAAGACATGGGACAGAACTGACTGAAATAAGTAACTCCAGCTGAGTGGACAGATCAAAGACAAAGGCCAGATGTTTGGACACAGTCAGCTAGCTCATATAACAAACCATCCCAAGTGTAGTAGACTGAAACAATACCCATTTATTCTTTCTTAGGGGCTGATGGGTTGGCTAGACAGTTTTAAGAGTCTAAGCCAGGCCCTGATAGCTTGGACTAAGACCCCTTATCCATCTGCAGCCAGTCAGAGGTTGGTTGGGGACTGGCTGGTCTTGCCTGATCTTCTCTGGTCTTCTCTGCCTGTGTCCCATAACCCTCCAGCAGACTGACCTGGGTATATTCTTATGGGTGATGAAGGGGCAAAGGTAGCAAAAGAACAAAGTCCAATGGCGAGTGCTTGAGAAGCATGAGCTGACACCTGTCATCATCCCATTGGCCAAAGCAAGTGGTGGTGCCCAGAGTCAAGGGTATGGCAGGAAGCCCTGCCCACCATGGGAGGGGCAAAGAATTAGACCAGATGAGGCTTTCCCTGTCCACTCCAAGGAATAGGTGCCCAGTTAAATGTTGAGAATCTTGGCACAGGTGCAAACAGAGGCGATGCTACTCCTCCTGCCCCTCCTACCTGATACTCCAAACACAAAAGTCATGAACTCGGGGCCTAAGGAAGTGAAGGCCAAGGGTGGAATTTGCTACTACTCCTTACTTGACACCTACTTCATAGAGTCTGGATTAAGACACCCTTAAGTGGGGTCTTAAGCTTTTCCCTGTTCTTCTAGTCACACGCACTGGGTTTGGGGGAGACTGAGAGGTTGTCTTGTCTCCAGTTCTCTGTGCCCCTGATCATCACTCCCTTCCCTTGTGTGGCCTTCACTGGTCTGGGATGCTTCTCAGGACTTTCTGCAGGACAGGACATAGGTTCCCTCCTTTTGATCCCCAAACCTGTCTTAAAGGGTCATAGTTAGCTGCAGGGAGGGTCCAAGACTATTTTTCAGAGAGCTCTACCAGCTTCTGATATTCCTGTCTCCTTTGTGCAGAGACTCAGTTGTCTGCCCAAATCCACCCTCTGCTCCTCCTACAGTAAGAGCCTTTATGTTTTTGTTTTATAGCTTTATTGAGACATCATTGATACATCCATTAAACTCTATATAATATAAAGTGCACACAATTAGATGAGTCTGACACATGTATATACCCATGAAACCATCATCAGAATCAAGAAATAATCATACCTATCACTTCAAAAGATGTTCTGTGTTCTTTTTGCCCTATCCACCTCTTGCCTACTGTTCCCCATGCCCCTCAGCCATGATAGCCCATTAGAAACTAGATTGATCAGATATTAGACCGTATTTTCTAAACTTTAATAAATGGAGTCACACGTATACACTCTTTTGTTTGGCTTCTTTTACTCAACATAATTACTTTGAGATCCATCCATGTTGTTATATGATGTCCCAGCAGTTCATTCCTTTTTATTGCTGAGTACTATTCCACTGTATGGCTATTCCACCATCTGTGTATTTATTCAGTTCTTCACGGGTAACTCTAATGCTTTCAGTTGGGGACTGAAAAGTAGTTCAAGTAAAGTTGCTATGTTCACAAACAAGTCTTTGTATATATGCTTTCATTTTCTTGGCTAAATACATAGGAGTGGATTGGCTGGGTCATAGTGTAGATGTCTGTTGAAATTTCTAGAAAATATCCAAACTGTTGTTCTAAATGGTTCTGCATTTACATTACCACAGGTGGTGTAAGAGAATTTTAGGTCCTCTACAATTTTATCAACACATGGTATGATCAGCCCTTTTTATTTTAGCCATTCTATTAGAAATTTAGTGGTATCTCATTATAGTTTCAATTAGCATCTCTTTACTGACAAATGGGCTTATTTGCAATCTACCTATCTTCTTTTAAACTGGACATGGGATTGCTCAACCTATGTCTTCCATCCTCCTTTACAGACAGGTGTAGCTGTATAATTAGTAAAATCTGAGAGAAATTGATTGTTTAAGCTTCATTCATGATTGCTAAAAAATAAAATTACTTGCTCTCAATTCACACTTTGTATCATATACTTTGACAGCAATAATACTGCCTAAAGGGCCTCCCTGGTGGCGCAAGGGGTTAAGATGCAACCTATGAAGCTATCTGTAGCCTCTACAGCATGAGTTTGATCCCTGGGCAGCCAGGGAGCAACCCTCATGGCGCAGCAGATCTCTCCTGTCTCGCCCACTGCTCCCCTCACCAGTGTACTTCAGTCAATAGCCTGTTCTGTTCTCCACTCTATTTCTGGTGAATCCTCTGAACCCTGACACCTCTGGCC
The DNA here is from genome assembly GCF_014898055.3 of Talpa occidentalis. Classification (NCBI taxonomy): domain Eukaryota; kingdom Metazoa; phylum Chordata; class Mammalia; order Eulipotyphla; family Talpidae; genus Talpa; species Talpa occidentalis. The sequence goes on from NW_023603184.1 coordinate 31,228,987, forward strand.
TGTATGCCTGTTCTTGTACACATAAATAAATCAATCCTAAAAAAAAATACTGCCTAGGGCCTCCCTGGTGGCACAGGAGGTTGAGCGCAGCTCTGTGAAGCTGTCAGCAGCCTCTGCAGTGCCGGTTCGATCCCTGCTGGCCTCAGAGCAACCCACATGTCGAGCAGACCTCTCCTGTCTCTCCCGCTGCTCCCCTCAGCAGTGTAGTCCAGTAAGTCTGCCTGTTCTGTTCCCTGCTCTGTCTCTGGTGAATCCTCTCACCCTCCCGCACATCTGGCCTGTATCCTGGTTCTTGTATTAAAAATATATATATATAAAAAAAACTGCCTAAAATTCAGTGGACAAACACAAGTATTTATTTCTTGCTGATGGGTCTTCATGGTCTCTGAGAAGCTGCTCTACTCTAAATTGGGGGTCAAGTTCAGTCTGTCCGTTAAGTTTCATTCCCATGCCCAAACTCCAGAGCCATCAGCTACCTCGGGCAGATTTTTAGCTGAGATTAGAAGATCCCTGAGGATAAAAGAGAAACTCATGGTGACATTTAAGGCTCAGACTTGGAATTAGGGCAGGGAAGTTTACTCCTCCCATGGAGATGGACTAAAAAGAAGTGGAAATTTGCTGAACAATCTGGTCTACCAGTGTACTTCTCCCCTTCCCACAATCTGTAACAACAGATATTGGTGGAACATTCTTGACCATGAAACTGAGGCTATTTGAGGTTGGTGGAGTAGCAAAATGCAGGGCACCTGGTCCCTGAGAGGCCTTGTGGAGCAGCGCTGCCCAGTAGACCTGTCCCCTCTCACTTGAGGACTTTAAGTAAGAATGAAATCACCTTCAACTTCTTTCCACCACTGCATCTTAAACTCTCTTTGTTTCAGCATCCTACACATCACCCGAATATATGCTTTCCTTTTTCCTTTTCCAGCACAGGGAACATTTTTGTTTGCTGTCCTTTAATCTCTTCTCAGCTAGGAAAAAAATGAAAAACAAAGCTTATCAGGCAAGCACTCTTTCAGGACTAGTAGCCCAGAAGAACAAAGGTTTTGGGGTGAAAATGCAAAAGTTTGTGCTTCCCATTACCATCCTGCTGCATGACCAACTCTGCTGATTGTTTGCATGAGTTCTGGAAAGAGACTGGCCACATTCAGAACACTGAAGCATGTTCACCTGCTCTCAAATGGAGCTTCTGGCTCTGCCCCCAAAGCCTTCCTTCCCCAGGCTTGTGGCTGGTCTTGCAGATCCAGGTGCCAGACCTGGCCCTCATATCCTTGTCTCTGACTGGCAGCGCCTCCACCCACCCTTGTTCCACTCCACAAATACTAAATAGCAGGCTCTGGAGTCTCCTGATGCTCTGCTCTCATTAGCACGCTGGGAGGTAAGTGCAGCCACCAGGGAGAATTTACCCAGCAGCAACAGGCTTCTCATAAAGAAGCCAAACACACCCCAGCAGGTATCTAGCAGAAGCGGTGGCCTCCAAATGCCTGAAAATGTTCCTTTTCCCCCTCCACAGAACCAGCCTCTTCCTTGTTTGCCCACTGTCTACCAGTCTAAGCTCCAGCTTTTTGCCCCTTTTGCAGGCATGGTTGGGGGGCTCTTTTCCAGCAATTCTTCTCTAGCACTGCTTCCTGAAGGCCTGGGAAATATACCCAGCCCCACCTGCCACTTTTCCTCCCTGTACATTCTCCCTGGCCACTAGTAAGTCTGCCTCATTCCCGAAAAGTCCTTAAATATCATGCCTGGCCTCCTCCCTGCCCCCCATGCCCCTACCCTTTTCTCCTGTCAAGCTCCTGCCTACCTCTAATTCCTCACTCATGACACCTTCTCCAGGAAGCCTGCCCCAAAGCAGAGGTATTTCCTTCTCTGACTTGCACTGATTTAGTTCCAGCCCCTCTGCATCATTGTTAGATATTTACCTGTTTCCTCCCACCCCTCAAGCTTTACCTGCTTTAAGGAAAGAATCAAGGTCCTTTCTTGGATTTGAGTCTCTAATGCCTGGCCTGGCACCAAACAAATGCCAAGTGTTGAGGCATATTTGCTGACCACTGAAGGATCAATGAGCAAAAACAGACAAGTAAAGAAATAGTGAAATGGAAGTCTGCTTGGTTGTACTCTCTCCCTTTCTAGAACTAACTGCTACTGAGATGCGTATTATTTAGTCATCTCATCCACAATCTTATAAACTCTGTGAAGACAGGCTGTGTCTGTTTCATTCACAACGACATCTTTAGCACCCAGTTCAGAGCCTGGGCCCCAGGAGGTCACAGCAAATACCTGTGTAAAAATGGAAAACCGAATGAGTGTTGGGTTGGAGGAGTGGATGGAGGGATGGGGACCAGGAAAAACGCATGAAGGAGCAACCTGTGCTGCAGTGTAGAGAGCAGGATCGGTCTTCATGAGAAAAGACTGCTCTTTTATTGGGGGAAAAACCTTAACTGGCCTCTTAGTTTTAAAGGCAAAGCCCCAGGATTCATCTCAAAGTGTACGTTAAGGAAATTCAGGGTCAAACTTCTTTATGAATTAAGAATCTGCCCTAATGGGATATAGCTGCACTTTCAAAAAATGCATGTATATATTTTTACACACACATAGATAATGTTAAAAGAGTGGCAGTTTTTCCTCTGACTCTGTTTTGCTACTGCTGACGAGAGGAGGTAGAGGCTTAGCACATGGTCTTGGGTCCAGACAGAGAAATGAGAAGCCCATGAGCTGAGCAGAAGTGGAAACACCTTCCTCGCTGGCCCCTGCCCACAGATGACTGACCACCAGGCCCAGGGAGGGAGAGGCAGGACAGGCTTCTTTTCATGCAGGAAATGGATCTAGGAGGTTTCATTTTAAGTTTTCCTTCCGTATGCTACAATTTTTATAGACTATCCTCAATCCCATCCGTTACCTAGTACTTCATGTCACTGGAGCCCTGAAGGGTAAGGATGACTGCTGTGGTCATATTTGGGGCAAACTGCCATGGCCCGGGGCAGGGAGAGAGGGGAGTCTAGAGAAAGAAGGAAAGCCAGGAAGCATGAGGGAGAAGTCCACCTAGTAGATCACAGCAGGAGGTGATAATGACCGCAATAGGTAAACCTCCCCAGAAAGTCTCAGGGAAATGCAGGTTGAGATTTCCTCCAGTCAGGCAGGGTGGGGCCCCAAGGTATCACACAGTAAGGGGAAGAAGACTGTAAGAGCTTAGGGAATCTGAGGACACCGAGTAACAGTGGATGAGCAGGTAGGTGGGTGGGTGGATGGATGGAAGGCGTGCATGGCTAGACGAGATGGATAGAATGATGGATGGTAGATAGCTGGGTAGAAAAGTGGCCATTATTATTCCGTCTACCAATGGGTTGGTGGGTCCAAAGAAAATGACTGGCCACTTGGATATCTGAGTTATAAAGGAAGTGTGTGAACATGTCGCCCATCTGGAATTCACTTGCTGCCTAGAATCCTAAACAACCAATCTGTCTCTTCTGCTTCCTGGCCCTCTGCCCTGGCAACCTCTGTCCCAGGCTGGTATATGGATGCACCTCAATCAACCCAGGGGAGGAAAGCTCCTAGTTAAAATACTCAAAGGCATCAGCCTAGAATGCACACTGATTAGCCAAGTGCATCCCAGGCCCAGCTTCTCCACTCCACAGCAGCGTCTGATTAGTGAAGGAGGTGGTTCAATCAGCACAGCCTGCAGCTCCAGACAGGGCCCTGGCACTGCCAGCTCCTCACGGCCTGCCAGGGTAAGAGAGGCAGGAGAGAGAGATGTTGCTGTTGCTGACTTCCAGGTAGCTAGCCCTGCCTCCAGCCTCCTGCCAGCATCTCAGTCTACCAGTCAGCATCTCCTTGCTGATCGTTTATCATTATGTCATGACATCACTTTGAAGCTAACATTGTTACTCTTCCCAATTTATAGACAAGGCGACTGAGGCTCAGGGAAATCAGGTAGGCCATAGAACTAGAATTCAAACCCAGGCCTTCAGAGTGCATGTTATGAATGCTGTCTCTTCTACAGGCTTCTGACAACGAGGGAGCCCAGTCAGGGACCTTTTATGAAAAAAATTACTGGCCACATAGGGTGAGGCTGATCAGCAAGTCATGCCCCTTGTGGGTTCATCCTGGCTTCCCCAAAGTGAGAGACTCCACAGACTTCCATCTTGGCCCTCCTGCAGCTCCCTGAAACCCCTTTAGACCTTCAAATCATGAGAAGTGGCCTTCACCCTGCCTTCCTCTGGCAGTCCTCACACCCAGAGACAGGACTTGGCTTCCTGGATGCCCTGAGAGGGCATCACTGGCTCAGGAGGACCCCCCTCAGCCCCCTGCCACCCATTCCAAATCCTCTTCTTTGTCAGAGCCTGACAGGATACAGCAAAGCTCCCAGAGCCTCAGAATGAGAGCAAGTATGGCTCAGGCTGGCTCCTGCTGCTCTCTCTCCCCCAACTCCTTGTGGGGCCACAAGATTCCACTCAACCTCCCCAGGATCCCTCCCTTTCCTGTGCTGACCCCATGGTTCCCCGCTGCCTTCCTCTGTGCCCCAGCCCCATCCAATGCTACACAGCTTCACCCCCTGCTCCCCCAAGGCGATGCCATGCTCTTCCCTCTCTCTCCTCCCCAGCCCCACAATAAATGCAGTTTCTCTTTCATCTCTCACTTCTGTATCACTTTCCTGACGGAGATGGCTCAGTTCCCCAGAGCTTCACAACCCCCAGCTTGGGCCTAATCTAGATTATCACGTTGAGAAACTTAATTTCATCTGCAAAGACTTTTTTTTTACCAAATATGGTCATATGCACATGTCCCAGGTGGACTCATTTTGGGGATTCACCTTCCCATCCACTACAGCCACAGAGCAGGGCACAAAGAAACATCAGCCAGGGGGTGGTTTCCATCTTTAGAAGGTGATGGCAGTTGTGTCCTCACAGAGGAGGGCATGGCTGAGCTTTCTGAGAGGAGAATAGAGTTTATGAGGGAACTAAGGGGAGGAAGGGCATTCCGGGAGTGTCAGGCGCTGAGGCCAAGAAAAGAAAACGAACAGTCACCTTCAGGGATCCAATCATAGTGTGGTGTGGCTGGGACACAGGGTTGGGGCGTGGGGGGAGAGCAACTGAGATAAAGCTGGAGAGGGAGCTGGGCCAGACCTTGACAGGGCTTTTGAGGCTTCAGAAGACTCTGAACTTGATCCTCTGGGCAACACAGAGCCATTGAAAATGGAACCAGTTCACTCTGCAGGCTCTGTTCTGAGTGCTTGGTTCTGCTCAAAGGCTCTTCTCTTATGGATTTGGGATTCTGTGCATCTCTTTCTTTTTTTTTTTTTGCAATGTATTCATTTTTTGTCTATTTCAAAGTGATTTTATTTTTTGCCCTCAAATGTCATGCATTTCCTTTTGTGATCCTGGCAATTAACTGCCTGTGAGCTACTTGAGGGCAAGACCCACATTTGATTTGTCTATCTAACAAAATGCCCAGGTTTAACACACAGTATGTACTCAGTGAGTCTGTCCTGCTTAATGAATGAATTGAAATGAAAGGCAAGGTGCTTCCCGAGGGCAGGTGGCCTCTGGCAGCATGGGAATAAAGTACAGAACTTGGGCTGATGGTAACCCACACTTGCTCTCCTTCTGAGTCTGTGGGAACTTGGCTACACCCTGTTAAGTTCTGACAAAACGGCAGGCCTGCAGTTAAGAGCTCTGTGACCTCAAGTAACCCCTTCACTTTCTGGTTCTCGGTTTGCACCTCTGAATGATGGAAATAATCAAACACTGCAGGTGAATGCCTAAACCTCAGGCAGTGCATGGCCTGCCTGGTCAGTCTCTGAGAAAGACAAGTTGGATCTGAAGTAGCTGAAGCACACAGAGGCCCAGAGGTGGCTCTGGGGCCAGAGGCTCAGTGGGACAACAACAACACAACTGGCATCAGCTCTGGCTGTGGTGTCAAGATGCTGTTTCCCTGGCAAGTCATGGAGCGGTCTCTGCAGCCACTCGTAAACACTGCATGGCTGTCCCTCTAAGGGGACTAGACCTTCTCAGCTCCAAAGTGAGGGGACGGGGGCAGAATGCTCCAGAAAGGCCACGGTGGGTCTCTGTTCTAATCTAAGACTTCCTGCCCTGCCCTGGTCAACTCAGACATGCCTCTAGGCTCCCGGCTCCCATAGGTGATCCTGGGGGCAGGAGAGAGCTTCTCTAGGGCTGGGTGCTCCACTGTCCTCTGCTGGGGGGTGGGGCCCAGCTCAGAGCCTCTGCTCAGGCTGTTCCTCTGTCAACCAGGGACACAGAGTGCTCTCCCTCACTGTCCTTCCTCCCACCTCTGCACCACGTGAGTACCCCCTTACCATACCCCTTGGCTCCTGAAGCAGGTGGGGCAATCGGAACATTTCCAGTGAGGATTTGGGTTTGGAACACTGAGTCCACTGGCTAGGGGTCAGGTTACAGGCCTCCAGCATCTGTTCCCCCTGGAGCTCACAGCAGGGCCACTAGCCAGCCAGCCGCAGAGAGGGAAGCAGAGATAAGAGGTCCTACAGAGAGGAGAAAGAGGCACAAGCATGACAGCCAAAGAGGAGAGAAGGCAACTGGCGGGGGACTGTGGGCTCTTGCACTGGCTACCTCTTACAAGTCGGCTGTCCTTCCTGAGAACTCTCCCTTGCACTGGAACCAGATTGAGTTGGTTTCTGTTTCAGACAACGTGGATATCCTGCCAGGAATGTGCTTCCCCTCCTCATTACACCTGCCTCTGCCAGAAAGGTCCAACTCAGGTTTTTCATTCCTGATGCCTGCGCTTGGCCCACAGCATGCTCAGCGCTGAGACAGGATGCTGACAGTCAACTCGTGCTGAGCATTCCTCCGTGCTGCGCAGCCCAAGGTGCCCACATGTTCTTTCTTTAGGCCTGGCAATGCTTTGGGGAAGTGTTAGCTTATGGCCAATTTGCAGATGAGGAGCCAGAGGTATAGGCAGAGGTGTTCAGCCTTCGTGCCAAGGTGACGCAGCATGAAGTGGTGGCGCCCTGCCCTCTGGTTGTAGAGTCCACACTCACCACCCCAGGCCATGCTGTTGGTCTGGGACACAGAAATCAGTCAGACTGTCTCCTGGCCCGAGTCTTGGGATGCTGGCAGAGAGGGGGATGCTTCGCAACCATTGAGAAAAGCTGATAAAAGAGCAGCGAGAGCTGTGGGTCACACAAAACAGAGCCACCAACCCTCCAGGACAGTCAGAGTGGCTTTCAAAGAAGATTGTCACTGAGCTGGACGTGGAAGGGTGTGTAGGAGCCCATGAGGATAGAAATGGAGGCGGGAGCACCGCCAACAACGTGTATGTGTGCAAGGACAAAAGCCTGGGTGCCTTTTCCTGCTGTGCTGACCTCATTCTCTTCTGAAATCCTGTTGTACTAAAGGCAGATGTCCAGAGATGAATCCGATGCCCATGGAAAGGGGCTGTGCTGGTCTCTCTATTCCCATAAAAGCACATTTGCATGACTGGTCTCCACCTCTTTAAACCAAGTGTCCCACCTAGCACTGCGCAGACAGCTAATCCTCAAGTGGAACAGCCCCCATTAACTCAAAGCCTTTCTGTCTCAGGCCAATTCCAAGGATACCAACCCCCTGTGGCAAGTCCTGTCTTTAGCTCCTCCCTCGCTCTTCAAGCCTGCATCATGTTCCTCCCCTCAGTGCTGACCTCATCCAGGAAATGCATATGTCCACTCAGGCAAGATCCAAGGCCAAATGGCTGCCTTGTCCTTAGTTCTTATGGTTTCTGATGTCCTGGGAACCCCATCTACCATTTCCACTAAAGGGTCTCAGCATGCGCACATAACCCATGTGCTGCTTCTTTGCCTGCAGTAAGGCCCAAGAAACTCTAAAAAGTCCTTCTACTGGATCCTGCCTTAAAAACAACAATCAGAATTCTTAATGTATTGCTGGGTTCTCTAGAAATTAAGTAAAATTTCTAAGGCCAAAAAAAAAAAAAAAAAAGGCAGGGGTGGGGGAAATGTGTGCTAGAACTGCAAATTAAAACTCACATATTTAAGGCAGGGTTTCTGAGGGCAAATGTCAAGCTGTGATAAGGAGACAAAGTCCTGTGAAGAAGGCAAGGTCAGATCTGAGCCTAACACTCCAAGTTTAATCAGGAGACCTTTGATGGAGACTAAAGTGGATCCAGATCGCTAGAGGTCGTGGGCTCTCAGCAGAAGTAAATAATCAATTCTCTCTTAAAAAAAAAAAGAAAAAAACAACTTCCCAATCTAGGTATGAAAGGATTCTCAGATAAGCTCAATTGGAAATGATTCAAAATAGAAATTACTAAACGTACATGAAACGCGTGAGAGTCAGCAGAATGACAAACAGATTTAGACTCCAGAAGCTTTAGATATTGCAATTGCAATATATAGACTATAAAATAACTCTGTGTTAAACAAATAAAGAACTGTAATGTGCAGCTAAAAGTGGGCCAAGGGACTATTAAAAATAGCCAGAATATAAAATAGTAACAGAACTTTTAGAAGTGAAAAACAAAATTGCTGAAATTAAAAATGAAGCTGATGGGTTAAACAGCCGATTAGACACAACTGAATAAAGAATTAATGATCTGAATGGCAGAGCTGAAGAAATTTAGGAGAACACAGTTCAGACAGGGGGATGGAGAATTTGAGAAGGTAAGCGAAATGTGATAAAGAGAGAAGAAACAGCAGGAAATAGAAGATAGTCAATATTCAAAGAAGCAATGGTTGAGAAAGTTTCCAGAAGTAATGAAAAAGTCCAGACTGATGAAAAGTTATACATCTCCAGATGCATCAATACAAATATATCAATCAAGGCTAAAAAAAAAAAAAAAACAAACACAACATATCTATAATATGGCAGTGAACACACAGAAAAATCAGTGACAAAGATCTATAAAATATCAAGAGCAATGGAAGGTCCTCCCCCCCCCCCGAAGGAATGACAATTAGATTGACGGCAAAATTCTCAATAATAATGGAAGTCAGAATACAGAGACTAAGATCATCAAGTGCTAAGATAAAATGATGAGCTTATAAAACACAACTTTCAAGGGTAGTTTGAACACATTATCAAGAATAGACAGCAAAATAAAGACATTTCAGATAAACAAAAGCTAAGTTTACAATCAGATGACCTCAAGTTAGAATAACTTCTAAGGAATGAACTTAAAACCAAAGGAAGATGATACAATGAAGGACATATTGCTGATATGTTTATATATGACCCAACATGGTCACTACAGGAAATGTAATAATGATCCCAACAATAACAATATGAGAATATGAACTATAGCGGTTACAAAAGGACAGACCAAAAATACTCCAAAAAATATGCCAAAAAGTCAGGGGAAGGTGCCTGTGATAAAGCACTTGAACGTAATTTGTAGTTTCTTGTACTCTTCAGGAGAAATGTTTGGATATTGTTTAATGATGTCAACTTTACAAGATAAAAAGCAAATGCAACATCCAAGAGAATAGGAAGTAAATGCATAATTTACCAAAAAATAGAAGTAAAAGAGAAAAATGTAAAACCAACAATAACCATCAAAAGCAAGTTTTTAAACAACAGAAAGTTGTGTAGATAAGGAGAGGCAAAGAGAAAGGAATAGTAAATTAAGAAGCAAACACAAATATATCAATAACCACAACAAATATAAAAGGACTAAAGATATCCATTAGAATATAAGCTTACCAGATTGGATAAGAAATACAAATATCTTTTTCTTGACCCTTTGTTTTTATTACCCTATATTCCTCCTATAAGTGAAACCATCCAATCTTTTTCTTTTTCCTTCTGATTTATTTCACTTACTATAATCCCTTTTAGCTCCATTCATGTAGCTGCAAATGGCATGAGTTTATCTTTTTTGATTGCTGAGTAGTATTCCATTGTGTGGTGTGAGAACTACATGAACTTCACCTGAGGGGAGAAATCAAATATTGTGCAAAATGAACAACAATGTAAGAAAATAAATGTAATCATACATATGTAAGTAAATGAGTGGGCAGCAGATATGAGCAGACAAAAATATACATTGTTTTTAAAGAGATAAATCTAAAACAAGAGGACACAAAAAGGATGAAAGTAAGAGCATGGAAAAAATACACTCGGTCAAGTTTGACTAAATAAGTTAGGGGTAGCTATATTGATATTAAAATATACTTTAAGACAAAAAGTGCTGGAATCACTACAACAGGTTTAATTGCCAGAAAGTTATAAAGGTTATTAATGTACATTCACATAATAAAATTGCTTTAAGTTTTTTAGAAATATAGAGTGAAAATGAAAAATTACCTGCCTGGTAGGAGAGTTCAACATCTCTCTCTCATTCCTGACAGGTCAAGCAGACAAAACTTGAGGAAAGATAGAGCTATTTGAACAATCAAATCAACTAACTTGGAACTCTAGACCTAGTAATTGGTTGGTGCATATCTTTTCAAGCTCACAAAGAACACTTACAAAAATCAACTATATTCTAGGCTGTAAAGTAATTCTCAAACAATTCCAACTATATTCTTGGGCAATTGAGGAATCAGATGCGAGCCTATAACAAAAAGGTAACCAAACAACCAAAGCTACCACTGCCACCACCAGGCTGGCGAGGCAGATCTGCTTCAACAAGGTCTTCAAGTTTGCCAGCTCTTCTGGTACCAGCCCCGATCATTCCTGAGGACACTGTCCTTCTCTTGGATGTGGCTACATTAGTCTACCCACTTGCAGAAGAAGAAAGAAACTGTCCAGGGCAAGCAATTTTATTTTAAACTCACATTACAGTGGTGCTAATTTAATCATACAAACGGGCCACACTCAGCTTGATGGAGACTAAAAATGTCATCTCTGGCTATGCAACCCTGTCCAGGAAAATGCAGAGATCAAAGCTGAAGGACCAACCAGCAGTTTGCCACACTCCCAGACTCTTTCTCTGAAGTATAATATTGTTACCCAAACCACAAAAGGATAGAAGGGGAAAGCTGGTAGCCAATCTCACTCATGAAAAGAGATACATTCTGAACAGGAATAGCAAAAATCCTATTCCAACAATTTAGAAAATATAGAAATGAAATTGAACATTTGTCAGTTGATTCTTGCAGATGAAAACAAAGAGAAGCTAAGTGACTCATTCAAGGTCACATAGCAGCCCAAGCTCCCATCTCCCCTACCCCCTTTGGATCCTGCCCAGACAAGTAGAGCAGCCAGAATGCTTGGAGGGGACACACCCTTTGTAGTTACACATCAATTATTTCCATTTCTCTGAGTCCAGCACAAACCAGACAAGGCCTTGATTTTCTAGTCTTGTTAACTAACTTCATAAGCACTTGGACAGCACTTACTTTAACAGAGACCCTTCCTCTAGTCCCCCAGAGAGGCAGGTGGTGTTATTGCCAGTTTTGCAGATGAAGAAGTTAGGATGGATCTCCTCAATTACTTGGGCCATCGACTCATCCCTGGGATTTCAGTCACTGTTGAGGACCTAGACATATTCCCTACAGAATTATTCCACTAGTTCCCTGTGGGAAAACTTCTTGTTTCGAAGGTTTCTTTGGGGCGAAGGGGCAGCCTTGTTCTGAGAAGCACCAGAGGCTGTACGCCAGAGACAAGGACCGGTAGGCTGGCTTCAGTGAGATTCCCTCCAGCTGCCTCAGGAAGGAGTCCCCAGCCAGCTTTGATGTCCCCAGTTAAAGACTAGAGCAGGATTATAGCTCTCTGTCCTCCTCACCCTCTCCCACTACCCGGTTACTCCCGCCACCCCCATCCTCACATGTCCCCCCGCTCCTCACTCACACATGATCTTGCACAAAGTACTTCACCCTTCTGAGCTGCACCTACAATGCATGCCCCGAGGCCCCGGTAAGTGTTAGATGGCAAAGGCGTGTTGGCATCAAGGTAAGAAGATGCCATTGGCAGCATTAATATTTTTCATTCCAGGAGTAGGTCTGTCCTCTGAGTCAGCTCTTGAACATTAGCTCTTTGGGGACAGCCAAGAGACCCACAAATCCTATCTGTGTTAAGTAGGATAGAGGTTCAGCTGCTGTAACACAGCCTCAAAATAACTGTAGCTTAAATAAGCAAGAATTGGATCTCTCTCTCATGGAACAGGCCACCAGACCTGACATCACAGCTCCCTAGTGTTGGTGGCCCAGGGGTCCCCCTCTGTGCTCTGCCATGCCTTGGGTGTGGCCCTCACATCTGGTCCAACTGAGGCCACCACCTCCTCATTCCAGGAAGCAGGGTGGAGGCCAGGGCTCGCCCTCCCCTGAACAACATATCCAGAGAATGTTCACACCACTTCCCCTCACTCCTGTTGAGCACAACGTAGTCGTGTGACCACACCTAGTGACAGAGGAGACTGGAAAGCAGTCCTAGCTGAGCAGCCAGTTAAAAATCCTACTAAGAAAAAGGGGGTCAGATACTGGGGACAATTGCAGTCTCTTCCATGCCATCCCTCTCTTTCTACACTTAAGGGGAATGAGGAATTTCTTGGATTGAAAATAGGCTTTCTAGTAGTGTCTTAGCTTGACATGTATTTTTAACTTGCAGTGATTTATTAGAGGCTCCATTTGAGTCACTAAGTCATCCAGCCTCACATGGATCAACTTTGCATACAATCAAGAACCACCCCACCCTGCTGTCTGATGAGAAGCCTGGAACATCTGCTAAAGAACAGGGACTCAACACAGAGCATCAGCCAAGGGAGTTCCCAACAGCCAGGCATGTGCCCACCCCACAGCACCCTCCAGTTCTGGAGGTCCTGCCTTCTATCACCCCACCTTTCACCAGCTAGAGTCAGAAAGAGTATTGTTTTTGCCACCACACACAACTCCATTTTCAAAAAGCAACGATTGAGAATAGGCTCAGAACAGGTCACAAAGCTCAAAGCTGGGGTTCTAGGAGAAGCCCACTCTCCATGTGTCATTGGCAGATTTGGGGTCTCTAGGACATGCTAGCAGGCAAGGTGTGAGAGTAGAGGGAGTGGGGCCTTGGGAGGCTGCCGAGCAACCTGAGGATGGGCTGCTCAGGACAAGGGCCAAGCTCAGCATCAGGTGCCAGGGGTGCTGGGTGATCGCACTGCACAATGCCAAGGCCCTTGTGCACAGAAGGAAACCAGAATGCCACTATGAGTTCAGCCACTTAGGGGGTGCTCCTTGAGCTGGGCATCACATTAATGGTTTTATGTATATTTTAAAAAGAGGAATTTCTTATTTATTGTTCACAAAAATCCCATGAGGTGTGAAGAGACTAAAGCTAGAAGTAAAATAACTTACAGCAATTCTCACAGTCAGAAAGAGAGATTGGCAAAATTCAGATTCTATTTGTTTTAACTCCCAGGCAGGCAGGCCTCACCCCACACCAGAAACACAAGCAGAGGGGCAGACTCCCTGGGCTTTCGAGGCAAATGGCCTCCATGCAAATCCTGGGCCTCCAGCCCACCGGGAGCTTCTCAGAGGCTCAATTTTCTCCTCTGTCTCCAGAGCCACCTCCACTTGGTCTACATCGTGGTGCTGACTTCGTGCCCAGGTCCTCACTAGCACCCAACAAGTGATGTGCCCTGGGGAAATGACCTTCCTTTACTTCCCTTCTCATCTTCATGGCCAACCACCTGCTTCAGGGAACTTGGGCGTTTAGTTCCCTGCTCTAACCCCAGTGTCTCTTCACCTCCCCAGCACCCCCATCCTAAAGATTGCTGTCTTTTTATGTTGCCTTATTTTTCCTCTGAGCATTTCTCATTTCGGGTGTATTATGCAGCCACGTGTGTGTCTGGTCTGTCACTGTGCACTAGAATGTAGTCTCAGGAAGACAGGCTGTGTTTCTCGCGCTTTATTTACTACCATATCCTCAATGTGGAGTAAAGATGCTGGCAAGGTGCAAACACCCAGTAAAATGAGCAAATGCCTAACAGATTGTACACATGCCTCATCTTTTCCCCACCTTGAAGGATAGGTTGCACAGATTTATGTAAGTCCCTGACACACACACACACACACACACTCAGAAGGTGTGAGAGTGAGAGTGAGACCACTCATTACCCTAGAACCTTCAAGATCATGTGGGGTGGCCCATCCCTTCCTCCAGAAACTGAGAAGTGACTTTATGACAGGGACACAGCTCCAGGAAAAAGTGGACCCTTGCTCCCTAGACACCACAAATCAGGGGCATCTCCTCACTCCCTTCCAGAATACTGGACACTCAGGGAAAAAATTTCTCTCAACAGTCTAAAGAATCTGCCCTGACTCCCCAGTTCCCAGGCTTCTGAACCCTGCTACATGACAGTTTCTGTGAGTTCCTCAAAGCAGGACGCCCAAGCAGCAGGCATCTGAATGGGCCTTTACTCTTTCCACAGTGCAATGGTTCTGGAACATTCTGAAAATGGACTTTTTGGCCCATGAGGGCAAACCCCAAGAATCAGATAAACATACCAGAACCAGGCCTCTTACCCCTGAACCCCTCTTGGGGCTGATTCATGAGGCCCAGGCATGCCCATTAACCACCAGGCTGGCCCCCGTGTGCTCAGGAAAATATCGCTGCTGCTCTCTTGAGGCTGCTTCAGCATTTCTCAGAAGAGCCACTGCCATAATAACAAGACGCCCGCCTCCCCACCCAGGAGCCCATCAGTTATTATCTATAGCACAAACACCTACCACTTTGTACTAACATTTTGGCAGTTTCATACAAACAGAGCACTTAGCGCTGCCCCATAACTCTGCGCTCTTGCTGGGCCCCAGTTCCCAGCTGGCATGGGCAGCCAAGTGGTCTGTAACAAAAAAATAAAAAAGCAAATGAAATGTTTTGGGTTGTTTTTATGGGCCTCTGCAGCCCCCGCTGTTTGCCCTCCCTTCCAGCTCCCATGGCAGACACACAAGTATGAGTTCAGACCCTGTACGACACATTTTTCGGACAGGCCCCAGTGATGCCAGCTCTGGGGATTACAACTGGATGGATTGTATGGCCCCAGAGTGGCATTTTCCGTCCTCAGTCAGGGGCTTCCGCTGGAGGCGCCTGGACTCTGTAGACTTGGTGTCTGCCCACCGCCTACACCTGGTTTGGGCACACTAACCTCACAGCTGGGCATCCCCTGGCACAGGCTGATCAGCAGGGAGCACAGAAAGCCCCAAAAACAGCCACTGGCTGCCCAAATATTTGTTCCAGCCCTAGCCCTGTGAAGAGCCCAACAGGGCCTGGGCAGTTCAAAGGCTTTGTAGCTTTTCCTGGCAGAGTTGGGGGATTCTGGTGACCACAGGAGATGGTGGAGAGTGACTTCTTGGTCCTGGAGGTTGGTCCACTGCCCACTTCATGGATTCTTCCAGCCTCCAGACTGGAAAGGTGACTCCAGGGCTGGTTGGAAGGTCTGACTGTCTTCTGTTCCCTTGCTGGGCCCCTCCCCGCTGGCCCATTAACTAGTACTGGCACTTTCTAACTACCCCTGAATTCTCCAAAAGCTAAAAATGTCTCAGAGAGGAACTGGGGAAGCCCTCCTAGGTACCCAGTGCTATACTGGGCACTTTTGTGGCTATTACCTCATCAAATCCTTTAACAGCCCTGTGAGAAGGTGTCATTGTCTTAATATGAAAGCCCAAAGTGCTTTTGTCCAGAGAGGTTAAGTGGTTTGTCCAGAGTCACACAGCTAGTGATTGGGGTTGCTGGGATAAAAACCCAAAACTGCCTCAATCTTAATAAAGGTCATGCTTTTGCCCCCTGTAGAGAAATAAGGGAGTTCAAGAGAGCTTCCTGAGGTTCCCAAACACTCTTGCTGACTTGGGGATGGCAAAATACAAATTCTGTGGAGCACTGCACAATAGTCCTCTGCTCTCTGGCCTAGAGTGTCACCATCTGTGAATGGCAGTGAATGGCAGAGATCTGATGTTCCCTTTGGTCTCCCATCACTTATACTTCATCACCATGGTGAGTTTCCCTCTTCAAAACATAGCCACCCTTCACTCAGGCCTCATCCACCCCAAGGTTTCTACATTGGCCTCTAGCCACATCCCTGACTCTAGCAGGCATGGGCTGACTTAGCAGGGCTGACTTAGCAGCCACAGGCATAAACATATTGGTGTGGCAGCCCTTCTGCTAGAGATTCCTGCTGGGTGCCCTGCAGGAGCATCTCCTCCTCACCCTCTGCCCCCCAACAACTAGTACTTATTTCTCAAGACTCCCTCATTACCATCCTTCTACTTCTCCTCTAGGAAGCCCTCCCCCCTCCCCCACAAGCCTGCTCTGTTCTCACAAGCCTGGTAGTCATTCTTTCACACTACCTTTCTTTATTTCTGTTCTCAAAGGGAGTCATAAAGCTCTCGAGAATTCACACAGTCTTTCAGTCTCTTGACTTTGCTCTACTCAGCACAGGGATGAGCAACTGGGCAGTGGTCTCATGCTTACTTGGTCACTCATTCAGCAACAGAAGAGGTTTTTCTGAGCCAAGCCACATGCTATGTGACAGAGATAAAAAACCAGATTACTCAAAGGCTCATCAGAAGCATCGGATTATGTGTCCATTGAGGTGGTAGCAAGAGTGGAGAGAACTCAGGGGAAAAAACTCATCATGGTACTATTAGGGGGAAAGGATGTCCTGAGTGAACTCCATACAGGCTTTGTGGATGCCACCCCAACTCCATCAAGACACGGGCACTACAAATCCCATGATCCCCAAAGGGAGGGTTGCAAGGACCTGAGGGAGTAGTTAAGCAGCCATTTTCTCTGTTTGTAAATAAAACCAGCCATGTTAGTGGAATCTCGGGCACTTGTCTCATGCTCTTGGCCAGGCAGGTTTGGTCTCGGTGGGTCATTTGGGATTCCAGGTCCGCGGAACAGGTAGGACACATTTAAGAATTTACCTCCCTCTTTTCTTCCTGAGTTGTACATTTCCTCATTTTCCTTTTAAATAAACCTTTGTTAACCTTTTGTGTGTACCTGCAGTGTAAGTCCCTTTTAAGCGTGTGGGTGAGGACCCACAGTCAGGCAACCCGTTTTATATTGGGGTTGCGCTGTAACAGTACAATTGTGGGGGCAAGGGGAGAATGAAGACATTGGGGTGGGGGTGGGGACTCAGGCTGTAAATCAGACCCTGGCTCTTATTAGGCAAATTGAACAATCCCTAAAGGATCTGATCCTGAGAGTGACCAGAAGCCATAGAAGATGAGTTGACAAGTCAGATTCCCCTGTTGGGAACTCTCAAAGAATTCAAGAAAAAGTACCTCACGGTCTAGGTGACCTTAGATGAGCATCTTCACAACTAAGTTTTGCCTACCTTATCAGTAAAATGGGGGAAAAAATAATGCCTACCCTCTATAAAGCACTATTTCTAGGCATTATTTTTTTGGGCAATAATGCTAACAATCAAAGGGGTGTGGCTAAGGAGGCCTCCTCTTCCCCCACATCATCCAGAGGACCTCAGATGCCAGCCAGGGCCCAGAGTTTCCTTGCCTAGCAGAAACCTCAGCCTCAGGGTGGCCAGAGGGCCCTCTCCGTGTCCAGCTGCCCAGGCCTGGGAATAGACAGCCCATTCTAATTACTCCCATTTGGCATCTGCCTTTGGTTAAATGCACAGCTCCTCTCTCAGCTTGGAACATCAGCCATAAACAGAGCATCTGCATGGCTGATGCTGGTGTTTAAAAATAGCCCAGACTCGGGAACCGCATTTCCCTGCCCTGGGAGTTCCTGGAATGGGAGAAGGACCATCTTTCGGGGATTTAGCCCTCTAGCAATCAGGTTCCTGGTCCCCAGGCCAAGGCAACAGTAGGGCCCGCCATGCTGGTGCAGTTTCCTGGTCAGCCACCAGGAGGCGGTGGGGCTGCCACCCTTGGGGCAGGGCAGGCCTGAAGGGGCTTGCAGAAGCCCCTGCCCATGGCTGTGCGTAGTCTCCCACCACTTGGCCCTGGGAGTTGGCTGCGGGCAGTGGCTTGGCAGCCTGTGGCTGGGGGCGGACGGCGGGGCTGGTGTGGGGTTTCAGCCTCCCCGGAGGGCCCTCATGACTGTATGCTGAGCAAACGTTCAGGCCTGATGTCGGCAACATGCGGAACCAATTTTCGGGGAACTCAGCAGCCAAACCATCCACCTTTGGGCGGGAAGCAGGATCGCTGTCAGCCCTGGGGGCTCAGTGTCTCCCGTTTGGAAAATCAGAGAGGTCTCCTCACAGTGGGGGGCCGGGCCTGTCTGGCAACTCAGGGACTGAGCTTCTGGAGCAAGTGCTGAACTCATCTGCCCTGGGTTGGGGAGTTACCCTTGGGGTCCAGCATTGCAGATGTATTTCTTACCACATCCTCACAACCAGCAGGTCCCAAGAAGGGTCAAACAGCCACGGTATTTAAAAAACATTAAAATATCACTAGAATAAACCAAATATGTGGGGCAAATTCAGTTCCCCTCAGAAAGAAAGAATGCATATTGAGTCTTCAACCACCCAAAACCTTCTCTCCCATCAAGCAGAGATAAAAAGCCCCTCCCTGGTACCCTCCCCACCAAGGCTCTCACACCAGAGAGTCCTGGAGATCAGGGCCCAGCATCTCCTTGCTTAGTGGAAATCTCAGCACCATCTCTTAAACTACCCGCATCTAAACTCCCACCTACCCCCGCTAAATACACAGACCTTCAAAACACCGCCTTTTCTGAGTGTCCCACTACCTGGCTCTGGACAATACCTGGCCCATTTTGAAACAGAGCGACAGGGGTGCTATAACTGGTCAAAGGACAGTGTCCAATAGAGGATAGGTCACCGTTTGTGGGTTCTCACCTGCCCACACAATTGCAAGACCAACCCTACGTCAGGGAACAACAGCAGAGGGGTTTATTTAACAAACAGAGGAAACCAAGATTTTCAGGCCACATTGGCCAGCTCTCTTACCCCAGATAGTGTCCGCGGTGTCCAGAAGTCCTATAAAAAAGACCACTCATCAAAGATGGAGCTGTCCCATCAACAAAAGCCTGGAACTCGTGGTGCAGGGAAGCAGCAGGCCAGGATCCAACTCACCACAGCTGGGGTGCTCATGGGTGGGGCCACTGAGGTGACGCCATGACAGCCCGCAGCAACAGCCTAAAGATCAGGATGAACACATTGGATGCTGGACCAGACAGCAACGGAGACAGCAGCACCTGGAGGCAAGTGCCTGACCATCAGGAGCAGTTAACAGCTCTCAGAGGTGAGCTGGACAAAGAGTGCCCATCACCCTTCAACGGTGCAGGGTAGCACTACCCTAGTGCCAGGTGCCCAGTCATCAAAGAGCTGGTGGATACACCGTGCATTACAGCTTTCAAAAGTGAGTTGTTGGCCCACACCAACAACAAACAGCTCTTTGAGACACCAGGCCCAGGGCCTTTGCTTTGTGTTCTTTTAAGCAGTGTCAGAGGCAGAGCCAAAGGATGGCAGCCTGGTCTCTGCAAAGCTCTTTGGCTTCTCTTTCAACTTTGGAGGTCAGGAACAGAGTGAGCCTCCCAGGAACTGAGGCTCTCAGGAACGGATTGTGTCCCAAGCTGGTGCCTGCCCTGCCTTATATTCTCTTTTCGGAGCCCCCGCCCACAAGTCTGATCCTGATTGGACCATCTTCAATCCTGTGGCTAATTGGACCCTGTAGCACTAATCAGCTCATAGCTCACACCTGGCCAGTCCAGTCTACTATCTGCACCTGGTAGTGCTTCAGTTAGCACTGCAGGCCCAGTTTCAATTTCACAGATGAGAGAGCTGAGACCCAGGGAGCTAGGCAGGGGTAGGCTGACTCCCTAAGCAAGGTGAAAAGACAGGATGGGATGACGGGCACACAAAATAAACAGTTGTTCTCTCCACTGCCTGAGGTTTTACAAGTCAATTCATGGACCTGAGACTAAGTTTCCTCATCCTTGTGGTGGGAGTCATGAGAGACCCTTCCTCTGTGAGCAGTGAGTGAGGCTGGAAGCCCTAAAGTGCTGTGTATACGTAGATTGTTTTCAGAATTGCCTGGTACATGCTGTGGCATAGTGGGCCAGAGGGCACTCCTGCCTGGGAGCTTCCACTGCACCCCTCACTTAAGTCCCTATTGAAATTACAACGGTGGCCTTAGGAGCTGCATTTCGTTGAGGCCTGCTCTGAGTGCCTCACTGTGCTGGGGACTTTACAGATGATCTGTTCATTCCCTAAGGGCAGGACTAGGGTGAGGCAGATGAGTTCATTTCAGGTGCAAAATTTAAGGGAGTGCCAAAAACCTCAGTAATCAAGATAAATAATGTTTGAATACACTATTTTAAAAAATCAAAATCAGCACCTGTTTGAAACATGTGATACACTCATGCATGGGTGCGTGCATACACGTGTGTACACGTGGGCTGGGATTTGCCTTTCTGGTGCACCTGCCTTTTCCCCAGGAAAGGCCTTTTGTGGTCAGGGAAATGGTTCTCAGTCCAAAGAAATAATGGGATGAAGTCTCAAAAAACAACAACAGAAAAAACGGAAACAAATACAAAGATGAGAGTGACTTTTAAAAAGATTCCAGGGTATGCTAGAGTTGGCTAACCATTGCTCTAAAGTATTCTGCACCTTGGCCTTCTAAAGAACTTAACTCTTTGTTCTCCTCTTTAAATGTATAGCCAATGTTGCCAATCCCAGACTTTCTCTTCTGCTTGATTTTAGCCATTCTCCCTTGCCAGCATGGGAATGGCCAGACCTATGTAGATCTGCAAAAGAGAATGCATCTGATTCATTCCATCTGAAGTTACCAAAACCTGGGACTTAAAATTCATTCATTTGTCCTTCCCTGAGCCAAGTGTGAAGAAGCTCATGGTATTGAAAAAGGAGACATGATCTCTTTTTTTACAGAGTAAAGAAGACATATTAATTTTACAAATTTTACGTTTTATAAATGTAAAATTACAACAGTGATGAGTGCTAAGCAGGATAGCTCATGGTGCCAGGTAAGAATGTAAAAATATATTCAAAAAGGCAGCAAAGACTTCCCTCAGGAAGTGATGAAGAAGTCTATGTGCAGGGCAGATTGCAGTGAGCCAGAGGAGATTTTGAGAAGAGGGCTACATTAAGAAAACATATGCTAAGATTGAAAAGTTCTTTAAACCCAATGTTCATGAAAAGAAGGAAATAATAGAGGTGAAAGTAAAAATCAATGAAGGGGAAAACAACCAATTGAGAAAAATAAATACAACCAAAAGCTGGTTCTGAAAAATAGCAGTAAATTTGATAAATTTCTATCAAGACTGAACCAAAAAAAAAAAAAAAAAAGAAGAAGAAGAAGAAGAAGAAGAAAAAGAAATAAAAGCTATGAATGTCAAGAAAAAAAAGAAAGAAGGGGGCCTCCCTGGTGGCACAGTTTGAGTGCAACACTGTGAAGTTGTCTGCAGCTGGTTTGATCCCCACCGGCCGTGGAGCAACCCACATGTCTCAGCAGACCTCTCCTGTCCCGCCCGCTGCTCCCCTCAGCAGTGTATTTCAGTCAGTCTGCCTGTTCTGTTCCCCACTCTGTCTCTGGTGACTCCTCTCACCTTCCCACACATCTGGCCTATACCCCAGTTCTTGTATAAATAAATGAATCTTTAAAAAAAAAAGAAGGGTAATAAAGAAACATTATATAAAGTCTGACTTGTAATCAATGATATATATTTGAAAATTTAGATGAAGACAAATGCATTAAAAGGCACAAATAGCAAATTTACTGGAAAAGAGTAAAAAAATGAATAATTCTCCATGTTTTAAATAAATTTATTTTGTTATTCATAATCTTCCCTCAAGGAAAACTCTAGGTCTGGAGATTGGTAAATCTCTGAAATATTAAAGAAAAAAACAGTGCCACGTTTACTCAAGTTTATCTTTAAGAGTTTAGCATTACCCTGATATTTGATATTGGATATTTTGATATCAAAACCACACATAGACTTTACAAAAATAGAAAAATTACAGACCAATAATAGCACAAATATGCTTAATATAACATTAGTAAATTAAATCTGACAACATAAAAAAAAGAAAACTATATCATTGTCAGGTGAGGTTTATTCTAGACATGCAAATCTGGTTTAATACTTGAAAAATTATACAATTCACCATTTGCATGTTTCCTGTAGTGAATGTATACATTCATTATTATTTTGCTTTATTTTTCCTCCCAAAATCTACTGTTATATGTAGCGGCCTATTGAAGGTGATGTTTGTTCTCCTTGCTTACTTAGGACTACCACCACCATGTTCTATCACCTGCAAACCCTTTGGCGCCTGGCTCATTCATATTTGTCTCCCTTACCCCTGACTCCAGGCTTTATCCACTTTTGGTCCTACCCTCCCCCATCCAGACCTCCATCAGTTCCAAGTTTTCCTTCATAAGTCCCAGTTGGGTACTCAATCCATGGTTCATGTTCCCACTTTGCTCAATCCCTTGGTTCTTAGCAGGTAAGTCCCATACCTCCAGTGACATTTGGGTAACCCAGTCTAGACCCTCCCTCCTCAGCACAGAAGTCATCAGATGCTGGCCTCTGCTTATACAGATGGCTGAGAAAAGTTGGTAGGAAAGGTTCCTCCGAAAGCACCTTTCTTGCTTTCTCTATTTGCCTGTTTTAGGTGGTCCCAACAAGTGATTGAGACTAGACAACTTCCTACCCACTAGCCCTTCAGGAGCCTAGTTACCCTCATACCCCACTAAACATATGTCACAGACTCTTCCTAAAGGTTTTTTTTTTCCCCTGTGATTTGAAATTTGTCACAGAACCTATGAAAGGGGATTACTACCCAAGAAAAATGTCTCATAACCCATGTAATTCATGGGTCTCCTTGAATTTTCATGGGGTGGAGTGAACGAATTCTTAAAGGGAGGGATAGGAATATGAATATCTTCTGGCATCATTCATCATATTTCAATTCAGCCCCATAGCGTAGCTTTGGAATTGATTAATGGAATCCAGTTTCCAAGTAGCTGTTGGCATCTGGTGACTTGCTTGGTGTTGAAAATCTGGCAGTTCCAAGGCTATAAGGGTAAAACTAGGAGTCAGGCAGCCACTGAGCCGGCTCTGGAGGCTGTAGCAGAGTTGTTTGAAGTTACCCAAATATGCTGTAGTATATACTACTTCTGGAATAACCTCTCCAGTTCTCTACTCACCAGAATACTCTAAGTCAGTCTTGAATGTCCAGTGTAGTAGCCACTAGCCTCACATGCCTATTTAAATTTAAATGAAGAAATCAAAGAAATAGAACAATTATTGATGAAATTCATATGGAATCACCAAAAACCCCGAATAGCCAAAGCTCTCCTGAAAAAAAAAGAAGGGAATGGAGGCATCAGACTCCCAGACTTCAAACTATACTACAAAGCCATAATCATCAAAACTGCATGGTATTGGAACAAGAACAGACATACAGACCAATGGAATCGAATAGAAAATCCAGAAATAAACCCACAGATTTATGGTCAACTAATCTTTGACAAAGGAGCAAAGACTATGCATTGGAGCAAAGAAAGTTTGTTCAATAAATGGTGCTGGGAAAACTGGGTCGCTACATGCAAAAGAATGAAGCTTGACCACCACCTCACACCATACACAAAAATCAACTCAAAATGGATTAAAGAACTAGACATAAGACCTGAAACCATAAAATATATAGAAGGAAATATAGGCGAAACACTACGTGATTTGCACAACAAAGACATCTTTACAGACACATCACCCAAAGCAGTGATAGTGAAGGCAAAGATAAACAGCTGGGACTACATCAAATTAAAGAGCTTTTGCACAGCAAAAGAGACAATAACAAAAACAAAGAGAAACCCCACCAACTGGGAGAACATTTTTGCACCCAACACTAATGATAAAGGACTGATCACAAAAATCTGCAAAGAGCTGATGAGACTCAACAACAACAAAGAAAATAATCCAGTCAAAAAATGGGCAGAAGAGCTTAAAAGAAACTTCTCTGAAGAGGAAATGCAAATGGCCAACAGGCATATGAAAAAATGTTCAACATCACTTGTCATCAGGGAAATGCAAATCAAAACTACCATGAGATACCATCTTACACCAGTGAGAATGGCACATATTAAAAAAACTAGCAACAACAAATGTTGGCGAGGGTGTGGAGAAAAAGGAACTCTTCTGCACTGTTGGTGGGAGTGCAAACTGGTCCAACCACTGTGGAAAGCTGTGTGGAGATTTCTGGACCTACTAAACATAGAGCTTCCATATGATCCAGCAATTCCACTCCTAGGTATTTACCCAAAGGACACAGAAACATCAATTCCAAAGAACACCTGCACCCCTATGTTTATAGCAGCACTGTTTACAATAGCTAAGCTTTGGAAACAACCCAAATGCCCAAAAATAGATGACTGGATCAAGAAGATGTGGTACATATATACCATGGAATATTACTCAGCATTCAAAAAAGATAAACACATGCAATTTGCAGCAACATGGATGGCGCTGGAAGGGATCATGCTCAGCGAAATAAGCCAAAAAGAAAAAGAAAAATACCGGATGGTCTCACTCATAGCAGGAATCTAGAAAACTTAAATAAGGGACCAGGAAAATGAATAACTATAAGAAAGTGAAAATCAAAATCAACAAAAAACTATGAACCAGAGACACTTTTAGGGGGGCGGGGGTGGGAGGGGAGGGATTGGGGTCAGAATGGGGGGCTGCAATTGTATGGGGAATATAACAATAAAATTTATTAAAAAAAAAAATTTAAATGAAGAAAAATACATGTTAATTAAACAAAATTTTAAAAACCCAGCTCCTCAGAGTCACTGATCACATTTCAGCACTAATAGTCCCTAGTGGCTAGTGGCTGCCATAGGAGCACAGATACAGAATGTCTCCATCACTGCAGGAATCTCCATTGGACAACATTGGTCATCACTGGGACTCTTTGCACTGCAATGGAATGAGCTGACCTTTTGTGCCGAGGCAGTAGGGCAGGGTGGAGGCTAACACCTGTATCTTTCACAGTGGAGGAGCTTGGGGTTAGCCTTCTACAGAGCCCTGCAGCTCTGAGAAGAGTCATTTCAGCTCAGTGGGAGTTGTTAAGCACATGCCAGGTGGTAGAGGTTTTTAAATGTTCAGACAAGGGAACTTTCTGTCTAGGGTGGAAGGCAGAACATAGGAATACATAATGGGGCTGCCCTGGTGACGCAAGGGATTAAGTTTCAGCATTATGAAGCTATGTGCAGTCTCTGCGGCCTGAGTTCAATCCCCAGCCACGAAGCTGGACCACATGATGCAGCAGACCTCTCCTGCCTTGCCCGCTGCTCCCCTCAGCAGTGTATTCAGTCATCCTGTCTGTTGTGCTC
Organism: Talpa occidentalis; assembly: GCF_014898055.3. Lineage (NCBI taxonomy): Eukaryota > Metazoa > Chordata > Mammalia > Eulipotyphla > Talpidae > Talpa > Talpa occidentalis. The sequence continues at coordinate 31,254,197 of NW_023603184.1, forward strand.
CCCACTCTTGTCTCTGGTGAATCCTCTCACCCACTATACCTCTGGCCTACACCCCAGCTCTTGTATGCATAAATAAAATAGATCTTTTAAAAAAAAATACATAATGACCCAATGGGCCTCCGGTAAAGAGAAGAGAACATGGTAGGAGCAGAGATAATCGCTGGCAGAGATGCTGAGGAAAGCTTTAGAAAATAGCCCATGTACAAATAGTTTCTGAATGATAAATGGAAGCTACCCAGATGGTTCTGGCAAAGAAGGGCAATACAGGAAAAAAAGGATAGCACATTCAAAATCAAAGAGGAAAAACAGCACACTGTGTCAGAGAACTACAAGCCAGTTACACTGGTGGCCTCACATGGTGTCCCAGTAGCCACGCAAAGTGTGCACAAGTAGCTGCTCAATAAATATGCAAATAATGGGAACTTCAGTTGTAAGACTCAGGTGTGCAAACACTGTAACTGGAAACCTCGACTGAATTTCTATTTTGAGCTCTCTTTATGCCAGGGTGTTGGGAACTCAAATAAAGAAATTCTGGGTGACATTGTTTGAGGTGTTGGATCCAAGCCTCACAGGAAGGTAGTTCTAACTTTGGATTTTAGTTATGTGAGTTATTAAATTCTTGTTCTATTTAAGATACTTGGACTTGGGGTTTCTACCATAAAGGACCCATTTACAGAGAAGGAAATCGGAATTTTCATCATGTAAACAAGTGGCACTCATCCTTCCGAGGAGGACTTGTTCAAACTCACATACCTGGACTACACTCAGAACTGAGATTCAATAGTCTTGAGGTGTTGCCCTTAAATATGAATTTCTAATGAGCCCCCAAATGATGATCCTGGTTCAGTGTCCACGCTCTGAGTAGCTCTGGCTTAGCCACTTATCCGAGGTCTGTCTAATTCCAATCTTGGAAATTTTTCTGCTCACCACCATTGGTAAACAGGGTGGATAGTATTTCATCTGCAGAATATTGAATGTATTTGTCTTGCTTACAACCAGAAGATTAACTTTAAAGGGGAAAAAAATCCATCCAGTTGAAGTTGTTTATAGAATGAGGTGTAATAATTTTTAGCCACCCTGCCTTGATTATTCTTCTTTTAAAATGCCAGTCTTGTTTCTACTCCAGCTATCTTTCACCTACAAAAGTCATTTCCCTCTTTGCACACACAGTACTTCATTATGTGGGCCACTTAATTACATGTATAAAATGGAATGAAATTTCATAAGTCCTTATGGAGTCGTGTTAGGTAATATTTTTATAATGTTGCTTCCAGCCATCGTGTGAAAGTTATAACGTCATTGCCACATAATTTCTTGGAAATTCCCACCTAATACTATATGGGTAATGCTAAAACCAAATAAACTTTTTTTACCCTTTTCTTTCATACCCCTTCCCCCACAATCTAATCAACTGTTGTTAGAGTGGAGGTAAAAGCATGGACAACTCTGGAAGATTCAGAACATAAAATCCAACTAGGTCTCCAAGGCCACCCAAAGATGGTAGGAGGAGGGGATTTCCTGCCTTGGCCAAAGGCAGGGAGCCACAACATCTCCCCTCCCCTGCTATTGGTATTTGGATAAAATATCAGGCTAGATGCTTTGTTTTTTATCTAGAGATAGAGTAAGAAAATACCAAGGATATCCAGAGGAAGGCAGGAGGGCCTTGGGTGAGACCTCAGCAAGGACATCAAAACAGAGAAGAGAGGAGAAGCTGCAAGTCGGGGTGGGGGGACATGTGGTGTCCCACATGGCTTAACAGGAAATCCATCTAGAGGCCATGAGGAATCACCCTGGTAGATTCTAATCCACTTATGGGGTGGAATATAAGCTCACATTGGCTTGAACTTTTATGTTTAGTTCATCTCAATAAACATTTATGGATGTTAACTAGGATGCAAGGCCCTGCACTAAGATTTGAGGACATGGAGCAAATTAGACACTTCCCTGAGTGCAAATGACAGCCAGGCATCTGTGCCAGATGTTGGCATGAGGTAGTAATGTCCTCCACAGTTACATGTCAGATAACAGAGTCATGGATTAGATCCTCAGTGTAGTAAGACCATCTTGGCTACATGTGGGATGCTGGGTTTGGAGGCATGAAGTCCAGGGACAACATTATTCAAAGGCAGGACTTTCCAGGGAGCAAGGGAGGGCACAGCTGAGAAATACTGAGGCAATAAATCAGTGGGTTATGAGAAGGACAATAGACGATCTTAGTATTTCCACATGTAGACAGCTGCAAGTTAGCAATAGGTGTTTCATCCTCTGCAACTAGCACCATTTGAGAGATATAATAGCTCTCCAGTCGATTATTTCTATTTGAATTATGTCGATCATCCTCAAATTAACTAATCTCTCTTAAGCTTTCTTTTCATTTCCCCAAAATTCATTGTTTTGAGGATTAAATTTATCGGTAAAAGTAAAAACACTGAGTATGAGTATGACATCTGGCCCACAGAATGTGTGAAAGAATTTTAAGTTCTTCACTGTCTTAAAAAGTTCACTAAGGATTCAGAAGATGTTTAAAACATCAGATTGAAGACATACATTTTTCTCTGCTTCCTCCTGACACATTACTACAATATTTGTAAAGCGATGCATTTAAAGGAATAAACACAGATGATAAAGGGAACAATAGAGAAGACATTAATGCTAAAATTTTGGATGGCAGAGTGCAGACTGAAATATAACTGACTTAGCAGTTCCAAGAAAGCTGAAGTCTAAGCCAACATTTGGAAAGGCAAAAAGCAAAATGACTTATATTACAGAATCCTCTGAACTTGGGCATTTAAAGACTCAGGAATTGACACTGATATCCCTGGAAGTTAAAATGAAGGTGATGCTAAAGTCAAAGAATTGGCTGAGAATCTTTAAGAAGTTGACTGGAGATTTAGTATAATCTTTACATGGATGAAATAGGGAATCTCCAGTTGTCAGCCACTGAAAATGTGGGTTAAAATGAAGTTAACATACTGACATACTGTTCTACCCCTAGTGCGTCAGGAGTAGAACTACTCAGACAGGAGACTCAAAGGTCTATTCTGAACCTTATGGAAGATCCAAAGGTGCTGACCTCAGAAGCTCTTCAGGGAAAGATTAAAAGTTTAGCCATGACATGGCAAGTCCTCCCTCACACAGAGAATTTTCCTTTGGGTTTTGTACTCTGCTCTTGCATGAACAGAGAGCCAAGAGTCACCAAACGCGTTAGCAATAATCTCTAATATTAAAAGAAAACATCAAAAGAACATAACCTGCACAGGATGAGTTTTTATTTTGACTCTTGGATTATCCCAAGGACTATCTGCCTAAAAATAATAGGTGGTCAGTAAATATTATAGAAAGAATTAATAAGCAGTTAAAAGAGTGACTATGAAAGTTAAGTATTATTAATATTTTCAGAGAAATAAGACAAGTTATAACCTTCATAAAACAAAACCAGGGTACTATAAAAAAGAAACCAAAGAAGATCACTTAGAAATAGGAAATATGACACAGAAATGAAAAACTCAGTCGACACATGGAATAAAAAGTTGAGGCTAGTGTACAAGATAAACACAGAGCAAATATATAAAGAAACAAAATATGGAAAAGAAACTTTAAAATGTCTGAGCAGGAGGTTCTACATCTGAATTTATGAGTTCCTGAGACAAAGAGAAAGCTATGAGGAGACAATCATCAAAGAAATAATTCAAGAAAACTTTCCAGAACTGAAAGACATGAATTTCCAGTTTGAAGTGGCCTACATGTAACTAATACAGTACAATGAATAAATATATACCCACAACTTCTCACATCACTGTGAGATTTCAAAACTGAAGACAACAAGATGACCCTACAAATTATGAGCAAGAACGAGAGTAAGAGAGAGAAAGACAGAGAGATAGAGATTGAGAGAAATATTACATACCAAGGAACAACAATCAGAATGGTTGCAAACACGATGCTGAAAGCTAGAATAAAATAACACTTTAAAATTTTTAATGAGAGTTTCCAACCTAGAATTCAGTCTAATTATTAATGAAATATGAGAATAGACTGTAGATATTTTCAACAGTCTCCAACAAAATGTGTCTCTCAGACATCCCCTCTCAAGAGACACCCAGAGCATGTGCTCCACCAAAGCAAAGGAGTAAGCCCTGAAAGAGAAAGACATGGGATCTAGGAAACAAGGTTTCTACTGAGAGCAAAGTACTCAGGGTAATAGGTAAGAAGGAGCCCAAGACCAAAGTTGATTTGCTCAGCAACTGACTTTTGTTGGAACAGAGAGCATTCTTCAAGAAGATAAAATTGATAAATGACTAATGTGTTTTAACATATTGGGAGAATATTTATACAAATGGAAGAGTTAAATTTGTGGCTAGTACATAAGCAATTTCATAAACAAAGGAAATGATGAAATTCTAGTCTATGGGAAAACAACTCACGCAGCAAAATGAAAATGGTCACAGTCTTGGAAATGTCTCAGATATGAATTCTGACTGCAAAGTAGATACACAAGTGAGGACCCCGAGTAAAAAATGTTGCTGATTCTGAGAGCTGAAAACCAGGAGGCAGCTCTGTAAGCCCTCTTTGCGTTGAACTTAAAGCTGAGAGGATATAAGCCTAGAGCTGCCGAACAGTGGTTCTTGAAATAAAGACTGGAAGAAAGGCCAACCAGAGCAGAGCGCAGAGAGAGAGAGAGACTTCAAATCTTGGTGCCCTTGTTTGAGAATATGTATAGCCATGCCCGAAGCCTTGCTAGCCTTGTGCTTTATCAGTTATGTAAGCCACCCTATCTCTTTTGGTTACAAAGCCATTTAAATTGTGTTTCTGTCATTAATAACAAACAAAATTTAAATAATGCGATACTTGATCTCACCAAATCTTTGTAAGTTTTTGTTTGGTTTGGAAGAGAGGGTTTTCCAGTTGCCTTCAGCCCTCTGAATTATTCTTCCAGAAAGTCAATCAGAAAACCTGATACAACATATCTATTTGAGTGAGTTGACTCTCAGGGTTACAATGGAGAGATTAATCAATACCCAATCATCTTTTGTATGTCTTATCATTGTGGAGTTGACAGAAATTTAGGATAAATTGAATTTCCTCCAAATGTCATATTACAATTTGCGAAATTAATTTCAATTCCAAGTTTTGATTGGACAACTTAACTCTTCTGGTCTGCACTTCCCAGATTTTCTTGGTTAAATGAATTGGACTTTAGCCACTCCTTGCAGTAGAGTTGCAAAAATAGAGAGTCCCAGATATTACACTCTGTTTGGCAGGCATTTGAAATTTAACAGCCTGAAAAATGATCCAGGTTTTGAGCTGTATTTATAGCTGCAGTATTTATCCCCTGGTATGTCTTATCTGACACAGTTTAAAATCCAGACCACTTGTCTTTCCCATTACTCTGTCTAGGGCAGACATGCTTGGCCACCATCCTCCAGCAAATCAACTACCTGCCTTCCTGGCATTCAAACAGTGCCCATGCTGTCTCTGCAGGTGGAAAACCAAAGGTGTTGCATTCCCCAAGCCACAACGAAGGAGAGGCAACTGCTTGGGAATTTACTACTTATTTCTCCAGTGGATCATACCATATATCTAGCAGGTGTTATTATTTCCAGTATTAATAAACAACTGCATTTTCTTAGTGAATTAATTTTTTAAGATGTGCAACAAATGCAATTCAATCATTTCAGAAAGATTTTTATTCAAGTATACAATATGAGTACTTCTTACAATTGAATATATTGTTTATTCTAAGTCAAGGGTGAATCAGAGCAAAATAATGTCATGTCATGGAAGAACAATGGGTTAGGTCTATAGATCAGAATTCTGATTATTCTTCTGTGGTCATATTATAATTATTTCTTTGGGGTTTGTTTTTCTAACTTTCCTACCTGCCTGTACTACACATTAATAGCATCAGTGCTTCTTTCATTTCCAAAAACATATCTAAATTTTATACTTTGCATTCCATGCTTAGAATTCAATCTCATTTACTCTTTTCATATGGTAACATTTGTAATAGGAATAGTGAATTTTTATTAAAATTAGCATAGAGTTATAAAGTTCAAATAAAACGATGTGCTAATTAAGTCTCACTTCTTTAGACCTGATATGAGAATCTGTGATAACATCCACTTGTTGACCAATGTATCCATTATATCACTAGATTGTCTTAAGGTCAATTTTTATGTTTCTCATTCTAAATTTTTTGGATTAAATTGATGCTATAGATCATATTAGGGACTTTTAGAACATCAAACTATTATTTCCCAAGTTGAAAATGCTAAGTTGTTGTAGGGTAAGTAAAGTTTCAGGCTTTTCTGCCCTCCTGCCATCAGGATAGATGATGGATCCTTGCGGTCCTGAATGCATGCCTGATGGCGGGCACCTGGAGTAGGGTGTGGGCATACACAGATGGAATTCCCTGGGGTTGAGAGACTGGGCTTATAAGGGCAGCATCATGGGGACGCCAGCAGAACGAACGGAGAGAGCAGAACCACGAGAGAAGCAGAGAGCGCTAGAGAGCCCAGAAAGAATGAAGACTTGCTGGGGGCTGGGAGGCCTGCCAGCCTCCCGGCCCCCTGGCACCCCTGCCTGCTGTGTACCTGTGTACCTGTAAATCCCAATAAAAGCCTGAAAAGCCACTGAGGGCTCCAGGACTCTCTCCTCCTTACCCCGTCTGCTCGGGTCATAGAAAACCTGCACTGCGCCCATTCCTGCCCTTACTGTTGTTGTGTATACTAGTAGATATCTTATACTTCCTAGTACTAGTTATTGACATGTTAAAATATCTTTTGTTTGACAGTAGTAGTGTTAACAGAAATATCAATACAGGTAGATTATTACCCAAATGGGATAGTTGTTATTTTACTGTTAGTGACAACATTACCTTCTTTGCCAGGTTTCCACAGAAATGGATGTAAGTCAAATTCTATTGCAAATGGATTGGGTGATTAAATCATTCACACATTTATTCACTCACTCACTGTATCTATTCATATATATACTGGGATGTGTCTGGTTTGAACGTTTCCAGAAATAACTGCATTGTTTCTGCTAGGAAGAAAAAAAACTTTTCACTGGGATCTTAGTTGTAATGCTCACTACTCACTCCCCGTTTCCTCCCGAGCACTCTGGTGCAGCCGCGAGCTTCCTGGCCACTGCTGGCCTCTCCAGGGCCACTGGGCCATGAGGAACAAACCTGGGTAATGGAAGAAATGGACCAAGCCTTAGGGCTTGCTCCTTTCAACTTGGAGGATCCAAATAAATTTCATGCACAAAAGCCAATATTGTGTCATGTGCAGGGTCCTCTAAAGATGGGGTGGCAGGTGGAGGTGGGGTGCAATGGTCACTGACAAGCAGATATGAGAGGGAAGCAGATTGCAGTTTGCAAAAATAGCTCCATCAACATAGCCCTATTGTATTCAGAACTTTATCATCTCCCCACCTGAAGTTAATTTCTTCTCACCTTCAATCAAGTAAGGTTTTGTGATTGCATCGAGGAGTAGAATGCAGTGAAAATGATACTGCACGCCTTCTGGGGCTAGGCCATAAAAGAGCACACAGTCTGGCCCTCACAGTTCTCTTGAGTTTCTCACTGTTAACACCCAGCCAGTGAGGCAACCCAGGCCACATGAAGAGACCTCATGTAGGTGAACAGCCTCAGCTGCTCCAAGCAACAGCTGGTGTCAATTGCCAAATCTGAGAGCAAAGGAAACTTCCATTTATTTCAGCTCCAGTCTCAGAGGTTTCCTAGTTGAGGCCCCAGTCATTGTAGAGCAGAGCAGAGTCTTCCCTGCTGTGTCTCATTCAAATTTGTGAATTCACAGAATTTGAGAGAATAATAAATGGTTGTTTTCTATCCCAAGGTTTTGGAGGAAACTGTTTTTAAGGCCAGAAACAAGAATAGAGAATTCACAATGTTGTCAGGAACCAGTTACAGACTCAATATGAGGGTGAAAGTTCACCTTAAAGCAAACTTGATATAGAGCATGAATTCTCAATGGGAGCAATATCACAGCCCCAAGGGGGCAAAAGTTGGTGGAAACTTTTTTGGGGGTGGAAAGCCTTTTTTTTTAAAGGTGGATAGAGCACAGGTGTGCATGCAACACATAAGCTGACACTACATGGCATTTAAATTTCATGGAGGGTGAAGAGAGATTTTGGAGGAGGAAATGTCTAAAAAGTTTTCTTAAGTGTGATAATGAAAAAAAAATTGAGAAACTGAACTAGAGGGAGAGAAAGCTCCATTCTGAACAGGAGAAATCTGCTTCCCAGAGCAGCAGCCTGTCCAAGCAGAGGTCAAACTGACTGGGAGACCCTGGCCATGCAACTTGACTTTCTGGGTTTCAGTTTCTCCTCGACAAACCATAGAAAACAGGGGCCTCATCGGTGGTGCAAGGGGTTAAGATGCAGCACTCTGAAGCTATCTACAGCTACTGCAGCACGAGTTTGACCCCCAGCCAGGGAGCTACCCACATGGCGCGGCAGACCTCTCCTGACTTGCCCACTGCTCCCCACAGCAGTGTATTTTAGTAGATCCGCCTGTTCTGCTCCCCACTCTGTCTCACCCACCGCACCTCTGGCCTGTAACCCGGTTCTTGTATGCATAAATAAATAAATCTTTTTTAAAAAACCCATAGAAAACAATACCTAATATTCAGAGTTGTTGCTAAAGATCAGATGAAACACTGACAATGTTTCTGCTGCGTAACAGACCAGGATTTCGTAGTAAATGGTGAAGGAGATGAATTTGAGTTGGACTTTAAAGGAAAGATGGTGACTGACAGGAGAGGGAAGTGCATTTTGGACAAGAGACATGAGTTGACCAAAAGTTGGAAAGAGGTGGAAAAATGTGTTACAATTTAATAGACTGATCCAGCTAGAGAGCTAGAAGCTATGGGGTTAGGAGATCAAGATAAAAATAAGTAATAGCTAGTAGCAGTTTGAATTCAAGGAGAAACAGTCCATGTCTTTATTTTTAAATTTTATTTATATTGAACACATTTGTTAAGCATCTACTATGTCCCAGGGCTGTTGTATACAGAACTGAAAATGACAGGAGTCAGTCAGATTCCTGTGTACAACATCACACATGTGCAAAAACAATCATGTCATTTCAGGGCCTCCCTGGTGGTGCAAGGAGTTGAGCACTGCACTATGAAGCTACCTGCAGCCTCTGAAGCATGAGTTTGATCCCTGGGCGGCCAGGGAGAAACCTACATAGCGAGGCAGACCTCTCCTGTCTTGTCCGCTGCACCCCTCAGCAGGGTATTTCGGTCGATCTGCCTGTTCAGTTCCCCACTCTGTCTGTGGTGAATCTGCCCACCTCCGACATCTCTGGCCTGTACCCCAGCTCTGGTATGCATAAATAAATAAATCTTTTAAAAAAACAATCATATCATTTCAGTGTAATTCACATATTTCTGGGAAAAGAGGGATATTGAGGGGCGGTTTCCAGAGGAGGTGATATTTAAGCAGGGCTTTGACATGTGGGAAGTGATGATGGTAGAAGTGAGAGAGAACTTCAGGTTGAAGGGGACAGTTCCAAGCATGGCATAGACACATGATATGCCGCATCGGGAGCGTGATGGGACAAGGACTGGAAAATTAGACACGGGCCTGAGTGCAACAGGAAGCAGCCTGCATGACAGTAAACAGTTCAGGCTTTGTCTTCTGCATTTTACCCAAGAACAAATCTGGGAGAAGATTGTTCTGGGGAGCAGCAGGGAGGGGGGGAAAGTGGGAGCAGAAGAGGAACCTGGATAGACCATCCCAGCAGGTGGCCAGGACAGAGCACACAGTCCTGAGTGATGAAGGGAGGTGGGGCATGGGTGGGTTGTCTGCTTGGGGGTGAGTTTACAATGCCTGGCCAGCGAGCTTATGATCAGTCCACCTGTGGTCCTACTAACCCAGCACCAGAGTGGCACCTCTCCTGGTCACCTGTTTTACTGGGTATCTCACTGTGTCTTCTACTCCCAGAGTTAAGACTGGGGCTCCTGAATCTACACACTTCCTCATTGCCTGGTGCCAAAATCTAAAATTTACTAGTGGCTAATTGACAGAGGAAGCTGTGGAACAAACTCTGAAGGGTCAACCTACTGGCTTGGGTGTCTCTTGGGCCCTCGGACAGGACCAGGCAAGGGTCCAGCTAGAGCAGGGGTGGCGGCTTTGGAGTTGTCAGAGCCCATTGTCCCGAGACGCCTCAGTGTTCCCACAGTGAGATGCCTGGAGCTAATCGGGCCTCAGATCCAGGGCTGCACCACTGATGAGCCAGCTCCACTGAGTGTTGTGGGGCCATATGCAGTAGGGTCAGCTGTTCTTAGAATTGGAAAGAACAAATGTGCTAGCACTTTCGTGCCATTTAATCTGTGTGACTTTGGGTCACACATCTCCTATCTCTCGGCCTTCACGATTCAAATGAGGACAAGAAACCTTAACCTCTCCACCCTATGGTGCTGCTGACGAAGAAGAGGTAGATAGCAGTTATCAGAGGTGCCTCCCGCAAAGCAGAGCCTGCTCTTCACCATGGCCCATGCGTGGTACTTTAATGTTTTGGGTGACACTGCAGCTGCTGCCCTGCGGACCGCACCTGGTGGAAGCAAGACGATTAAGGGAAAGAATCCCGGCTGCCTGCGCCACAAGTCTCATTAGTCACACTAAGAGGGGGTGGGAGGTGAACACTTTGTGGGCACAGCAACTACTTTCTCTCCCTTTCTATAATGATGCCCAGGGACTGGGCTGCCCAGTGCCTCTCACCCCTGGGCGGTGGGGTCCCTGAGATGTCAGGAAAGAGTACGGAACTAAACCTCCCATTTCTGGCCTTTCCATTCTCGAGACAGGAGGCCCAGCAGGAAGGACAGAGCAGGGGCTCCAAGCTTGGAAACCGAGACACCCAACAACACAAGTGTTCCCAACAGCCTGGGGACCCTCAATTGTTTTCCTTCCTGATGAGGAAAACCATCACACTGACTTGAAGTGGCTTCCTCTAAATGAACAGAGACAGTTTCACTAAAAATGTTCTCCAAATGAAGTAACGAATCTGAAGGTAGCCTGCCAGACCCTCGTCCCCACCATCTGACACCCTCGTGCGGGCACCTCTTCACACATGGAGGCCAACTTGCTACCATTCATGCACTCATTCCACACGCAAGGGGAGAGCACTTGCCCAGCCCTGTGCTGGAAGAGGGGGGAACCAAGGCACAGTGCTTGGCATCAGGAGCTCATCATCTGGCAAAAAAGACAGACACAGAAGCAAATGATTACAATGTGATAAATGAAATCATGGAGGTCCTTCCCCCGTGGCCGGGAGCTCCGGGGCAAGCGCGATACCGTCTGCAGTGCCAGGAAGGCCTGATGGGCGGTGATATCAGGGGTGGGGTTTGAAAAAGAGTGGCAATGTCCCCGAAAGAGAAGACAGGTTTACGCCAAGCAAAAAGAGGTTAGAGCGCCAGGGTTGTGAACAGGCTGAGGGGTTTGAGGAAGCAGCGAGAAGCTGAGGGGTGCAAGGACACAGCAGACAGTAAACTGGCAGGTTTGCTGATGCTTGACTGTCAGGGTTGGAAGCTGGGGTTTTATCTAGTCTTCTGTAGAAAGCCATATGATTTCAGGAGCAGATAAGAGAGAGGGCACAGACCAGATCTGAGTTTCAGGAAAAAGACCAAGGGCAGCGGTGAGGGCAGATTGAAATGAGAAAAACTGTGCTGGCAGCCAGCTTGAGGAAGGTTGGAGAATCCCTTGGGTGACCAGGTTCTGAACTAGGGCCTTAGGTGCGCCCTTTACTTGCTCAGTCTCCCCTGGGTCACACTCTCTGACGAGAGGTCGCACGTGTGCTCTGTGCACAATCCTGCTGCCAGGTGTTTTCCCAGGGCAGTTCATTCATCCCCCGACAACCCCAACAGGCAGAGATCATTGCCCCATTTTACAGAAGAGAAAACTCAGGCTCCGGGGCGTGACCTTGGGGAAGATCATGCAGCTGGTAAGAAAGAGCCAGGTCAGAATGACTCCGTGTGTCCTATGCTTACCCACAGCGCCAAAACGGGGGAAGGGGTGGCCACAGAAAGCTAGGTTTTCAGGACTTAAAACAGCTTGTATCAACTTTACAACTTGACTGTGAAGAAGGAAAGTTCCACAAATTCTTGACTTTTCTCTGATGAGGTGTTTTTCATAGGAAATACCAAATGCTCCCCGTTACCTCTCTCGCAGACTGTTTCACTCTGCAGGTGTTGGTCACTAGCCTTTGGAATCCAAAGCACTGGCTTGGCAAGTCTCCTTGAAGGCCCTGCTCCCTGCAGCCCACTCTCCCACCTCCACCTCGCAGCCTCTGAGCACAGCGCAAGAACTTTGGAAATGTTTTAGAAGCTGATATCACTTGGAGCTGAGTTTCACTCTTGGTCCAACTCAAGGCTGACAAGATGGGAGCTCTTTCTCTGAGGCAGAAGCAAGTGAGAAATCAGCCAACCACTCCCAAGCACCATGGAGGCAGAGGTTCCAGAAGCAAGGCGTGTTCCACTCTTGGCTGCTAGACTTGTAGAAGTCGTGTCAGATGAGAGGCCGGCACTTGAGATTAATCACACCCTGGACTACTCAGAACTTTTATAAACTGTTTCATGAAGAAGCCAGGCAAATAGGAAGTGACATTCTTTCTCATCTTGTCTTGACAAAAATCCACCTTGGATCCTGTTCCTACTGTCTAAATCCACAAGCATTTCCTGCGGCAGCTGTGTATGCTCCACAATGAAAAAAGCAGTTAAGTCCTTCCAGGCTAAGGGGTTTGAAGGCTTCCTGAGACCTACCTCCCGGCAAGGCAGAAGCCATGGCAGCGTGCGGGAGAGCGCTAGAAGCTCCAGGAGCCAGCAGGGGCGAGCCCAGGGCTTCCTGGACTCCATGGTGGGGACAGTTTGCAGGGCACAGACAAGGCCATACACAGAGGTCATAAAACAAAATTTATCTTTAATTTGTAAGTGTCAACAGCAGTACAAAAGATGGAGTGATGACGACTAGATTAAGGGTAGAGAGGACAGTCTTGAGGTAAATGAGCATAAATAGGCAGTTCTTATAGACACTCCCCTGAGGGGCCCACGCCCCATCATGGCATATACATTATCACCCAAAGATGGCAGGTTTAACATATCAGGAAAGCACCTTGTGCAAAAAGGAAAAAAAAAGTAGCTAAGGTGCCAACATACACCAGGATAGATAAAGACAGTGTGTCTTTCAGTTTTGTCTTTTCCCTTAATTATGAGGCAGAGGAGGGGAAGACTTTGAAAAGTACCACTGAAAGATTATTCAATGTTGCGTTTTATCTCACGTCAATACTGCACAAGAAAATCCAAGAAGTTCGTGTATGCAACACAGCTCAGAGCGGTGATTCATTCCTTGGAATTTGAAGAGATCCTTTTTTTCCCCATTTCTTTCATCCTTAGCAAACTTTTTTTTCTTGTTATCAAGAGGAGAGTGTGAGAAAGATGTGATGGCAACCCTTAAGGTCATTTAAAAACTTTACACTGGACTGTACAAGATTTTTTTTTTTGATAAACTATTTACATTTTCAGACTTTCAAACATATTCAAAGCAGCAATAGACACTAGTTTTTATGGTTTTTGTTTTTGTTTTTTTTTCTAATTGACCAAATAGTTACCAGCCATGGGCCAAGTAGGTACCTGCGTTATACATAGAATTTCTACAAAGAAAATCTGCAGTTAAAATTTGCTGGAGGGTGTGCGAAGTGCCCTTCCTTTCTCGAGGGCCACACCCGCAGTGTTGCTTGAGGAATCAAAGCACAGCACCTTGACAACAGAGTTGCAGTTGTCCCAACAGCCCTACACAAACTTTACATTTTGAAACAGCAGCCAGCATGTCAGTCCAGCATGTCAGTGAATTGTGCTGATTAAATTAACATAGAATACAATCTCACAATATACATCACAAACAAATTACAATGTCTGGAAATAAAAGTTACAGTAAGATAAGTTATGTAGTAACAGCTTATAAGCTTGTCTAAGGTAATAAAAATTTTACATGGCAAATACAATAATGAATGAACATAAATGCTAAGCATTCTACTTTGCTACCAGCTGGAGAAGGGTACAATAAAGACTGCACTTTCAAGAAAGCAAAAACACATATGACAAAGGAAGACAAACGGAGAATGCACATGAGCAGATCTGCAATGTGCAGCATACAAAAACAGTTAAATATTTGCACATTCCCCATACTCCAAGAGCACCAGCACTGAGGCCTCACTTTATGCCTGTGGTTCTTCAGGAATAAGAAACTACTGAGCAAGACATGTCACTGAGTGGCCTTCAAGCTTTCATATTGCCACGGACACCCACTAGAAGAGCGTCTGCACTAAGCATTACCTTTCTGCCCGCCCCACCCACTTCTAGTCCTGCCCCAAAGGTACCAACATTCCAGATCCGTACTTGTCCATGAGCTTTTGGAAAACAATCTGTCCCCAGAGGAAAAGATAGGATGGGTAAGATAAGGAAATGTGTTTGCATATCAATATCTTCAAGGATATTAGCAGAGGGTTATGCTCAATAGTTTATGGCATCAGAAACAGAACATCATCGGCAGGAATAACAGATAGAAGTTGTTTATTAAGGAAGAAAACATGTCAGGGGGCAGATGACTTAAGGAAATGATGCAAGTGCTTTTGTAAAAGGACAAATGAGGTCATACAATATTATTATACTTTGAGAAGTGAGCTTAAGTGCCAACTCAGTCCTTAGACAAACATGTACAAAATCAGGCAAGGCTACAGCAACCATTTTTGTCCTTTTCTCATTAAAAAGGAAGACCCGGTGATTATTTCAATACATTCCTCTAGCTGCATTCTCCGCAGTGGTTGGCACTTTGTACAAGACTTCTCATGTGGTTTAAAACTACTAATTGATTCTTTTTCCTGTCCTAGTGAATGAGTAGGTAGAGGTCACCTCTTTGCAAAATGAGTAAATGGTAAAATGCAGCCTCAACTATGATGTTTAAGTGACCAGGCTCCCTTTCTCCTTGGGGTAGATGGGCTTCCTAGAAACAATCCTTGCTTTCAGCTAGCGCCCTGCCAGCCTGGCCCTGGAGGCCGTGCTCCGAAGAGGTTGCCTAGCTTCATAAGGAAAAGAAAGGCGCTTTTAATTTCAGCCCTAGCGGGATCACACCCTTTTCAAACACCCCAGGCTCCAGTGGGGCTAATGTTCAGGGGAGGCCAGAATTTGACAAGCTCAATAGCACTGTGAGCCCACACCTGAATTTAGAACTTGGCATGGCAGTTGGTATCAGGACCCTGGCAAATCAAATCAGGCCTGAGGACAAGACTGGGGAGTATCAAATACCAAACGAAGCGAACTGATGTGCTCCTAAAAGGTTGTGCTGGATACGTGTGAAAACAACAAAGCTATGGTACCTTCCTGGAAAAGATACTGCATCACCTCTGCCAGTGAAATAGAGAAACCGCCTGCCTGACTGTTCTCTGTCCAAAGAGTGACCTTTCCTTTCTCTCTCTCTTCCTCCCTTTCTTTTCTTTTTTTCTTTCTTTCTTTTATATTATCCCATATGGGGTTCCTTTTACTTTTTTATTTTATTTCATTTTATTTTATTTTGGAGAGGATTGTCTGTCAGTGTCCCTAACAAAATGGAGATAATCTCGGTCTTGGATTTGAAGACATTATGAAATAGGGAACACTGAAAACAAGTTGAGAATCTTTCATCTAATTGGCTTGGTGGAGGTTTTATTAGCGATCACTCTCAGAGACAGAGTTTTGCCTTTATAATGGCAGTCATGTTTCTTGCTGTTAAATAGTCACAGAACTACCTAAATTTATGTGGATTCACAAAGCAAATGGACTCTTCCAGCTGTACTGGAAATTCACTGTGCTCGATCCATCAACTTTCTATAAGAAATAAAAGGTTGAAGTCTGAGTCTGTGGACAGTGGGTTCCACTGCCTTGGCTACTGGTGGAACACTGCGCTCTCACTGCAGCTGATAATTCACTAACCCCGTGAGGTCCTGTGACTTGTCAACTTCTAATCTGGACCAACATAGATGGATAGAGAACAAAGAGGAAATACATAACTTAGATCTAAGTACTCATGAACCAAAAATAAATTCTATTTCTATGTTATATTTACACAATTAGAAAAATCTAAAATGAGATGGTAAAGTCATAAAAAACTTTGTTTAAGCCCCACTGAAAATAAAATGAAGTGATCCCTATGATTGTCACTTTTAATTTCCATGGATATTTAGAGCCAAACTTGGCTAATAAATAAACTGCTTATGCACAGAATTTAGATTCAAATACAGCATCGCTGTTTGACCCAATGAAAGAAATGTTTACAATCACATCATTCCTGAATAGCCTTTCATTTTTAAGAACGTGGCTAGAGTAACTGAACCCCAGTACTGAGGCAGAGCTGGAGCTAAAACAAAGTGTTCATACACACATGTATTTTGCATAAATAAATGAAATAACAAGACATAAAAATGACTCAAATCCGGCAACTGTGAGGCAAGCCCACACGAGTCGAAACAGATGACTTTTGTTCATGTAGTTTTCGTACAACAGTTTCACATTAGTCAGAAGTGATAAAAAATACCATTTCTATCCAGTGCTTATAACACTTACGAAACAACATCTGTGAGTGTGTGTGTTTTGTTGATTTTTTTGTTTTGTTTTGTTTTTTACTACAAGCAAAATCAAGTTTCAGTCCTAAAGAACAGTCCTTTGTTCTCCACCAGCCCAGAATATTATTTTGGCATGGTCATAAAAACAAACAAAATTAAACTACTATTCTAAATGTTTGCCTTTGTGCAAAATTAATTACATACAATACAATGCTAGCCATACAGCACTCTATCTATGCAACAAAATAAAAACGGAGTGGGAAGGGGCAAAAGCAAAAGTCAAAGAGGAAGGGAAAAAACACGAGAACTAGCTGAGGAGGAGAGGTATATAATCAAAAGAAATCAGTAAGACAATAATAAATACTCATTTTTTGAGAAAAAATGACCTCCTCCTCATTTGAAATAAATGTACAAAAACAAAGTTCCAATCCCCAACCAATATTAAGCATAAAACATTCCTATCAGTACCTTAATCAGCTTACAGAGAGCACTCCCAGCTAATGCCATAGCCAGGAAGATTTCGGCAAGACCTCCTTATTGCTATTAGGTAGGGCCTTGCCTTGAGCACTCTTTTAATAAATATGAAGGTACACTATTTTCTTCCAACTGACAAAATGGCTCAAGAAATCCGATGGGGCCATTCCTATGTCTTGGTGACCAGATTCTGGGTTGTTCCTTGAGGTGAACTGTCCCATTTGCTAACATTCTCCCATTGAGCCACTCTGGGTGAGGCCCCCATAGGCAATCAGTCCTAGGTTCAGGAAGGTCCAAATGGCACGGCCAAGCTCCTGTAGTTAGGACATGGAGCATAAACCCCCACTGCCTCCAAGCCCACCAGCATATCTCCAGAGAAATCCTTGTGTGAGAAGGGCAGTTATCTTGCTCACATGGAGGTATATTCCCCCAACAGCCACAGATGGAGAGAGTGAGCCAGAAGTACTCATCTGCTGCCCAGGAGTGATCTGTTCCCCAGAAGAAACAGTGGGAACATTCTATATAGGGAATATCCTTCTCCTCCTTCTCCTTCCCTATACATAAATATATATATATATATATATATATATATATATATAGTTTCATTCTCTGGATATATCATGATTACCTCTATCTTTGCTTTGAGGCTGGCATGTGGCTTCTTACATCCTGGAGATTTTACAAAGAACTCCCTAGATGTGCCAGATGGGACAAGGCAACCCAGTGTAAAGGTGCCAGCCCATGACAGCATCCTTGTAGCCTCCTCCATGGCCCACAGCCTTGGGCTTTAGGTTTGGCCGCGGAACTCTCCTGCCTGGCAGTCACCACTGTTGACCCTTGCTGCTGAATGGCATTCAGGGAAAATGCCACTGATGCAGATCCTACCACTTGTTGCTGAACTGAATTAGGGGGAAATTCTGGCAAAAGATTTACGGTCATGGCAAAACTCAGGGGTTCACCTGTTGAAATGTAATACTCTACACCTGTATCCAGTACATAGCCCCACAGTCAGATACTCATGTTTAAAAAAACAATATAGGTATGTAATAGTATCTTGTTTCAGAAATGCTTCCAGATGCTCTGGGGACATAAAATCACTATGTACATCTTTTGTATCTAGCAGGAGAAGGAGGTAAAAAGGACTGAAAAGTTCTTCGGGGAAGGAGGGTGAAAAAACAAAGAATTATTAAATTAATGCCACCAACATTTTTTTTTTTAAATAAATAGCAAGTGGACCCTTGACATTCTGGAATGAATAAATTACTTAAGAGAAAATGTGTTAAGACTGAATGTCAGGGTAAAAGGCTAAGGGAGAGTGGATGTAGTGAGAGGTGGTCTCAGGCAGAGAAGACCACCGTGTCGGTGTCTGGTGTGGTGATCACTGTGGTGTGCGGCACGCACTGATGGCACATCAAGAGGCAAACACAGCTGGGTGCACGCACTGTGGCAACCTTGTTCATTCCTTACAATATCTTGTCTCCAGATTCCTGAGTACTTTACCATTTTCTGGAAAAAAAAATGTATGGTTTTTGCTATTTTATTTTAAGATGCCAAAGATTGTCTAAGACTTTGCAGTGTCTCCTTTAAGACTTTCAAATATTAAGATTCAAAAGTTATGAAAAAGTTTGGCACATTCAAAGTTTAACTCTACACATGGAAAAATGGAATTCTGAGGCCTTTCGAATATGATCTACATGCAGCTGCACACGCCATGGACTTGTTCTGTTTCACAATATGAAATCCTCAGCTGTTTTCTAAAATAATTCAGAATAAAAACACATTCACAACCTGTAGGCCGGCACAGCATACCTGAGTGAGAATGTTTAACCCCATCTAAAACAGTAACTTAAACCTTTATCAACATCCAAAAGAAAAAAAGTAAGACAAAAATATAAGACTTGTAAGACAGCTATGGGTTGAGATAAGTTTTCAAGTCCTGGTGTCTCATATTTAATATGTCTTCACCTAAATTAAAAAAACAACAACAACAACAATAACAATAACGACAAAAACTCAAGTTCATGAAAAATCAGGGAAAACTTAATCTGTCTCACACTTTACGAAACAATTAAGACCATTCTGCTGATGTAATTGTGGAGCCACAAATGCATGCGGGCTCTTTAAGAACTTTTGTTGGGGAGGGGAGGTGAAATGTCAGAGTATTTTAATTCAGCAAACAAACACTGGTCAGTTGGCACTGACAGCCTCCGGGGCTTCGTTTTCGCTGCTATAGTCTGATTTGGGATCATCTTCATAGTCGTCATACATTTCCATTTCATCCTCTCCATTAATCATTTCATTTCCAGCTAGGCTTCCACCATCTGTCTTCATACCATAAGTGCTCTGGATGACTGGGAGGCTGGGCTCTGGGCTGGCAGAGGTGCTAGAGCAGTCAGATGTCATCTGAGGTGATGGTGTGGTCGTTGCCATAGTAATAGCACCAGGATACACAACACCTGTTCCTGTGGTGATTGGAATCTGAGGCTGTTGCCTGTATAGATTCAGAAAAACAAAATAAAACAGGGGGAAAACATCTCTCCATATGTTTTTCTGTGTGGCATTAGAATTCATCTCCCGCACATCCAAAGGGTGTCCCTATTTGACATTATAGGTAGATGACAAATGGTGACAAAGGAGTTTCCTGGGGAGTCCTGCAAATGTCCTTGATACTATGGTTTGGGGGGGTAGGCAATATAATGGAGAAATTTATTGATGGTTTTACAACATAAAAGCTGAGTTCTTCAAACATTGCAAATATAGCAAGTCAGGTAATGTCTGGCATTTGAAACAAAAGCTTCCACAAAGTAATATGTGAGACCATTTTTTTAAGATCTCCCAGAACATTAAAAAAAAAAAAAAAGTTTGGTAGCATGAGATATAATGACACTGTTAATCAGGCTTTTGTCATCACCTTGGTTTGAGAACTCTACCAAGGAAAGATGAGGATGATAAAGAGCTAGTATGTCCCAAAGTGTCAGATTAAAAAGGCATGTATTTGTTATCCATGCAAATGTCTACTTGTTTTTATGGTTGAACTTGTAAGGAAGCTCCTTGAAGCTTCTATTTTCCTGGTTATGGAAGGATCATCTTGGATTTCATTACTCCTGAGGTCAGAGCTAAGGCTGGAGGAGACTAAAGAGCAGAGAGATCTCTGCAATTCAACAGGATAATAGATATGTTGCCTCATCCTAGATCCTAGCAATGCCAAGGTATGGTCACACCAGATCATTCTGTTATAATGTTACTCTAGTTCAAATAAACTTACCAGACCCTTTATGAAGGTCAGTTTCTCCCTCTGCAGCGAGACAAGGCTACTTGACTCTCAATTTCCCTAGTCACAAGAATTAAAAACCTGCTTCCCTCAGAGATTCTGAGCAAAACAATATTCTCACGGGTGCAATATTCACCAAGTCTTTCTTTGTGCAGAGCAATGGTAATTTAAACTCATTTCAAAAGTCATAACCTTTCTGGACCTTAGTTCCCATGTATATATAAGAGCTAGGATCAGGGAAATTCTGGACAGTCTTTCCACCTTTCATTTTTCATAGGTTCGGACCAGTAATCACTTAGAAATTTTTTACGGGCCCTATACATCATCACTGAAACTTTCCATTCACCTAAGTCTAACAGGAAACTACCCTAAATCTATGAAGCAATAGCTTGGTTATGAACTTTTTTTTGGAGATACACAGGAGGAGAATAATTTTCTCACAAAGGCTTGCCTTCCAGCCTGGTAGAGGAGAAATGATAGAGACCACCTAGAATCACTGTGATTCACCTGATAAGGCTATCTTTCACTCACTAGGAGGGATAAATAGTGATTCCTCAAACTTTGACTAATGTATAAAATCTTTTCATAGGTACTACCTCATTCAATTAACATGACTACCCCATGAGATATTATCAGTCTCAGTTTTCAGATAAAGAACGTAAAGCCTTGCATTCAATAACCAGTAGAGCCAGAATTTGGACCTTTGTCACCTGACTGGAATTTCATCACTCTTTCTTTTATAGATATTCAATATACATATACACCATGCTCACTATATCTCATAAAAATTCCTGATTTCTGTAGAGCCTGTCATCATCCAGACACCAAACACCTGCTATTGAACTACTTTCTATGATGCTCATGTTGAGGTTTTGGTTGCCTGAAGGAAGATGCTAGAGAGATCTCAGTCTATGCATAGAAACAGAGAATACTGGTTTCCCTCTCATAGAATCAAATTCTACAAACAGTACATTGCTTGTTTCCTAAGTTTTGGGCAAATTGACACAATTAAATTTCATGCTAAACTTTCCAAGGCAGTAATGACCCATTAATTTTCTTTACTAAATCTAGAAAATTGCAAGAAAATATCTCTTAGCTTAATCACATAATGAATGTAAAGGGAAAACTATTACTACAATATTGACCCATTTTACAGACATCCCAGTTTGGTGAGTTAATCTGTACTATAAACTCTATACAGCATACACAAACTATCAAAGGTTACTCTTTTTCACAAAGAATAGATGGCTGTTCTTGCATTATTTTTTACATCAAAATGTGTACATGCACAGTCTATTAAGTTGAATTGAGGTCTGATAATGTGCTGAGGATTATGCTTAGAGGCTTTCACAGTCTCTCTTGAAGCTTCACAATAGGACTGAGAGGTAAGTATTATTTCCCCTCTTTTATGGATGAATTAATCAGGTGGGGTTCAGAGAGTTAAAGTTGTTTATCCAAGGCCATACAAGTACCATAGTTAGCAGCTGAATCCTTCCCTATGTCACAAATTCTCTACTAGAAATCAAGACTAGAACAAGACAGGCAAATTTACACTATCAGAAAAAAATACTCAGCAATTTCAAACAGAAACAATCTCATCTAAAACAGGCTTCACATATTTAATAGTATTTATATATTAGGATGCTAATGGCATGCTAAAAACAAATAAAATATCTATGTGACTTGCTTTCTAGAGTAAGACACACATGATATTCAAAAGCCTACTACTACTGGGTGGTGGAGAAATATCAAATCCGGTATCTGCTGAGATCCGCATACTGTTTGGTTCATCTGTGATATCTTAAAGGTGTTAGCTTTGCTCTCTTTCCAACGTTACTCTGGCATAATTCTTTTTTTTTTTTTTAAGATTTATTTATTTATTTATACAAGCACTGGGTACAGTCAGAAGCGCGGGAGGGTGAGAGAATTCACCAGAGCCAGAGCGGGGAGCAGAGCAGGCAGAAGGACTGAAGTACACTGCTGAGGGGAGCAGCGGGCAGCAGGAGAGGTCTGCGTGCCATGTGGGATCCTCCTCCGGTGGCCGGGGAGCAGCCGGGGATCGAACCGGCGCTGCAGAGGCTGCGGGCAGCTTCGCTAACCCAGCGCTCAACCGCTGCGCCACGGGGGAGGCCCTGGCATAATTCTTGATGACTCACTACCCATATAGATGATCACTCCACCACCTCGCTATCCCAGTTTCTTAACCTCCCTTACATTATGATGATCTGTCTCCTCTCTATCGCAGTTGCTAGATCTAATGTCATACAACAGACCTTGTAATTTCCAACTGTATTCCCTCCCTAATTTCAGTTTAAAACATCCTACTCTCTAATCACATCTTATATTTTTATTTGCCTCTTCCAGTACTCCAGTTTAACAATCATCTTACCCCATGAGGACCTACAATTCCTTTATCCTTCCAACTTTCACTATCCCTTTCCTATCATATTCTGTCTTCATTTGCCTCCCAACCAAGTAAAAATTCTGTAGTTCATCACTCCCCTGCCAATACTCTCCATTCTCTTACATGACCTACTCTTTGTCTAAATTCATTCCTTTGGTGATCATGTCCAATTCTGTCACTTTAAATATTATCCATGGGCTGACAACTCTTGTTCTTATCTCCACACAAACTTATTTTATTTGGATGTCAAAATTCTATCTCGGTATTTGATAGTATTGATACTATTTGATAGATGCAAAACTGAACTGATCATTTTCCCATATACCTGCTCCTCTCATGGCCTTTTAGATCTTGATTAATAATTACTTCATCTTTGTGGTTGCTCAAGCAAACCTTGGTAACTACATTTCTCGCAAATCCTATCCTGAATCCATTGGCAAATCTTAGTGGTTCTCAACTCAGAAACATATCCAGAATACCTCCACTTCTTGCCTCCTCCACCTCTACAAACTTGGTCCGAGCCACCATCAACTCTACTCTGGTTTATTGTCAGAGCCTCCCTCCTTATTTCATGCTATGCCATCTCCAGATAATTATCAACATAGAAAATAGTGATCCTTTTAAAATCCAAGTCAGATCAGAGCATTCCTCTTTTTGTAACCTTACATACTTCCCATCTCACTCTGAGTCAAATCCAAGTTTTTTGACCTACCAGTTTTTTCACCATTGGGCTCCCTGTTATCCCTCTGATATCTATTACTTTTTTTCCATCTACTCACTCTGTTTTATCACTGAGGCCTCATTATTTCTTGAGCAAGCTAAGCAAAACCTCACCTCAAGACTTTTGTCGTTGCTATTTTTTTCTGCTGAATTCTTCCTCTAGATATCTTCAGGGTTTGTTTCCTTAGCACCTCTAGTCTTTGGGCAAGTGGTATCTCCTCAATGAGGTTTTCTATGGCCACTATGTTTGTTAAAATTGCACCCTCTCCTCTAATGCTTCCTCTCCTTCTCCCCCCTACTTCACATTGTTTGAAGGCACTTATCACTGTTGGTTATTCAATTATCCATTAAATAGTCTGACTTCCCTCACTAGAATATAAGCATCATTAGGAAAGGAATTTTCCATGATGTGTCCCACAGGTGATATAAGGCCTAGGACACAAGAGACACTCAATACTTATCTTTTGAATACAATGAATGGATGTATGAATGAATGAACTAATGAGTGAGATGAAAAAGCAGGGTCCTTTGTTCTAGTTAAGAAAAGACACAATGAGATTAGACCTATGGGGTGGAGGATGGTGGCAAAAGTATGTGAGTATAGCCAATAATTGTCTTTGTAGATAAGGAAGAGATCAGAGAACCAATCTAACTACATAGCAGAGAAAGGCAGATTATGGCATAGCTAAGAAAAATGTACTTTTGAACATTAAGAGATGTTCCACAAAGAAGCAAGTGCCCTTGGAAAATGGTGAACTTTCTAGCCCTAGAAAGTTTGAGCATAATTTAGAAAGCACTCGTACAAAGGCTTGAAGTATCTGACTTCTGAGGTAACTTCTAAGTTACCAGTGTTTCTGCGGATGCAAAATCATAACCTAGCTGTCACACTGATCTTGTTATCTCATCGTCAACATGAAAAGAAAGTTTAAAAAATTAAGTGAGCATAGCTAATTATAGTTGAAGAAGTCTGCTTTACAAGGGTTTCCAAAATATTATCCCTTCTCTACCTTACTATACTGCTAGGAAAAATTCATAGACTAGCCTCCTTCTTTATTATGGAATATTTGCACTCACCTTCCATCTGCTCATGCTCTCCTTCATGCTAAATTAGGAATCTTTACCCCTACTTTCTACCAGCCTGACCCTACCCAAACCTCAAGTCTCCATCTTCGAGGATGTTCTATGTGTGCCCCTAATGAGTGCCATTCGTTCTCTGAGTTTTACTTGCTCTTTCCTCTAAGTGAGAAAAAAATCAAAACTAATATTTCATTATACTTTATGTGTGGCACTATGCAATGTAGTCTCTGTGTGTGTGTGTGTGTGTGTAACAAACTATTATTTGCTAATCTATTCATGTATGTGTCTCACTACTTTGGCTACCGCAGTCTCTGAAGGCTCATTCTGTATTAATGCTTCATGTTTTGTACTAATTTAGTACAGTGCTGGGCACAGAGCTGGTTTCAAGTAGATCCTTACCAATTGACTAATCAATTAACAAAATGGAAATTCCTGCCAGCAGGCTCAAGCTTTGTCCATCGGAAATTACTTTCCTAAAAAGCATTTTTCCTTCCTTTACAGATCAATTGCAAAGTCAAAATTCAAACACTGCAGATTTCACAAACAGGAATAGCTGGCAGGCTATTGGGCTCTACAAATAATGAATGTGCACATCAAAACAAGCGTTGTAGCTGTTCGTAAAAGTATATGCATATGGCTGATAAGGGCAGACAGGGCTGAAAACCTGCCCTCCTCCCAATCCAAGTAGATTGTGCACTGACCCCAGTACAGTCCTGCATTGTTGCATGGCTTCTATATCATAAAGATATTTCTATAGTATAGTCCACCTTTGCCAACTGCAAAGAAACTACATAGTTATGTTGGCAGAGCCCTTTTGCTTGCTAATCCTCAGGACATTTATAGAATCCATAAGTGAAGTCAACAAAGTCTGTTTCATTAAGAGATAAGCTTATATGCTGCATATCTCCATGTGGATTTTACAGGAATGAATGGAAATAGCAATCTTTTTATATTACTTATTAGAGATTTGAATTTAGCTTTCTCTATAGGAAAATGATAATGAAAATGTATGGTTCCAGACACTGTTCTAAGCCAGACACTGTTCTAAGCACTTTAGATATATTAAGTTATTCTGTATTCAAGAATCTCATGTTATAGATATTGTCATCTCCACTCTACATGTGAGGAAATTGAGGTGAGTGTCTCAAAGGAAAGTGGAGAGTTCAGAAGAATAAATATAGTTATTCATTAGATTATAGAATCAGGAAGAAGTAGATCTAGTTTTGAGCCAGGAACAGTCTGGCTGCAGAACTGATGTCCTTAACCACTATGCTATATAGCCTCTAAACAATTTGTCATCTCTAATTGAGAGGTATGTATCATGGTGAAAAGCACATATGTTTCACATTCACATAAGCCTGGCTTAAATCTCAGCTCTGCAATTTGCTAGCTGTGTGGCCTTGAACAAATTATTTAACATCTCTGAACATTGGTTTTTTCAGTGCTATAGGGAGTATGACACTGCGAATCTTGTAAATTTGCTATATTTGCAATAATTGGTGTAATTCATTCAACATAGTATAGAGCATATAGTAAGTATTCAATAGCTTACCATTACTATTATTATTAAAAATAGGTCAAAATTTAATATTTTATAATATCTGAAGATTTTTCTATTAGTTCACAGATAAATTATTGAATAAGCTTCAAATAAGGGAAGTCTATTTAATCATAGTTCTTTGGGAAAAGACATCATTGTAACTCTATGTATTCTAATGAATATCATTTCAGCATTAATAGCACTTTCATCAGGATTATTACAAAATTATGCTACTTAACCTGTCAATTGAAGGGGTTAAATCCAAGATAAGAACTGATCTTACTCCATTTCCTATTACTGATACATTCATTTCATAAGTTAAATTAAAAAAATCCTAATTCCCTGCACTTCTAACTGTATCATCAGTAAAATTCATTACAATGCTGAGCAATATATATAATTTTATTGGCTTGAAAGTTATGCATGTCTTTTCAAAATCAGCTATAAAAATTGATCTCACCCCCATTCCCTTCAAGAAGTCAATAGCAATTTTTGAATTTCTTTTTGTTTTTCCCTCTTGTAACAACCTCGCATCTAATGAAGATCAATTTCCAAAGATGAACCCTGGGGAGTTAATAATCTATCAACTACAACGACTTAGAAAAGAATACAAATCTTTAAGTGGAAATAATACTTGGCTTTAAGTAGCAAGTATTACCAAAACTGGACTGAGGAAAATACTCAGCATTGAATATTAATGAATAGGACATTCCAGCCATTGTCTGCACACCTGTAACCTCACCCCACAGTCTAAAATGATCTTTCCATAAAATATCTTTTCCATAAAAGATATTCCTATACATCACCAGGAACATGATCCTTAGTTTCTAAGTTTCAAAGTCCTTCCTATGCTACCAAAGGCCTTATTTTCTTTAGGTCTTAATGATTCTTGTGAATAGGGAGATGAGGCATATTTGGAAGTCACATGGTTAAGACAACTTCTCAGTCATTTGTCAAAATGGAGATAGAGACCAGGATTTGAACCTTTGTTCTTTCTCACCTTTTTGCAGTCAGAGGAACTCTTGAATTCTCATTTTCTTTGTCTTACTGAAAGGATGTGATTTGTAGATCTAAAACACCTAGTTTTCACATGTTCTTAAGCTGCTTTAGTTTTTTATTTTAAATTTACATTGTTATATGATGTATTTTGATGCAGAGCTGTTTTAATAGACCCTTTGGTGAGCGGACTAAATTCAGTAGAATTACTGCATCTCACAGTTTCAAATAAATATCAGGGAACTAACAGTCTTCCAGATAGCAGGAAAGAGAGCCACTATGCCTCATGAGATACACTGGGAATCACAAAGGATATTAAATGGAAACTTTAAAATCTATGTTCAAAAGGTTATATACAGTCTCGGAGCTATACTACCAGGATTAGAAGACATTTATCACATGGCTTTAAATTTGTATATTGTTACATAGAACTATACTTCCTAGAGTAAATTGGTATTTGTATTAATCCTCTAATTAGCATGTGAATAGCCCAATTACAAGGCATTATACTTTGTGTTAAAAGCTTTACTTTTAAGAATGCAAACATTAATAAGGCAAAAGAATTTGATAATCCTGTTTTGGTAAGTATTCATCTGTTAATATATTAGGATCCCCAAATAACAAGGTGAGGTAAGCCTCTCTTTACTTTGAAGAGTGCTGCAGTATAAAGAAATCCATTGATTATCCAGTATGATATAAAATATATTTTTGCTGTGATAGTAAATCCATATTTAATAGTAAGGATGCTGAAAGGAATTCACTTATATTGACATCCTACTAAGCATTTTAGAAAATGCTCTTAAAAACATTGCCTGGGTGAGTCCTCTCAACAACTGTATAACTACTGTTACTCATTTCACTTCACCCATGAGAAAAAAGAGGCATAGAGAAGTTAAATACCTTGTCCAAGTAGGTAGCAGTTGAAATGCCAGAACTCATCTCCCACCCAGAATACTCTAGTGATTATATGGACACATAACCCCAACTGCTTTCATCAGTCTTTTAAAATTTTCTTGGCATTTCTATCTACTACTCCAAAGTAATTTTATGTTTTTAAACACATGCTTCTGAAATCAACTTTTTGTCTCATAAAGCTATTTTTTGAGGATCTTTAAAAACAAATAGTCCTTGGGGCCTTTCTGGTGGCGTAAGGGGTTAAGCACAGCACTGTGAAGCTATCTGCAGTCTCTGTAGCATGAGTTCGAGCCCCATCAGGCCAGGAAGCAAGCCATATGGTGCAACAGGCCTCTCCTGCCTTGCCCTCTGTTCCCCTCAGCAGTGTATTTCAATTAGTCTGCCTGTTTTGTTCCCCATTCTGTCTCTGGTGAATCCTCTCACCCCCCCACACCACTGGCCTGTACCCCAGTTCTTGTATGCATAAATAAATCTTTAAAAAACAAATAAATAAATAGTCCTTTACTTCTCCTTTAAAATATCTCTTTCTTCACCTCTAAGTGAAGTTTTCTTCTTTTCCTGGCCTAGCATGGCACTTCATTTCTCCTTCCAGTTAGCAGTGAATGCAGCTTCCTTTTCATTTATTTCATTTCTTTCTCTCAAGCCCTTTCCCAAGTATCCTCCCAATCCGACTCCAGCTGCCTCATGCCAGTTCTTCCATAATGGTCCTCTAGTTTGCCACCCCCTGTGTCTCTAGGTCTGGGTGTGCTGGAATCTATAGGCATCTGCATCCCCACTTATCCTGACTACTGTGGTTACAAGGGGCCCCTTTTGAATGCAGACAGCTAGTCAGCCAAGTCGAAATTTATACCAGAAATCTATTACCTAATTTTTAAACAAAATGACATGAAATCAGACTTGAAGATATCAAAAACATGTCTAGTTTCTGAGTTAAGCAAGAAAATCCACATTGTTACTGCTTCCACCACAGAATAATTTACTGCAACAGGAGTTCTGGATCTTATGCCAAAAATGAGGTCCTCTAACCAATGTCAAGGCCAATTATCTTGTGGTAGGATCCCACAACAAAAGCAGACTATTGTGATTAGAGTCAGAAGCACCACCCAGAGAAGCTGGAAGGCTTCTGGGGATTTCTTAAGGTTAGTTTTTATTTTTTCCTCCCTGTGTGTCTGTTTAAATAAACTACCAGAAACTTGGTGTGTGGGCACTGAGCATCTTAGATTTGTCTAAGAGACAATGAAAGGGGTGATCCGTTGGGAGTGTTGCAGGTTTGCTTTGCTTTGATTTGATTTGTGCCTGTGACATGACAAAGATGGTGACTGCCATGGCCCTTCAGTGTGTCACAACCTCCTCCCTTCCCAACTATCTCCTTCCCAAACACTGTGCCCCGTAGCCTCCTGTGCTTTCTTACTGGGAAGAGAAAGCCCAGGTGGCTAAAGTAAGGAACACTTACCCCACAGTAAAGAACTGCCTCATCTCCTGTCTTCGAGACCTCATCAGTTGTTTATACTCCCCAATCCGGAGCTTTTTGCCATCGACAATGCAGGTGCGTTTCGGTCGAGGTTTGTATTTATAGTTTGGGTACTTCTCTAAGTGGATCTTGCTTAGCCGGGCCTGCTCTTCATAATAAGGTTGTTTCTCTTGGTTGGACATAGATTTCCAGCGAGACCCTAGACATAAAAATAGCCTTCAATACCCAAGCGGTCAAGGTAACATATTTCTGGCAAGTACAACTAGATATCCCTTCCCACTGCCTCATCACCTGCAGTCTTAGTCCCTCTGTCCACACACCATTAAGGCACACACCTAGTCATTTAGACTAGAAAGAATATTTTTGCATGTTAATTTAATGTATTATTCCTCTCAATAATTTAAAGTTGATGGTATAATATATTATTTTAAAATCAGTATTTGCTGCTTATAAACCTACCTTTGCACACCTACACCAACATCTTTACCCTATCTACCTTCCAATCTCTCTCAAGAGGGTTAAAAACCTGAACTTCCTAAGCATATTTTCAAGTGCAACAGGATTCTCAGGAAAAGCTCTCTTGGTTCTAGAAATTCAAACATCTCCCACACGCCAAGCATCTTCAGGAAAGCTATGCTTTGATAAGATGTCAGCAGATGTTGTTATCCTTCCATATGTAAAAGCCTACTGTGCACACTGTCTTCTCTGGCTAAGGGTAATTAAAAAACCTAAACTACCTAAGAAGTTCTAGCTTTAGAACCGGAAGGTGCCGTTGGAGTTATATATACCATATTCAAGTACTATAAACGCTCACTCAAAGCTGTACCGATGAAAGTACAAAAATTTTTAATATGGTTTATACAGGAAGAAGGAAAAGTATTCACGTCTCTAATATTGTTTATAAAGAGTTATCTAAACACTTGATGAAGAAGGGATGTGTTTTTTTACATGTATCAAATTGCATTTTTGTGTCTCGCTGGTGAATAAAGCGGTAACAGCTGTGCTGACTGGATGTTAGCTATTCTTCGGTGGAGATTTTTCATACATAAACAAATGGAAAAGTTGTACAAATATTCTCTGTAGCCAGCAATATCCTGGTCTGCTTTAGTCGCACATCCATCCCTGTTCTTTCCTGATTGTTGAGCAAAAGTTGTGCAAAAAGTCTCTGCTGATAGGCTTCTCTGTGTTCTGCTGGCTCCCAGCAGTTTAAAACCCCAGTTAACAGAAGATTCTTAGTACTCTCAAAATGCTGTGCTTTAAAGGTTTACATTTTAATGAATACACCCACTATACTCTTAATAATTTCTTTCACAGAATGCACACCAATAATACAGTTTCTCTACAGCTGCCAAAATGGAAACAGAGAGGTTTCTGTGCCCATCTGAGAGCTCACTCAAACTGCTACTAACTGGCAAAAATACATATGTATAGATTACATAGATATAGGACAGATGAACATTGATTTTCTTTTGTCTATTAATTTGAAAAAAATAATATCTCCATTCGGAACATGTCAGCTTAAAATTCGAAAGCATAATACCGCTATGTATCTCTCTGGGACTCTAAGAATAAAACCCCACGATGACACCAGTATCCATCTCCAAATGCAAAAATCAAAAGGAACAAACTTGTATTTTAACATTTTACCACTATTAGATCGTATGCATGTTTTACGTTTTCTTAGAGGTCACTGACTCAAAATGTCTCACAATCAAGTTGAATTATTTATACAGTGTCAAAACATGTGTATTTGTGTATGTCCAGATCACTGATATTTACTCAGGTTAAATATTTATTGCTTTTGAACAAAACATTTAAAAATGGAAAACCACAGTTTAAGTCTCTAATGTTTTTCAGCTTCTTAAACTGCTCCCTTTGAGATTTTGTCACATCACGACAGCTTAAGTAGAACAGTGCCTTCTGTGTTTTTTCCTTTTAAAGAGGAAACATGTTGACTGTAATGCTGCATGTTGAATAAAATATGTTCAATATGTTGAGTGCAATAATTCTAAACTGTATAATCTGCACTAGGCAAGCTTTACACTAATAGAACAAGGCTTGAGTTTAATCCTGAGAAACGGGAGAATCATTCTGGCAATTTACCACAGAATGGGCCTCTGCCCTGTGGTCTATGTGTTCAGCTCACTGCTATGAAATTCGAACTAGTCATATCTTATTAAAGTAAATGTAGTTTTATTTTACAAGTTTAAAAGTTATCATTAGAGGCTCTGTTCCACACTCCATGAATTTCACACTATTTTTGGCTCCCCCTAGTCCTTGATGAGTTCTTTCAGAGGGATGTAGAAACCCAAAAATACTAAAGCAGAAAACTGTAGGGTCCATGAATATTTGCAAGGTTTTGTAGCAACATATGAATTTAAGAAGACTGAACAAGAAAAGGTGATAAAATGTGTTTCCACGAGTCCTGGTTAGCAGTGACTTCTCAATGTAATCAAATCCACAGCATTAACATATACTCTAAATAGTTTTGTCTTTAAAGTAAGTTTTCAGTCATTCTTCCTTTGGCACTTGGTGGGTATAAAACTCCTAAACCCAAATGCCACATTGTGGGGTGGGGGATTCAGAGATGATGACAAAGTTTCCTATGGCAGACTGCAGAGCTACATCTAACTCATCTAACCGCAGTCTCCCTTAGGGTGTCAAATTATGCCCCTGCTTTCCACCTTTGAGGCACTCACGAGGTAGAAGATCAGCATCAGCTGCTGCACTCACCTAAGATTTTGCTAATGTTGGAGTTATGCATGTCAGGGAAGGCCTGAAGGATTTTCCTCCTTTCATCCTTTGCCCAAACCATGAATGCATTCATTGGTCGCTTGATGTGTGGCTCGCTGCTGGCCCGGCCCCGGGCATCCCTGTAGACTCGTGCTTCAGCCACAGTGGCACCTCCTGTTGGCCAACAATAATACTGCTGTAGTTTAGCTGCAGAGCCATTCATTGCTTTACTTCCTGTAATGTCAGGGCAGGAAGAACAAGATGGGTGCAAAGCATTATTATCTGGATAATGTAACACAGCTTGCCACCTGGTTCAGCTGCTTTCCCTAGGCCCTTTTCTTCTATTTCTAAATGATCTTTTGGAAGCAGAAGACAGTTTCAAATGACAATTCTATTGGCCCTCTGAGGTAGGCCTCAAAGATGCACTGGGAAGAATTAATTTTATATATTTTAATATACCTACTGTATTTTTACCACAATCAATTCCAGGTGATGATAAAGCAATGGCTGCTTATTATTTTAGGGTAAGTTTTCCTGCTGTGATCCCTCCCTTTAAAAGCTGGCTTTTACCTATCATTTTAGCCTCATTTGCCAAAAATTGCAGCCACTTCAAACTCTCTCTTTTCCTCAAACAAAATTCTCTTCAACAATACTGTGCCTTGACCTGTGATTTCTATACAGAAGCTCTTTCTCCTCTTTCTTCACACTAAATCCCATTCAACCTTCAAGGTCTATTCAAATGCTGGTAAATTAATTAACTAAGTAAAAAATATTAATTGAGCAATTATTATGAGCTAAACTGCACATCAGATGCTAGGAATACAAAGATTTATTTATCGTTCATTCATTCACTCATTCATCAGTTCCTGCTTTTAAGGGAGCTTACATCTCATAGGGGAGATGGACCCCCAAACAGACAATTATAACAGAGTGTGTATATTGAAGTAAACAATTCTATTGAAGTAAACAGCGCCTAAGAGGGCCCCAGACAGAATGGTCAACTAAAGTTCCCTAGGAGAGGTGACATCTAAATTGAACCTTGGAGGATGAATAAGAATTAGCATGTGAATGGAGAAGGGGAGTAGAGACTGGTAGGATGGGTAATGTGGATGAAAGGAGCTTCATTTGCAAGGATGCTAGACAGAGTGTATTTATTCCTCTTTCTTTTAATCTATGTGCTCCAAAGTAATTACTCATTGACACAACTCTCTCTCATATCTCCACTTCATCCCTAGGAACATAAGACCCCTCTATCCTAAGGATTTCCCATATAATAAATACTTAATAAATATTAAGTAAAAGATTGTTTGGTTTCCAACTCATATGAGTAGTAGACTAAAGGCATTGATTTCAAACTCTCGATACATTTTTTCTGCTCTTTAAGATATTTAACATCTCCCTAAAAAATGATGCCTAAATTCCTGATATTTAATAGTTTCCAAAGAGATGATTCTATTAACATGGCAGACTGAATATGCTCCTTATGGATATGGCAGGAACTGGCTCTAGTTCACTGCTGTATCCGTAGGTTCCAGAAAAGCAATTGGTGAACAGAGTTTCAACTTCCAAAATATTTTAAAGTAATGAATAATTGAAAAAGTGAATGAATGAATGAACATAACTCTTACTTGTTTTCATGCACCTTACCAGCATGACACAATGAGGTATGCTTTGCAATGTGGCAACATTTGAACAGCTCCCTATAGATTGAGAATTTCTATAGTTAAATGTGAGGTGGTTGGACTCATCAGTCTCAGATAGGGCTACTATTGCATAAATAGGAAAACCTACTCCCAAAAGCTTAGAATCAAGTATACATTAGAACCAACGTTTCCACTTTTTGAGAAAAGTAAATCCTTTCGGTTCGGTGAAGTGATTATATAGGAACAACATGACCGAATTAATACCTTGATTAAGTAGAAATTTGTGTCAGAGCTAGTAATAAATTAAAATATTATTATTTGTCAAATATGGTCATCATTTAATGTTAACAAAAGACAGGATAAATGGATCAAATTGGCTAAAATTGTCAATTCTTTTGTAAACATGAAGGAAAGCAAAGGGGTCACTTTCTGAAGATCACGCAAAAATAACATTTTATAAACAGCACTTCGTTTAGGCCTACTAGACAGAATGATTCCTTACATGAAAAGTCTCAGATCTCAAGATGCATAACTAATATGCTACCTTTTTGCCACCATACCCACAGTACATTAATTTCATTTAAAATGCACTGACCATACAGGATAAATTGATTTCACTTTATATGAGTTTGACAGCCATGTTTATTGTGCAGTGAAATGTAGTGTAGCTTCCAGCTGACAATATCCATCAACACAGGGCAATATGCTGACTGCTGGGCCAGATGAAGGCATACATTACTCTGGAAGTGAAACACTCATTCAGATACGACAGTGTCTTCTCCTGAGGATCACCATGGTAATTTATGATGCCCTCAGTGCCATTACTTTACAACTGACATGGATTCAGCAATTTATATACTTGCATGCATACAAATAAAAGGAGACATGCTTGTGGAGAATGTCAGATACAAAAACATTTCAATATTATTCTAAGTTAACTACTATGCCACAAGTGATTAACATTTGTGATCTGCTTCTATTGTTGTAGATTTCATGCCATCTCTAGCAAAACCAGATAATCTTCTTCCACTATTTATTCATTTAAAGGGTCTATTTCATTGTGCATGGAAAGCATTATTCTCTATAGACTGACAGAGATCATGGTGAATTTTAGACTTTGGTTTTAGTAAATCTACTCCATACCAAGTGATTCTCTCAAACATATTGTATATATGCCAAATCTCTCTCCTTCTTATTAACATATCCTTAATCTCTTCTATTTTACTCTACTTTTCCCCCCAAGGAACAGACCTTAGATCCCATCCACCAACTGCCCCACACCATCCCTTCTTCCCATAGTGCATACTATCTACATGAAACTGACTGACACTAAGTTAATTACACAGAGGACCTCTAGACTCTCAAGGAATGCTCCCAGAAATTGAGAAATACAAGCATAATACATAATATAAATATATAAATTAAGAAATGGAAAGTAAGAAATGCTTTGAGGCATGTACACATTTCTTTTTTCTTGCTTTCTCCTCTCTATTCCAGCAAGAGTCAACTGAAAAATGAGTGGGGACATTCCAAGTTACATTAGGAGTGTTGTAGTCATAAATCAAGATTTAGGGAAAAGAAGAGCTTTATTTACAGATAACAAGGTTTGAAACCACTTTGAAACCACTTTTAAACCTTATATCTGATTAGAGTCAGAAATTTAAGAAAATATTTTAAAATACCACAAAGTCAAAAAATATTTAGAAGTGTTCCTGAACTTCCTTAAACATTGTTTCATGAAACAAAAAAGTTGGGGAATTATTACTAGTGAATTAATAATAGGTTATAGGTAAAAGCAAGATAAATAAATACCGTCTCAAAGACCCATTAAATAAATATATTTTGTCAGACAGAATGAATGTGATATATGTAAAGTACTGGAACAAGAGGTTCTCTTCTGGGATCTAGTTCTGATAATGGCTGGATCACTTATATCAGACCAGCCTTCCAGCAGATAATTATAAACGCTGGATAAAACAACCATTTGAATGCACCTGAAATCTATCAAAATTAAGAGAAAACTGGAGAATATTCAATCCTAGAAAGGAATTTCACTGAGTAAGATTCCTACTTTCATAGTTTTCCATGAAGGCATTCTCCAGTCTGCAAAGCAGCGAATGGCTAGAATGTAAACAGAAAATCAATTTTAATTGGCTTAATGTGTCAAAAGACAAGAGTTTGAGGCTTCTGAGTGGTTGCTCCCTGAACTTCACATGTATATAGATGGCTCCAAAGATTCCAGTAGAATGCAGGGCTATTTATCTGAAAAACCTGGGCAGAAATTTTAGCTAATGACCACTGTAATGAAAAGCAGAATTTGGATTTGAATCCTACCAAGTTAGAGGAGGTAACTTAAATAAATAAGTTAACTTAAATAAATAAATAAATAAGTCCATAAATACCTTGGACTTCCCACTGAAACCTCCAAGGACCCACTATTTAGAAATAAAAACTATATGGCAGTACTAAGGATTCACTCTAGGATTAAGGAAAAAACTGAAGCAGATTCTCCCTAATAATGTAAAATTATGCCTCCACAAGTTCAATGTGATCATCAAGTAATTTAACTGCTTCTAACACAAAATTTAACATTCTTATTAAGGAAGATATTAGAAGCTTGATTCCTTATAATTTATTGCTCAAAAGATATAGTGCATAATAAAAGGTTACTAGTTGTGTAAACAACCAGGAAAATGTGACTCAAAGACAAATAATGATCAACAGAAAAGAGAAAGTGAGATGACTCAGTATAATTGGCAGACAAGGACTTCAAAGTGTACCCGCTATAAATATGTTCAAGGACTCAAGTGAAAAGATCATCATAATGAATGAATAGAATGGAGAAACTCAGCAAAGAAATGAAGCTATAAAAAGAAGTAAATGGAAATTCTAGAACTGAAAAGTATATTTGAGATGAAAATTCACTGAATAGACTTCACAGCAGTTTGGAGTGCAGAAGAAAGGGTTGGGGAATGTGAAGAAATTTTCCAGTCTCAAAAACAGAAAGACAAGAAAGTTGAAAAAATAAAAAGGGACTCAGCAAAAATATGTAGAACAATATTTAGTGTCCTAAAATATGTGCAATTAGAATTCCAGAAAGAGAGCAGAGAGAGGATCATAACGGAAGAATATTTGAAAGAACACTGGCTGAAAATTACCTGAATTTGGAAAGAAACCTTTACTCATAGTTTTCAAGACACTGAGCTAAATGCAGGCAGAATAAATACAAAGAAAATGACACCTAGACACTAGTCAAACTGCTGAAAATGAAAGAAAATGGTACATACAAGGAAACAATAATACAATGATGGCTGATTATTCATTAGGAACAATCAAAGCTGGAAGACTATAGAACATCTTTAGAATGATGAAACAAACAAAAAAGTCAATTCAGAGTTTTGTCCAGTGGACATATGCTTCAAAAATGAATAAGAAGTACATTTTCAGGCAAAAAAAAAATGAGAGAATATATTATCAGCAGACACATACCAAGAGAAATAATTAAGAAAATTATTCATGATGAGAAATTAAATCTGATGAAAACTTGAATATATAGACATGTGAATAAAGTAAAAAATTCTCTTTTTCTGCTTTACACTAATAAATAACTTTAAGACAAAGGACTACTTAATACAAAATATAGCATTGTATCAGGGATTTATAATACATGAAGAGGTAAAATATATGAGAACAATAGCACATTAGCACAAAGGAAGAGAAGAGTAAATAGAATTAAATTCTTTTTTTTTAAATCTTTTTTTTTTTATAGAGGCATGTTTTATTTGTTTGTTTGTTTGTTTGTTTATACATGCGCTGGGTACAGTCAGAAGCATGGGAGGGTGAGAGAATTCGGGAGGGTGAGAGAATTCACCAGAGCCAGAGCGGGGAGCAGAGCAGGCAGAAGGACCGAAGTACACTGCTGAGGGGAGCAGCGGGCGGCAGGAGAGGTCTGCGCGCCATGTGGGACCCTCCTCCGGTGGCCGGGGAGCAGCCGGGGATCGAACTGGCGCTTTAGAGGCTGCGGGCAGCTTCGCAACCCAGCGCTCAACCGCTGCGCCACCGGGGAGGCCCTAGAATTAAATTCTTAAAGGTTACTTTTTAAAATGACAAGTGGGGGCCTCCCCTGGTGGCTCAGCGGTTGAGCACTGGGCTGTGAAGCTGCCCGCAGCCTCTGCAGCGCCGGTTTGATCCCCGGCAGCTGGCAAGGGTCCCACATAGCACACAGACATCTCCTGTCACGCCTGCTGCTCCCCTCAGCAGTGTATTTCGTCGGTCTGCCTGTTCTGTTCCCCGCTCCAGCTCTGGTGAATTCTCTCACCCTCCCGCGCTTCTGACTGTACCCAGTGCTTGTATAAATAAACAAATAAATCCTTAAAAAAATAATAAAAATAAGTGACATGGTTGCCAATATTTTAAAGAAATAAAATAAAATGAGAAGTGGTATACTTTTAACTGAAGGATGTATAGTGAATCCTAAAAAAAAAAGAAAAATAGCTCTGAGACAACCAGGAGGGGAGAGGAAGAGGAGAGAAAACAGGTGGGCATTAAAAAATAAAAAATAAATAAAATGCCAAAGAAATAGTTTAAGAAGAAAATTAATACATATATGCATACATAAATAAATAAATAAATATAAAAATATTAATAGTGATATAGCTAAAATACCAATTGGGTAATTGAAATGGGAAACTAAAAAGAAATCAAAAGGGAGGCAGCAAATAAATAAATGGGGGAACAGTGTACTTATGGATGGAAAGAGTTAATGTTAAGATGTCAGTTCTTTCCAAATTTATCTACAGATTTATTCTACTTCTAATAAAAAGCTCTAGAAAACTTTTTAGAAAAAGGAATTGTTATGAGAAAGTTGGATAATTCAAACTATTTGATTTTAAGGCTTACAATAAAAATACCATCCACGACACTATAAAGATTACAATGGTACAAACAGTGGGTTATTGGTATAAGAATAGATAATCAGTGGAACAGAATACACAGTCCAGAATTAAACCCTTACATATATGGTCAATTTCCAACAAAGAGTTAGGATGTTTAAGTGGATAATGACAGTCTTTTCAACAAATAGTGTTAGTACAAGTAGATAATATGCAGATAAAAGTAAACCTTGACCTTTCATCACACACTACACCTGACAATATATGAGATGAATCATAATTTCAAACCAAAGCAAAACCTGTAATACTCCTCAAGGAATACATTGGAGAATATTTTACGGATTTGGAGTATGCAAAGATTCTTGACATGGCATAAAAAGCACTAACTATAGAAGAAAATAAGTTAAACTTGATCAAAATTAAAACTGCTCATCAAAAGTCAATGTTAAAAAATGAAATAACAGACTGATAAAATATATGCACAATACACATATCTGACATAAATTTGTATCAAGAATATATAAAGAACTTCTATAGAAAATAAACTAATTTTTAAATGGGCAAAATATTTAAAACACTTTACGAAACAAAATATAGGGCCTCCTTGGTGGCACAAGTGTTTAAAACTCAGCACTATGAAGCAATCCATAGCCGCTGAGGCACAAGTTCAATCCCCCACCAGGGAGGTGACCCACATGGCTCAGCAGACCTCTCCTGACTCATGCACTGCTCCCCTCAGCAGTATTTCAGTCAGTCCACCTGTTCTGTTCCCCACTCTGTCTCTGGTGAATCTTCTTACCCCCCACACCTCTGGCTTATACCCCAATTCTTGTATGCATAAATAAATAAATCTTCAAAAAATATATCATTATGGTCCATGTATTCCATATCATTAATCATCAGGAAAATGCAAATTAAAACCAGGAGATACCATTTTGCATCCACTTATTACACTAAATGTTGGTAAGGATATAGAGCAACTGAAACTCTAATATATTGATTATAGAAGTGTAAAATGGCATAACTATTTTGGCAAACAGTTTGGCAGATTATTTTAAAATAGATACTTACCCATGATCCAGCAATTCTACTACTAGGTGTTTACCCAAAACAAGTGAAATTTTTTTTCCAGAAATACATCTGTACAAGAACACCAAAGTGAAACAATCTAAGTGCCCGAAGACAGATGAGTGGATCAGGAAAGTGCATTATATGTACACAATGGAATGCTGTTCAGCTGTCAGAAAAGATAAACTCTTGCTACTTGCAACTACATGGATGGAACTGGAAGGGATTATGCAAAGCAAAATAAGTCAGAAGGAGAAAGGCAAATACTGGATGGTGTCACTTATATGTGGAATACAGTGAAACAAAACAAAAGGCCAGATAAAACCAAGTAAGTAACGAACCCTAGATATTTGATTGTATACAGAACTGAGGCTATCAGAGCAGAGAGGAGAGGGGACAAGCAGGAAAAGGAGCACAATGGGCTAACTATTGATATTTTGATGGTAGGTGAGGTGTGTAGGGCGGGTATTCCATAACTAAAGCACAAAACTTTGTAAACCAATATTACTGCAATAATAAAAATGTACTATAGCCTTTTAATTCATGATAACCAGAAACTGAAAATAACTGAAAAATGGACAATTGTGGTATATCCACACAAAGGGACATTAAGCAAACTGAAGGTGTTTTAACACAGTTGAAAAAAAAATAAAAAAGGAAAACCAAAAGAACCAAACCAACAGAAAACCACTGAAAGTCATGAATAAGACTGATTTTTTTTTTTTTTTTTAAATTTATACAAGCATGGGTACAGTCAGAAGCGTAGGGAGGGTGAGAGAATTCACCAGAGTCAGAGCGGGGAACAGAACAGGCAGACTGATGAAATACACTGCTGAGGGGAGCAGTGGGCACGGCAGGAGAGGTCTGTAGCGCCATGTGGGACCCTCGCTGGCAGCCGGGATCGAATCGGCGCTGCAGAGGCTGCTGGCAGCTTTGCAGCCCAGCGCTAAACCGCTGCACCACCAGGGGAGGCCCAAGAGTGATTTTTTTTTTAAAGATTTATTTATTTTATACGAGAGCTGGGGTACAGGACAGAGGCACAGGAGGGTGAGAGGATTTACCAGAGATGGAACAGGGAGCAGAACAGGCAGATAGACTGAAGTACACTGCTGAGGGGAGTAGCAGGTGAGACAGGAGAGGTCTGCCACGCCATGTGGGTATCTCCCTGGCCGGCTGGGACTTGAATCTGCACTACAGAAGCTGTGGACAGCTTCATATCACTGTACTCAACTTGCTGCGCCACTGGGGAGGCCCAAGAGTGGTTTTTTCTTGAAAGTTTCTTTTTCTCTGTGGACCTGAGTTAGTGGTAAGTCTTTGTGAACTCAAAAAGATGGTCCCATTACCCAAAAAGAATTGTTAAGAAAAAAAACTAAAAGTTGTTGCTTATCAATAAAAGACACATACCATTGGAATGCTTAATAATCATAGAATTTTAGGTTTCTTCAGCCAATCGAAAGAGTAGTTGATTTCCTTTGGGATTCTGGATAAATCTGCATGATACATTTGATAATTCTTTGTTTGAGTTAAGAGCTCATTCATTGACAATGAGTGAAGCAGAAAGGAAAATTGTAGAAGATAGATAAATGTTAGAAGGGGACATGAAAACTTAGGGTTTTAATATTACACAGGTCAGGTATTTTTCAGCATGTTCATCCCACCAAACCTATCTTAATAGTGTAAAGGTGTAGGGCCTCCCCGGTGGCGCAGCAGTTGAGCGCTGGGTTGTGTAGCTGCCCGCGGCCTCTGCGGCGCCGGTTCGATCCCCGGCTGCTCCCCGGCCACCGGAGGAGGGTCCCACATGGCGCGCAGACCTCTCCTGCTGCCCGCTGCTCCCCTCAGCGGTGTACTTCGGTCCCTCTGCCTGCTCTGCTCCCCGCTCTGGCTCTGGTAAATTCTCTCACCCTCCCGCGCTTCTGACTGTACCCAGTACATGTATAAACAAAACAAACAAACAAACAAATAAATAAATAAATAAAACGTGCCTCTATTAAAAAAAAATAGTGTAAAGGTGTAATTCCCAGCGCTGTAGGAAGGAATGACACCTGTCTGTCCCTAATTATGGAAGTTCTGCTAACTTTGCATTCCCACTTATTGTCAGAATGTGAATTTACTTTCATTATACAAAGGCTACTTGGAATTCAAATTTAATTTTTCCTTGCAAATAAAAACAGGAGGGGGGCATTCAGCTATCTGGGATTTCCTTGTCAGGAAAATAAATTTCATGGCTGAACAAGAGCCTTAATCATTAGGGAAGTGATGTGTTCATCTTCTGAGAAGAAGGGATGTCAGAGTAAAGAAGGTTTGCCATCTATGTCTTCCATTAAAAAAAGTAGCTAGAGAGGTCAGCAAAGAGTGACCTACTGGTGAATGCAATGATTTAAAGACAGCAAAGGTAAAATATGAAGTGTCGTTATAAGTTTGCTGAAAAAAGAGGAACCAGCGATGCAGCTTAAAAGATGAAGTACTTGTGGTATTCTGATTAAGGTATTTATTCAATTTATCCAATAGAAGGGAAGATTGTAGATAAATTTTCTTTTCCCTGTTTGCATGTTAAGATTTTTTAAGCTCACTAAAAACAAATACCTTATTTTCCTCAACTATTGAATTTATCTCTACGAAGAAATTTACTGAATAAACTAGATAGATATATAGAAAGATATAGATGAGCATGGAATATACATAAAGAAAAAATAATTCCATTGGACACTTTAGAAATAGATGTTTTACTATTTAGAATAGCAAGATAATTCTTTAAAGAACTATTTACTTTATTGACTAGACTAGACCAGATCAGAGGTCAGTTCTGAGGTTAGGGACACAAGGTATGCTAAGTATTTTTACATACTATGATAATTATTAGAGTGCTTTTTAAATACATTATCTTTATCTTCTGCAATCCCTTTAGGGTAAGTAGGTAGATATATTTGTTCTACTTTATAGATGAGGAAATAAAGGTTCAGGTTGTTACTTCTCTCCGAAATAACCAATTAATAGAATACTGCTAATAAAGAACAGAGCCAAATCTCGAACCTAGGTCTCTGATTCTCAGTCTAGTGCATTGCCCCTATACCAACGGTGCCCCAGTCATTTCCCAATGATCTGAAATTGCTGAATTTCAAAGTCCACCTTTCCTTGACTGGAAAATTACTTTCCCCCTATAAGGATGCCATTTCCCTGCACAGCTAAACATGTTAGAGGAGCTTATTACCAGTTATGAAGTTCATGCCACTGCCTAATTGGCTTCTGAAA
Organism: Talpa occidentalis; assembly: GCF_014898055.3. Classification (NCBI taxonomy): domain Eukaryota; kingdom Metazoa; phylum Chordata; class Mammalia; order Eulipotyphla; family Talpidae; genus Talpa; species Talpa occidentalis. The sequence goes on from NW_023603184.1 coordinate 31,297,262, forward strand.
TACTGCCTGACCAAAGATGTAAAAGCATGCAAAGAAAACACTGAGAGCTGAAATTATAGCAGGGATTAAAACTATGCTAAATTAATGTAGTCCTTCGTTATAGGATTATGAGCAAGCGTTATTGTGGATAACACTTCTATTTTTTCCTGTTGGAAACTCCACTCTCCTGAAAAGATCAACAAGAAGAACCAAAAGGGAATTCCCTAAGGTCAACTCTGAGGAAACATAAACCTCTAATTCAATAACTCTGCTACTGCTCTGAAAAAAGGCTTTATTATTGCAACATCCATATGGAGCCAATTGGACATTAATGACTAATCAATCCCTCCCCTTTCTATTCTACTTAAAGTGTCACAAACCATGTTTAGATTAGCCCATTTCCTGCTTAGGATTGCTCAAGATGTCTTTTGTTCTTTCAGTACCAGCCTGATGGAGGCAGCTTAAACAAACACACAACCAGAGTGGCGCAGGAGTTATAAAGTGCCATATGTGAATGAACAAAGGGGCTATACTAAAGCCTTTTGTGGTATTTGTTAATGTTTTTCATCTGAGCTTAAAAAGGCTTAATGACTTTGTGGTGAGCTGATGCATGTGGCTCGTGGCTTTGCAAAATGAAGGAAATTCTAACCAGTGATATACCAGTCTGTATTTTCAAGAGCCTCTCGCTTTCAGTTTTGGTATTCATGTTTACCCTTTTTTTTATTCTCAAGTTATATTTGCTTTACACAAACAGCTAAAGAGAGCCTTTTATTTTGTTTCAAATACAGGATCCAAATGTAACTGGGATAACTTCAGTGATTCTTTATTTTAATGACCCATGAGCAGCAAAGAACATCAAATATTCTATTTATTGTCTACTTGCTATTTGTATGCATAGGGGGAGAGCTTACAAGCTATTGAGTTTAGGTAAGAAGGCATCACTGAAGGTTGAACCAGACACCACTGTGGATGAAACTAGACAAAAATAAGTTCTGGCTTCCTAAGATCTTAAGTAGATTCCTTTAAAGAATGCAGAGATGGGTGAAAAGATGATAGGCTGGATAATTTATTTTGCTCAACAACTTCTACCTCCATCCAACTCAACATACAACCATAGACTCTACAAGAAATTAAGAAGTACAAACCATGAAGAAACAAGCCTCAGAGTTAATTAACAAAGACGATGCTAATTCACCCTCTTGTTTTCATTCTTATCATCTATTAGATTATCTTGGTCTCATTGTCTGCAGGACTAGTCATAGACAACTACCCTTCTAGCTGATAATCATACTTCCAGTTTTGAGTCCTCAGTCCCCACTTAAAAACATCTTCCTGATTTCTGCCACAATGGTCTGTCACAGACATTTGTGAACAGGACAGTCCTATATTTAAAATTCATCAATGGTTTCCTAATACCCAAAAGGAAACTCCAAACTACTTAGTATGGGATATAAGACCCCATAACCAGGCTTTCAATCTAGGTCTCAAGTCCCATCTCTAGTTACTTGAAAATTTTTTGCTTTATAATACTGAACTAATTTAGTTCTTTATATACCATGCTGTTTTACACCATGAATTCGTGTTTTTCCTTTTTCTGGGATTTCCTACCCATCTTTCCATCACTCATTCTTTGACTCATGTCAGGCATCATCTCCAGGAAGTGTTACTTGGTTGTCAGATTAGGCTAAGTATTTTAGACTCCTACAGCACCTCTTAACATTTACCATCCATCTAAACATTTACCATATTTTGTCTAAGTTACTAATTGAATGAGCCCATCTCCTTCACTACAGGGAGATTAGACTCCCTCACTATGCACCCCAAAAGGGCAGGGACTGCACTGTGTCTTATCTATAACTGCATCCCTAGAGTCTAATGTACAGACTCGCATAAGGTAAGAACTGAAAGGTCTCAGCAGAAAGCAATGGATATCTTCAACAGAGAGAAATTTATAGTGAGACACTGATGTCCCTGTGTTGCATCATCAGTACCTGACGATTTCTGGATTTCTGCACAAATCCCACTTTCTTATATTCTGCTAAAATATCTTGCCTTACATGAACCCTTTATAAAATAAAAATGATGCTGATAGGGAAAGGTCCCCACAGTTGATATTTAGAACTCAGAGTTCATTGGTCTAATTTTACTTCCTTTATTGACTTGCCACATTGCACATTTCTGAAATTCCAGCCTTCCTGCTTCCAGAGAAATCTTGAAAGGGTGATAAGGCAAATCTGAGCTTCTGGGAAATATTAAATATGAAAACTATCCTAATGCATACAACTGAAGCATGTATTCAAACAGGCATAGGATAGTACCTGCTCTAGTTAGCAGAGCCATTACGAAATGGATAAAACCTGCTCCTAAAATTGAGGATTTTAACATGAGAGGGAAACTAAAGATCATCTAATCTGTAGTCCTCATTCCACATGAGAAACTGAGTATAGAGAGCTTAAATTGCCCAAGTCTCACAGCGAATGGCAAAGTCACAATGAACTCATAATTATAAATATCCTCAAAGTTTCATACTTGCCATTAAAATGAATTTCTAAAGTGGTCAACTGAATTGCTTCAATGGCATTTCCACACTTTTTCTTAACAAAATTAATTGGCTTCTCATTTTGTTTCATTTGTTTCAAGGAATATGTCTTTTTTTAAGAATGAGAGATTCAGATCATGGGTTCAGTAGAAACTCAATTTTTAAGGTTAAGGATATAAAAATAGTATTAGAGATGGTGCAAGAATTTGGGCAATCAACTCAATTTTATGGTCCATCAAAACTTGTTTGCCCTGAGGATTTGGTGAAAGTATTTGAAAGTTATGTAATACAATCTGTGGTTTGAAAGAGTAAAAGAAAATTTTCACAAATTTCTATTTCTCAATTTTTTTTGCTTTTTAATTAAAATCATCATAGGAAAAAGATATTCCAGCAAAGACAACTGACTCAATCAGTTTATCTTGAAAAAAAGTTGGAATCAATGTGGCTCAGATGTTACATAGTTAGACAGATATGGGTTTGAATTGCAGATTTGATCTTTCTTAACTAAGTAACCTTGCACGACTTATTTCCTTTCTCTGAACTGTAACATTCTCTTCCTATAAATGAGATTTAACAATTGCAATTTGACAGGATCCTTGTGAGGTTTAGATGGGAAAGTAAATTTCCTACCACAGTGATTAAAACCCAGTACTCACTCACTAAAGAGCAGTTATCTTTCAAGATAGAGTATTAATGAAAGAGAGCTAATCAAATATCTATCCCAGTACCAAGAACACACAGCAGGTGCTTAACTCATGGTTGTTTCCTGTCTCGTGCTTCTATATATACCTGGATGATGGTTCCCACACTGCAGTCCTGTTCTTCAGGGTAATTACAAAATGAATCATTAAGTTATCTGGGGAGTACAACTTACTGCTTAAGTCTCTTTTCTGCCCCAAAGCTAAAAATATCTTTCAACAGGGGCCTCTGTGATATAGAACTAGAATGCATCAAATATGCATCAAGCCTGACCAAGAAAGACTACTAAGTGGAGGACAGGAAGTTTTAGAGACATTGACAGTTGTTTTTATTTCTTCCCTACTAACAATTTTGTAACACTGTACATGGAGCATCTATTATCCATTTGAGTTTTGTCTCTACGTAGGATCAACCTTCCCAGTGAAAAGTGAGTTTATATTGAAGCAGTATGAAATGGTTTCTCTGCATGAATACACACACACACACACACACACACACATTCATACACACATATACCAGTAAGCTTCTATTTGTACTTTTGGTATAAATTTAACATGACTGAATGCATTGCTTATGAAATTTTTCTCTCCAGGACTGAGACTTGAGTTATTAAATTTTAGTTTAGATTACATTTTTACAGCTTACTCCTAAATGTAACAGTCTATATAGTACAATGCAAATGCAGATTGATTCTTACACAATCTCTTTCCTCCAATACCATGATCTAAATTGTGGCATTCACTGAATAAAAACAATTTTTAAAAATTACTCTCAAAAGTGAGTGGCAGACGTATAAGGCTGATCTCTAAGGCATATATCAGTCACAATAGACAAAGAAAAATCATACTGTGAGTGCTATATCCAGAAGGAACAGAGTTATCTTTAATATGAGAGCTAAAAACCCTCTAACACTCAGTTCTCATTATGTGATATGAAGACACCCCTCTGATTATGAAGATCATCCTCTCTGAAAGGATACAAGAAAAGAGGAATAAATAGAGTAACAGATCTCCAAGATCAGCCTTACTTCTCCTTTTCCTTTATGCTTAACCTTTATAATCTATGTGAATCTTGAATAATTAAAGGTTTGTCTACTTGGTGGTAAATTTCAAATTCCTCAGTATGATACTTCAGGCTCTCTACAATACAGAAACTAGCTATTTTTGTAATGTATTCTGTTCAACAAGTACTTACTACTGAGTACAAGTATGTAGAAGACTTTGCATTAGTTTTGGTGGGGATCACAAAGACAAGAAAGGTGATTCTTACTTCTAGAACTTCCTTAGGAATATCTGTGTGCTTTACTGTTCTATGTCTGCTGTGATTATTCCCTTAAGTGAAAACTTGTCCCCTCTCTTTGTTTATCTAAACCTAGGCTTATCTCTGATCATATTTTTATCATGCCTTCCAGAACCCTTGCTGTGTACAAAGCACTGCCGTTGCCTCTGCAAATGGCAACTTTTCCCCGTTTCTCTAACGATGTACTCAAATACATAATACACTAGGTTGCTTTGCTTTCTTGTGTGCTAATCTTACCATCCCAAACATATACCGAGCTCTTGGAGAATATAGGGAAGTCCACTTTTTAAAAATTATTTTTCTCCATGTTCATAAAAGTGTTGTGTACATAAAAGATAATCAGTAAGTTACAACATGATTGAACATGTGGGTGAAACTGAAGACTGGAGGATTCTACGTATGAACAGGCCTCGACTGGAAATATATGGCTATTGCACTAGTGATTTAGTCTACAGAGAGCCACCTCTTAGTATATGAAAATAAATAAAAAATATTGGGGACAATCAGAGACAGGCAAGTACAGTAAAAAGAGACAATGAATCTAGAAAGAGAAGCTATTCAAAGATAAGATCATAGTTAAAAGAAAAAAAAAAAGACAGGCAGTCAGTAGGGGAGAGCTTTGTGGTTAACAACTTTCTGGAACAAGTTAGAAACATAGTCATCAGAACTTGAAAAAAAAGGAAAGAGCCAACAAGCACACATGTACCAAAAAAAAAAAAAAAATAGTTTATCTCAAATCCAATTCTAATCTTAAACAGAGAAAATTTAAATATTATTCCAAATTGGCCTGATGATTTTGAAATCCCACCAAAAGGTGGGCTGAGTTCTACAGCTTGTTGGTAGGAAGTTAAGTGGCTTTTGCTGCCAAGAGAGAAGGATTCTGGGACAGGGAACTAGACAAGGCTGGATACCTCAAAGATACAGACTTCTATTGGGCAAATATTAAATCAGAAAATGAACTGGCAATTAATAAAAGGAGTATCTTGATACACTATGTTCTATCAAATCTTTAAAAAATAACTACAGTCCAAACACAGCAGATAGACCTTTCTCTCCCATAGTCATTCTAATGTACTGGTTTACATGAAGACATATACAACTGAGGATGCATGGACTGACTTCACAGTCCCATTGGAAACATAAGATGGTGGTTCTTTATTGGGTCTAATTTTCATAACAAATAATGTTAATCTTTTGTCATCCAATTGCTGTAGCAAACTGGGAAAGTACTTCTGTGTGATTGATTCATTAATGGAATAGACAAGCATTTCTTCCCCAAGGTAAAGTATATTAAATCAGAAAACTAAGGAGTGTGTGTGCGTGTGTGTGAGAGAGTGTGTGTGTGTGCATGTGTGTGTTGATTACATACACTGCCATTGGCACCTCTTTGGAGAAGGCAGTCCAATGGGAAACCAGCTATTGAGCAGGGCTAGATTTCTCACCAAAGGGAGGCTTGATCTTTGATTGGGCTTTCTAGTTTAAGTAACTCTGAGAAGCAGGTTGAGTTCACTTTATGGAGTATCAGGGGATAGAGTTATACAAGAATCTTGACATTTCACTCTCTTGCCCCATTCAGGATTATCCATCACATGGAGAGTTCAATGGAAATTGTTTTCTACCAACATTAAAAGTTATTTGGGAGCTTTTAAGAGACAGCGAATATATTTCTTTAAGAGAACTTTATTTGCTTGTTTAAGAGAGCTGCACTTTATATATAGTGCTGATATAAACTGGTGCACAGGATCCTCTAAAACTGTTTATATCCACAGTAAAATACATTTTTGTGATACTCATACAACAGAGTTAGTCCGGAGCCAAAGGGCTTTGTGAACTCTGCTTATCTCCCCGCTTATGTGGCTGTTACTCAGTTATGTCCTGGGCCTCCCTGTCTACCCAGCATGGTCTCAGACTCCAGTTTCCTGGTTCCACAGAGATGTCTTTACTTACTCACTTCTCTAAGATGCCTGAAAATTCTGTTTTAGGCAGTCTTGGAAGGCCAGACCCATAAGCCCACAGCCCAGCTCCTGTTAGTGCCTCCTCTGAGTTACCTGAGGCTTTCTTTTTTAATATGTACAATTACTCATCTTTTAAAACATTTTTTTTCAATTCTCCATCTTTTTCCTGGCATGTATAGTCTAGTACTTTGGTAACTTCTTGTGCAAAGACATCTCATCCCTGGCATATTTCTCTGACAATTTCACTATGTAAAAGATGGTATGGTCCCTAACTGATACTTGTTACAGTCTAGTTGACTTAATGGTGAATGATTTCAATTACATGGCAGCTAAATAAGAGTTAAAAAACAGTCAACTAGAAATCACCCAGACCAACTTTCTCACTTATGGATGGGAAATTTTAGGCAAAGAAAATGATTTGCTTGTGATGGAACAACTAGAATTTCAATCTCATAGTCCTTCAGCAAATGTCTGAAGTTGTGTCATGTGAAAAAATGGTAGGTTTCGGGCCTCCCCGGTGGCGCAGTGGTTGAGCGCTGGGTTGCGAAGCTGCCTGCGGCCTCTGCGGCACCAGTTCGATCCCTGGCTGCTCCCCGGCCATCGGAGGAGGGTCCCACATGGTGTGCAGACCTCTCCTGCCGCGCACTGCTCCCCTCAGCAGTGTACTTCGGTCCTTCTGCCTGCTCTGCTCCCCGCTCTGGCTCTGGTGAATTCTCTCACCCTCCCGCGCTTCTGACTGTATCCAGTGCATGTATAAACAAAACAAACAAACAAATAAATAAATAAAACATGCCTCTATAAAAAAATATATATATATTAAAAAAAATGGTAGGTTTCATTTTGTTGGAAATAATGTCAGATTAGACTTTACTGGGTCAGAATTCAGACTAGAACCAATGGATAGAAGTCACAAGGAAGCAGAGACACATTTTGAGTATAAGTAAGAAAGAAAATTAGAATTCTAAAAATTAGAATTGAAATATGCTTCTCAAGCAGGCAGTTGTCTATCGTTGGACTATTAGACACATTAGAACAGAAAAAAGAGATGATCACTTGTCAGAGATGAGAAGAGGTTCCTTAGCTGGAATTATAAGTATGATGACCTCTCTCCTTTATTTCAATTCTGAGGATCTAAGTGTTGCAATGTGCAGCACTAATTCTGGTGGGCCTGAACTAATAATGACCTTACATTCCAACGCATAAGCAGTTACAGCACTTAAATCCCACCCCAACTATACTACAGCTTGCCTCTGCTGCCTTGAATGAGCTGTGAATCATCAAGTCAATCTTCCTTTTCCACCAAGAGTAACGATCTAGGGAAAGGAAGGGAAATGAGAAAAGCTTAAAAGATTTCCCAGAGTGTGGATCAAGGTGTAAGCAGGAGTTTTTAAAGAGAACATTCATATTAAGTGGTGCATTTGTAAGGAAAAGCAGAAAGTTGCAGTTTTTGTTACTTGTCTATAAACAGAGAGCTTAAGTAGACAATAAGAAAGCTATCCTGAGATAGAAAACTTAGAAGCAATCAGAAGTTCGGGGGGAAAAAAAGGAAAAGAAAAAAATTAAGCTTTCAGAAGAGTTAAGGCCATTTTGGCTGAGCTCCAATTCACAAATTCAGTACAAATCTATAAAACCCTTCTAAGCAAATCTGAGAATCTGAGAGGAACAGTTCTAAAAGGGGCTATTTTTGTGTACCTATCAATTTCCATTCAAATCAATGTGAGTTTCTAATACATGGAGGACTGCATGCCATTGTAGTTCTAGTCCAGGGTCCAAAAGTCTATCTAATGATAATCACTTTCAGAGCTCAATCACTGTCACTACTTGTCAGATTTCATATTTCACGGTTTCCATATCAAAATGACGTTTTGAGAGTAGGACACAATAATTGAATTTGAGAATTAAAAGAAATGTTAAAACATGCTTTCTTACCCAAAGTATTTTACAAAACAGAGAAAAGAAAAAGTATTCCCTTAGAGGTCCCAGGTTTGTGAGAGAAGAAACAGAATGGAAAGAATATTAAAAAGAAACCAAGCCACAGCGATGACTGCTGAAGGAAGAGAAAAAAAGAAGAGGGCACTCATCTCTAAAAGGTAACTGGGGAATGCTACTGGAGACATAGTCTCATTAATAAAAAGAAAAGATCAGGGATTTGAAAACTTCACTCGTCAAGTGGCACAAATATACTAAAATATTGTTCTACTCTTCTCTGAAAAAATCTAAATGGAAGAAACTGAAAAAAAGTACCTTTCTTATTAAAAAAAAACCCCTGATTTTTATGAAGACTCTAATAAGAATCTTGCATTTGAAAGGGACCTTAGAGATAGTAGAATCCAACATACCTCTTTGAAAAGATAAAGATACTTAATCCCAGAGGTGTGAGTCACTTGCTTGCTGTCATTTAGCAAAAGAACTTTAATCCAAATTTCCCAGGCCGGAGTCCTTTCTATTATACTTTGCAACCTTGAAATTAGGAGAGTGGGGATAAGAATTGTACTCTTGCCTAGGAGAACTAGGAGAGGGAAAATGCCATATGAAACATCCATGGAGAGTTAAGCAGTTGTTTGTCATGCTTAATACATGGTGACAGACTCAACAAATTGAGTCCTCTCTTCCTTTCATGTCCTACATAGGAGTTAACAAATTTTGTGTACTCAATACATATTAAGCCTTCAACTGCTTCAAAGTGCAACAAGACCTTAAACATATTTCTAAAGCCCCCAGCACCAACGAATTTGTAGTTTTATAAATATCATGGTGAACAAGAAATGCTGTCTTGTCACATTCAAGCCAAATAACAGCTGGACTTTAAAAATAAAATTTTGAAGGCATTTGCCTTTTATATTTTTAATTTCTGTTTTCCTGGATTATGGTTTTGTCATTTGATTTTGATGAGTGGTTAATATACATGCACAGCTGCCTCTTTTGGTGACCTTTCCCTTGCTGCCTCCATGCTCAGAGCTACGAAGCAGGTCTATAAGTTGCTTACTAAGTGATATTGGCATTTTCATGACTGGCAGACATTTTCCTGGGTGGCCTGGCCTCATCTCCTAGGTTGATTTTTTTAAGTCATTTCAGAAGCCACAGGAGGGTAGACTGGAAGTAAAAGGAGGGCAAAGCCCCTTAAAATTGCTGTTGTGCATTATTCACAATAGCCAAGACATGGAAACAACCTGAATGTTCGACACCAATGGATGAATGGATAAAGAGATAATCTATTCAATGGAAATATTATTTGGGAATATAAAAATTCTGCCATTTGCAACCATATGGATAGAGCTCAAAGGCATTGTGCTAAGTAAAATAAGTCAGAGAAAGAAATACTATATGATCTCCTTAAATGTGGAATCTAAAAAGGAGAACTCATAGAAACAGAGAGTAGAATGGTGGTTACCAGGGACAGCTGTGTTTGCATTTCATTTATAATCAGTCTTCCTTTACTAGACTTTAAACTCCAAGGGCCAGGAGCATATTTATTTTGCTTCCCCTGGTTTATCCAATGTCTAATTCAGATACTGACACACAGTAGGCGCTCAAGAAATATTTGCTAGTTAGTTTGTTTAGACCACAGACCAACTGTAAAGTCTTCACAGTTAAGTTCTTCTCTGAAGGAGTGAATACAATTTCAAATTATTTTTTATTTCAGTAGCTTCTTCATCTTACCATTAAGGGAAATATGAAAGCACCCAGTAGAGAAAGTATTATGTGTACCTATTATCTATTCTGACTTTAATATGAACTGTAACTCCAGCAGGCTTTGCAATCAGCTCACACTTGAGCAGATGCCAGGAAATAGCCTGAAGTCAGCAGAAGGCCGCTACCCATCCCAGCCGTCCTCACAAAGGCACTGGCTTCTGTGGATTTTAGAGCAGGTAACTTGACTCCATTCATGAACTCACAGTCCCCCAAAAGCACATGAGGTCTCAATGGCAACTCTGGGCAAGCTTCTGAAGGAAGGCTTTCACACGCTCCTTAAGCTCCTGGGCCACTATAACCCTTCTACTATTACACTCATCAGGCATTGCTGCTATGTGTGACAGAGAAACACGAGCGCTGGTAGATGGCATGACTTGCTATATTTAGGGGAAAGGAAATGGGCCATACTGAAGAAGGTCACAGGAGTTTGTTCAGAAAAATGAAGGCACCACAGATTTGTCCATGTACACAGGGGCTACAACACAGTCCTTAAGAACTTAGGTTCTGGAACCAGCCTGCCTGGGATCAACTCTCAACTGTACTCTTGCTAGCTATGTAACCTGTCACAAGCTACTTAATGGCTCTCAGCCTTCATTTTATTATCTGTAAAATGGAAAAAAAATACCTTCTTTACAAAGTTGTTTAAATTGTTGAAATGAAAAAAAAATGGGTGTCAAAAACTTAGTATATTCTGTGGCAAAGAAGTGCTTGATATATGTTTGTCCACAAAGCAAAGTAACCAGGAAATTAGTTTGACTTCAGATACTCTGGATACTAAATGGAATTTCCAAAGGTATTTCTATACAATATGTTTTTCTACAGTTAAGCTTTTTTATATTTTCCTTTTGCAATGGCTAATAACTATGATCATGGCTTTTAACTTTCCAAGCACATTATATCATTAACCACATTATTAGCATTTCTGGGAGGCAAGTGACTGTTTTATAGCCACTATATAGTTAAGAAACCAAATGAAGAAGGATGAGAGACAGATTAAGAAAACCCAACTAATACAAGGATAAGGTGTAACTTGTAGTCTGTGGGGAAAATGAAGAGACTGAATACTCCACAGCGATGAGACATTGCATTTCATGGTTTATGGTCAAAGTTTTAGATACTCTACAGTACAGTCTTCCAACAAAATTGAGATGGGTGAGGTCTGCATAAAGTACCTCCATCCTCACCAGTGGAAAAACCAGTACTTCTAAGGGCCTGTACAAATATCACTGTCAATATGTCTTCTGCACACATTCTTCATGTGTATAGAGTATATTTCTGGTTTTGAGTCTTATCCCCCCCTGATTCCTTCTCTGTCTCCCTCTAGCTCTTTCTCTCTCCTCCCTTCTCCTCCTTTCCTTCCTCCTGCTCCTGTCCCAATAAGAATATATTTTAACACCTTGTTCTCGGCACAATCATTAAGCATTAGTCTCTTGCATCAGTATGAAAATTCTGCCTTTTGGAAACTCTCTGAAGTGCTTCCTAGTGGCTGATACACCCATCTCTTACTGCTCGTGCCTGGGTTTTCTGAACTGCCCAAGCAATCATTAGAACCCAGGAGCAGTTCAGATGCTGCTATGAAATGTCTTCATGTGTTTTCAAGGATTTAGAGTTCTGGAAGAAAATCTGCCAGCGAAAGGGATAATAGTAAGATTTTCCCCTCCAGCAAAAGAAGGACCTTAGCTGGGACCCAACATGGGTGAAGTATTGTGTTACTCTGAAGAGAACAAATTAATCTTCCCTGACTGGTGGGAGGGATTCTGCCAAAGGAACAGCTAACGGGAAAACCAGTCCCTACTCTGTGATGACACAGTAAATAACCAGGCAACATTACTACTGAAGTGCTGACCTAACTCATAAATTGTACCCAGCCTCTGGGGAGCAATTTCTGCTGATTTGCTGCTTGTGCATTTAAAACAAACAAACAAAAAGGGAAGAGGAGCAGACAGGCATTGATAGTGCTGTGGGTAAACACACTGAGAGTGAAGCTGGTCTTTCAAAAGACTTCAGTAATGGTAAGTGCCCAGACACAGCCTGGGCCTTGCCCAAGAAATCATTAATTTTATGCTAAATCTGCAGTAAACCATAATTTAATCCCCCAAATGGTGTGATCTAAGAATCACTTGAAGTTTTAAAAATATGCCCTTTTGTATGTTTGTCCTTCTTGAACAAGAATGCAGTGAGGTGGGTAAAACAGAGAATTTTGTTGTTCATCAGAATGCACAGGGATTTTTTAATTTTAAAACTTAGAAATGGGGTCTTGAAGTACGTATACTGCTATGTGTTCAGGAACACAGGATTTAGCTGCTTCTCAAAGTCCTTAACCATAGTTTATAATGAAGACTAACATTTCCTGTACTTTGCAAAGAAAATCAATCTGATGGTTCTTAAAAAAGACCATAAAGATTCTATATCTAACTCAGACACAGCTTCAAAACACACAGTGAGGCAGAAAAGAGGCACAGAAAGGCCACTCACCCTCTGCATCTTCTGGCCGAGTAAGGTCGATGACACCTGGGCCCAGCTTTCCATCTTCACTTGATTTTCCTGTTAACTGGGGCCCCAAATTCTCAAAGCGTGTTCTTTCCTACAGAAAAGAATAAACAGAGGCTTATTCTAGCTTCCAAAGTAGCCATTTCTTCCTCCCAGCTTCTGTGGTGCATAATGGGCAAAACTTAAATTCAGACATCATTTGTGACCAACTAGGGCTCAGAAAATCTTTCAGGAAGATTCTGCTGAAGCCCTATTGTGGGCACTGACAGTGCTGACAGCACCTAAACCACAGCATCTGTAAGGAAAAGAAACCCGTGACACAAACCTGCCAGGGCTTCTGCCTGTTGGATTTGATCCAATCATCTAAGTGTCATACAACTGAGAAGTTTTAACCAAATGTGCAAACCTAGAAAGGTAGTTGCCATTTAAATATATTGCCAACTTTAATGGGAGAAGAGTTTTCCCATTTAGAGATCACGATTTGCATTGTTATTCCTGGGAAAACACGTCAGAATTTTATGCAAGAGGATTTCATAAACAAGTATTTCAAAGCAGGAAGGCTATAGGATGACATTGATATTATTATTTTGCCTAAAAGTTTCCACTGTAACTTTCTAGGAAGTGAAAAGGTAAAAATTACTTCTGGCCAGCCATCAAATCAGGAAAGTTAAGTACCCCTGCTGATATAGGAGGGAAACCCAAAGATATTTGACTTATTCACCAGTTCTTCTAGGAGCAGGAGTCTGAATCATCCCCATGAACTCTCCCTCCGCAGCTCAGGATCAGTAGCAGAAGGCCCACTGACCATCATTAATAAGTGTTCTTGTCTGCAGAACCACATAGCCTGTCTCCTTCTTGCCTCCTTGCTACTCTCCAGACTCAAACTTGGCTTTGTATTGTGCCTATGAATGAATGAAACCTTGTTGTTCATTACTATGAAACAATATTAAATGTCATGTCAGCTTGAATTTACAGACATGAAATAGCAGCTTCCAGCTTCGGGAATGGTTTCTGCATGTTATACTTAATGCATTATGCAGCAGCAGAGTGCTGATTGCTGTTCAGTCTATTGTTCAATGACCTAGTTCTGTACTGAGCATGTTCGGCATTAGATGGAAATACTCTCAGTGTTCTCTTCTGTAAGATGTTTAGAAACTTGGAAATATTCTTAAAGAGCAAACATACAATTACTTGATAGAGGCTGTGTCTCATTTGTACAGTCTCACTACATTTGTGCTTTCCAATATGATTATTTTTGAATATCATTATATTTCTATAATTAATTCCCATCAGTCAAATTGTGCAGGAAGTCTTCTAGTTCCCCTTCATCATGGAATATGTTGAAATCGTGTTGGAAGAAAATACAGCATAAACCTTGCTTTAATCTAGCACCATTCTATGAAAGATTTGCAACAAAATTATAATCATGAATTCCCCTGACTGGGTAATACCAAATAGTTACCATAATGGTATGTGAGGAAACCTCTGAAATATGACACTTATAAAAAACAGAATGGAAATAAAAAGCAAATTAGGTATGGTTCCCCAATATCGTCTTATGTGAAAACACTGCTGCACGAGAACAAATTAACCCAGATGCAGGCCACAACATTGAAAAGCAACCACAAGCCATGTGGGAGTTTCACACATGGGGCGGGGTTGTGGGGGGGACAGCTGCTTTTAATCAAACAATTTCTATTTTTGAGTAGCACTTTTGGTTGTCATGATGTAAAGAAAAGGAATTAAAGTAAAGATGAGTAGTACAGGGAAAGCAAAATATTCAACCTTTGTTTTTATCACATTGTTTCGCCTTTCAAATATTTGCATGTGAATACATTCCCTATGTTAAATGCAAAAGGAGTTTTGATGTGACACCTGCAATCTTCTTGGAAGAGCAACCTTTAACTGTATTTTCATGGGGGGAAAAACAACTTTCTCTGAAAATCAACAGACCGTGTTACCTATCAATATGCATATTTCAAGTATCTTTCTAGTCATTCATTCTCTTTGATTTTACCGGAAAATATTCTCAGTAAAAAAAAAAAAGTTCCTGAAAGAATATCAATATTTTGACAAGGAAGGAGAAGAGGGAAAATTACATGCCATGGTTTGTAAAATCCTAAGACAACAAAGCTTACATGATGATAATATCTTTTCTTTTATAAAAGATGAAGTGCACTCACAATTCAGTAGTATCAGCTTGTTTTTAATCATAACAAAAAACATTCAGAACATTCAACAACACATTCACAGTGTCTTTGAAGTCATACATTTTTTTGACTTCATTGAAAAAAAATCCTTCTGCAGAGATACTTTCCTTATAAAATATCAATATTTTGACAGAGTAGAAGTCAGGGAAGAATATCCTACGAAAGAAACACTTGCTAAATAGGCAGAAATAAATCCAAGGATATAAATTGTTTTGGGTAGTACATTTTGGATTTGGTAATATGAAGCACTTGTGTTTGAGATTAAAGATGGACCCTGCAAAATCATGCCCTTTCATATGAATTTTCTACCTAGTCTCCCAGAAGATTTCCTTCTTCTCTTCAAAGAATAGCTCAGAATATTTATTTCCCAGCCACATAACCATAAGATAAGAGGGCCTGATGTCTACAAGTCAGATCTGGGCAGCTGAGCTAAGCAAAGATTTTACCAGTGAGGTTCAACACGGGCTGCATAAACACAGGATGTGGACAGGGGCTTAAAGAGAAGTTCAAAGACACTTTAGTTCCAAAAGACTTCAACTTCTGGCCATTGAGTGTCAACGGGTATGCCCCTGTATGTAACAAATACAGACTGTGGGTGGTGGCAAGGTCTTAACTCAAAATGTTTCCACTTACTTGAGCTAGCTCTTCCAAAATACATAGCTCCCAAGTAAGATATATTGGAACAAAATATCTCAACCATAGCCTGATCTCAACACCCCCTTCAAGAAAATTTCCCCATCTACATGTTGACAGTGAAATGTTTATTTTACATGCAGTGATGTGATCAGATGCTTTAACTCATGAGATTGTCAGTCACAAACATGCAAGCAACATAAAAGTTATTGAACACAATTAAAGTCAACTCTGCTGTGGTATAGCACTGTTGGCTCTCTAAGTGCTTTGAAATGATGATGTATGAGGTAGATGTTGCATATTAAATAAAGATATTTAAATGATAAAGCCCCCTTTAGTGAGAGCTGATGAATGTTAAATGTTACAAGCCACAAGACGGTGGCATCCATCATCTTCACATATTATCGGAGTCAATGATGGGGCAGCCTCACTGGTGACAGATAGACTGCTGCATTATTATCCCTTATTTCCAGAGTCACTGAACAAACCATTCAACTCCTCAGGCATTATTTTTAACTTTGCATTGAATTAGCAACTTTTTCCTCCCTACCAAGGCAAGATGGATTGATTTTTGTCTTTGCATCAGTGGAGAGAGAGAATGGATTTGAGGTAACTAAAGGAGAAGAGGTTTGTTTTCATCTAGGGGGAAAAAAAATCAACTTCCTCTTACTGGCAACAAATGTAAAATTGTGATATGGGGAAAGAACAGCAATGAAACAGTAAGCACACAATAATGGCTTTTCTTTGCACTTAGATAAAAGCTGAATTTTTGATGTGCACAGTATATTTTAATAAAATTTTATATACTATGTTTTATACACTTATTGGCTATTCCATAATAATGTGTGTGCTAACAGTAAAATTGCTCTTAAATTTATGTGTGTTATTTATATGTTCCCACGTAACAATGCTTTTTGTTGTAAAAAATATTCTGTTTATTAATGTAACTTTACAACCACTGCATCCAAGATCCGTGGTAAATTAATGACATTTTTATTATTTTATAGTGTCATTAAATTTTTACTGATCACTCCATCAAACAGAGGCAGTAAAGACCATAATGTAAACTGGGACACTTAGATCAGGCAGCAGGAAGACATTCCATATAGTCTGAAGAAAACTGCTAGCAATAAATGATATTTATACCATCTTTAAGCATGTGAGAATACTTGGATAAGTTTGGCAAAACTGTTTCAGTAGTAGAGTGGATTGTGTACTTAAATAACAGTTTGCTTGCAGTGAGACAAGTCTTTTTCAAACCATATGCAAGATGACTGACTGCAGCCATCTCCCGAAAAACAGCACATGAAATGTAATGATGTACTGGGCACCTTCCCTTCTGGGTTACCAAAACTGACCAGCCTATACCATGTCACAGATTATTTCAACACGATCCCCTTTCCACACACTGACGTGGAAAATGGTACCTACTGAGAGAGGTTTTTTGTTTGTTGCTTTACTAACAAATATATTTCATTTGACAGGTATTCACGACTGGACAATGATGTGATGTATTTTATTCCAATAGTCTAAATGAGAGGTATTTTACCAATCTTTAGTCAAAGCCTTTTTCTAAAGAATGTCTGTCACCGAACATACACCCAAGGGGTCATTAGCCATATTTCAGTTTAAATGTGTAAAAAAAAAAAATCTCCTGTTACTTTCACATATAAAATACGTTGTAACATTATTATTAGGTTACTCTACACTGGCTCTCAAATATTCCACTTATAGGATATTTGTGTATGCATTTTATACAAATACATACACATTTTATATAGATATATGATAGTAAATAGAAATTTCCACGCTCATGTAATCACAAATTTAAAACGACCCATCTCCTAAGTGGAATTTTGGCATGAATCTTTTTAAGTAACTAAGAATTTTGTTGTTATATCTTATAATACACATTTAAATATTAAAGAGTTTAAAACATCTTTCAAATGTGTAATAACAAGGAATTTTGCAGGAAAAGTTAATACTACAGCGCCACCAGTCATGTATCTGTGTATTCCTGAAGCACAGTTTTCTTTTTTTTTTTTAATGTTTTCAATTTTATTAGTTTTTTTTTTTCTTTTTAAGAGGCATGTTTTATTTATTTATTTGTTTGTTTGTTTTGTTTATACATGCACTGGGTACAGTCAGAAGCGCGGGAGGGTGAGAGAATTCACCAGAGCCAGAGTGGGGAGCAGAGCAGGCAGAAGGACCGAAGTACACTGCTGAGGGGAGCAGCGGGCGGCAGGAGAGGTCTGTGCGCCATGAGGGACCCTCCTCCGGTGGCCGGGGAGCAGCCGGGGATCGAACCGGCGCCGCAGAGGCTGTGGGCAGCTTTGCAGCCCAGTGCTCAACCACTGCACCACCGGGGAGACCCCTGAAGCACAATTTTCTAAGAGAAATAACAAATATATGCATTATGAATGGGGATTTTCTCCAAAGTGATACGATATTCTGAAATATTATCTATCCTTAAAGTTTCAACATCTCAGTTACTGAGCACAACCCAAAAGAAGTCTTGTTCCATCTTAGCTGTAAGCATTAGTGTCTCTCTAGTCCAGGAAAATACTTTCCTAAACTAAAAATGAAGATTTTCCTGCAAAAGCAGCTGTCCCCTTACCTAACTTCCCTTCCTCTCCTCTGTTCATGCCAAAACTTACTGGTCAGTACTATTTGTCTCACTGTTTTTCTTGCCCTCCTATGCTGTTCCCCATTCAGGTTGGCTGATTCTTTCACAAAGCCTCTTGCAATGGCCCCTTCCCTCCATTCCTTTCTGTCAAGTCACCACTAATGCCCTGCACTCCTAGGTCACCTCAAAAGCCTCCTTTCTGGTCTGCATCATCTGTGACACTGCCCTCCCAGTCTTTCATACTCCTCACAGGGATCTATTTCATGTCATAGACTTAAAACCTTCCGTGGCTTACTGTTTTTTTATTGCATTTCATTAATCCTTCTGCTTTGCTTTCATACTCCCAGGTCTTTTTAAATTTGATTTCCTTCAACTCTCCCATTGTATGTCTTCTGCTCAGAGTAGATAGTAATTTGACTTTCCATAATAATTTCATGCTCATGCCTGCTTCCTCTTCCTTGTGGCTGCTAGAGTATTGTTCCCTTCTTCTTTGCCATGTCCTAGTCATATTGAAAAGCCCAAGTTGTCCATCTGACTACCTTATGATACACAGACATGCTTAGTTCCCTATAAAATTAGCCCCTATCCATTCACTGTGTTAAAGAATTGAAATCAACAAGCAACTACAAACCAGAGACACACTATGGGGGGGGGGACAGGGAGAGGAGGGATTGGGGTCAAAATAAAGGGGGTGCAATTGTATGGGGAATATAAAAAAATAAATCTTAAAAAAAAGAATAGAACTTAGGTCTGTATGCACCCCCCAGACTCCATCAATATCAACAAATGATTTTTCAAGCCAGGGATTGCCTCTACTCTCTTTCTATATATCTAATTCAGAATTCAGTATTAGTGTCCATAAATACTTGCAGATTGTTACAAGGCCATATATTTTATTTACCCACTTAAGTAAAAAACACCCTTTATAAGAGAGCTCCAATAGTAGCAAAAGCTACTAATTTTCCAATATTTCAAGTTTGTGAAAGATGTTTCTGCTCAGCATTCCATGCAGAATTGGTGACAATTCTGGGCAGTAATAATCAAAACACAAAAATACAGAAAAATATCTTAAATATTTTATGAAAGAGAGAAGTAAGCAATTTTAGAACATAATAGAAGAATACAATTTGATTATATAACATTATGAAAAAGAGGTTCTGAATCTAACTTGAACTTCTGCAGCTTAACACTTGTTTGTATCTTTGTAATTTCTACAAAACATTGGCAAAAAAGAATACAACCCACCACAGATGCTTCGCTTAAAAAACAGAACACATTTTCAAAAAAAAAAAAAAAAATCAGCAGGTCAATGTTCAGCATAATGTTGAAAGAGAGTGTGTGTCCTAACTCTGGAAGACTTGCTCTAATTCCTTGCTTTGAACATATCTTGCCATGATGTGGTTTTCAAGAAATCCTACTTAAGCACACATTTGGTTTCCTTTTTAACAAGTTCTAACACCTTATAAGCCTTCATATTATATCCTTTGTTATGCATTTAGTAATTTATTGAAGGATCAAAAATATAAGCTTTACACTAGAAACTATATCAATTTTAAAAAGATGATTCTCTTTTGGAAGGAGTATTGTGGAGGCCCTGGGAGTTAGGTTCACAGTGCTATTTTGATGACCCCAGACATTATTGAGCCTCATTATTAAAGAGTATTTTGTCAGCTAAAACTATTAATTTGTCTAGCTTTTAATGTTCTTTTAATACAAAAACTGTGCTATGAACTCATGAATTAGTTAAGGCCTAAGTTTTCCAACCGCGTTTGCTGCCATAGCATAAATACACCCACGGGGTTAAAGCAGGAGAGATTGTCACTTTCTGATCATATACAATGTGCAAAGTTCTTTCCAAAGCATATCCTTTAACTCTCAAACCAATACTACAAGAAAAATTTTATTATTGCTATCAGTATTACAAGAGAAGAAGGTGAGGCTAAAAAGGATTTTTTATATTTTATTTAAGTCACTTAACCAAAATTTAGATAGGTATTTGTGCTGAGGTGAATTCAGAATCATAACTCTACAACTTAATTACCATGTGATTTCTCTGAGCCTGTTTCTTCATTTGTAAAATGGATCAGCAAATGCTCATGCTGTAGGTTTGTGATGATTAAATAAGAGATTATATGTGTGAGTGTTTTGCAAAAATAAAGCAACTCATAAAATACCCATTTCTGTTAAAGATATTATTTAGTGTTTGCTAAATATTTCAAAGCTAAATACTTATGAAGATTGTGTCCTGATCTAAAGTCCAATCTCTAGTCTCCTATATCAACAACAGGGACTCCAAAACGAAAGCTGCTTTTCTTTTTGTTGTGGCTGCTAAGCATCTCAGAACTAAACTTAAATCTCAACTTAAGTAACCATGGAGTTGCCTGAATCCTGCTATTCTCTATCTGTAAGTCCTCAAATGTTGCCTATCACTTGTATGAGGAGAACCAAACCTCTCTGTACAATTTGTATAACCTTTTATGATCTGATTTCTATTTCCCTCATTAGCTTCCTTCCCGTTTGTATCCCCTCTTCCAATAAGATTGAGTTTCTTGGAGTTTCCTTTAAAAGTGATGGTATTTTAGGTCCTTGTGTATTTTTCATATACCATTCCTCTTTTCTAGAATGCCTTTCCTTTGCTGATGACATATAATTAGTCCTTCCTAAATTTAAGTATTTCTTCTGCACAAAATCCTTTGTTAGCTGCCTTCTATCCTCTCCAGGCAGAAGTTATCACCCCTCTTTTGTTCTGCCACTATGCCATGTTTATGCAAATATGTAGTACAATTATTGGTTTACAGATCTATTTACATGTCTCCCCTACTTACTCTGTAAGATGCAGTGTCCATGTCTTATTATCTTTACATCATAAATGCCTTTTATTTCCTCGCAATTTTGGCACATGCTAGATACCTTCATGGCTAAATCTTGATAATCTGATAAAATTATTTCCTCTTTTTTATCTTAATTTAGTTTTAAGTGAAAGTAAATGGCCAAATCTTTTTTGAAAGTGAGATATAGATGATTAAAAGGTAGGTAAATACAAAGGAAAATATTTAAGTTGAATGATGGAGTAGTTCCTGGTCAGGGTTGGCCTAGTACTGAGATACAGGAAGTCTACCTAGTTATTATTATTTCAAAGGACTCAGCAAAAAGAATCTTTCCTAGAGTCTTGACCACAACCACCACTCAAATATTCTTATGTACTCAGTGCTTCGCAAACCATCATTAGCATTCACTCTTTGAATTATGTTATTCTTTCGTGAAAGGAAAACAGAACAAAGTATGTAAATTTCAGAGAAATTTAGAACATCCAGAGAAACAATACCTCTAGAAAAGCTAAGGATGAGACCATATAAACAGAGACATAAAGCATTTGATCAAGGGATTCCATATTTACTGTAATCTCAAAGAAAATAATTTTACAAGAGTTTGGAAATACCCAGTCTTAGATGTTTACATATATCTTTGTACATCATGTTTATGCAATGAACTGTGTCCTCTTAAATTCCTATGCTGAAGCTCTAACCCAAGTACCTTAAAATGTGATTGTGTTGAAGACAAGGCCTTTAAAGATGTGATTAAGTTAAAATCAGACCTTGAGTATGGGCCCTAATCCAACCTACTGGTGTCCTTAAAAAAAAAAAAAAAAAAAGGATGCAATTGGGTCATATGGGGAAGCATCTGGGATGTGTTCTCACAGAGGAAAAAATGCGAGAGGACACGGAGAAGTTTGCAAGGCAAGGAGAAAGACTCAGTAGACACCAATCCTACTAGCACCTTAATCTTTGAATTCTAGTCTTCAGAGTCGTGAGAGAAAAATATTCTACTGTTTAAGTCACCAAGTCTGTGGTATTTTGTTGTGGAAGCTCTGGAAAACTAACACAATGGCCAACTTCTTTCTCTTGTGTTATGAAACAGCCTCTTACCCCTATCAAAAAAATATCAAATAATAAAGCAATACATTTTAGATAGGAGGCCCTATTCATCTCCAAAACAGTTGTCTGAAAGCTTGCCATTAGAATATAGTAATAGGCCCTCCCTAGTGGTGCAAAGGGTTAAGCACTGCACTATGAAGCAATCCAAAGCCTCTGCGGACAAGTTCAATTCCTGGCCAGCCAAGGAGCAACTCACATGGCGAAGCAGACCTCTCCTGTCTCACCCACTGCTCCCCTCAGCAGTGTATTTCAGTTAGTCTGCCTGTTATGTTCCCCACTCTGTCTCTGGTGAGTCCACTCACCCCCTGCATCTCTGGCCTGTGCCCCAGGTCTTGTATGCATAAATAAATAAATCTTTAAAAAAAAACCAACCAAACAAACAAACAAACAAAAAGAATATAGTAATGGTTCATCTGTGGACAACTCTGTCTATCTATCTGTCTATCTATCTGTCTGTCTGTCTGTCTACCTACCTATCTATCTATATATGATTCATTAAAAGAGAAAGCTCTTTCAAGGGAAGGAAGACTTGTAATTCTGAAGAAAAGTTTTCAGAAGACTCACTTGAGGTATGACATAGAATCAATAAAGACTGACATAGTTGTTTAGATCATCTTTTAGGATGTTGATACATGTTGATGGATTCCAAGCTCGTTGGGGGAGGGAAAGTGTCTCCTGATCCTTTCCATTTCCAACTAGAACTGAGCCCTGTAAAAACCCAAAAGAAACTCATGCCTGCTGAAGGCTGAAATGAATGAATGTCTGCAGAGCTTCTTGTGGGTATGTTTTATGGAGTTTTCAAAAACATTTTCAAAAGATGTACAACAAGTCAACAAGTTTCCCTCAAGATTTGAAAAGTATACCAAACTATGCAAGTTTTCTCTCCACATCACTGGCAAGGATAATATCCTGTATATCTCTTATAATATACACTTAGACTTTTGTCACTAACCCTCAGAAGATAAATGATAAACCAGCATTAACTCTGAAAGTATGAGACTGTCTTAGACTTGGGAGTCACTAAGTTAAATTAGTTTCATCGGGATTATAGTGCTTACTGAACCCCTTTAACCAAATGCTTTTCGTCTCATTCATATGGTTTTAATATGGCTTTAACCAATTGTAAGGTTATTTATAAGTTTGCAACTCCCAACTAGAGTTATAAAGTGTTCAGATTTAAGCAAATCCAGTTGTGTGGCAGCCCAACGCCTACTTATATGTGGTTTCAAACTTTCTATTCATGTACAGAGGCATGATGTATATTTGTTCCTGAATATTCTCTGATTAACTATTTGTTTCAGTAATAAGGTCACCAAAAGTTTCATTATAAAATTATTTGAATGCCTATTAAAACTGAATATGATTTTAAAAACTAGAGAATTCTATCTCCACTTAGCCTCAAATATAATTTTGTTATTCTAACATTTGTCATATGAACAAAGAATGTCAGTCATAATAAAATTAATGACCAGTTAAGCAAATGTCTTTGCCTAAAAAGTAATCTTGGGAATTCTATTTGTTTAAAAGCTAGGTACTTGATTTCAGATAACTATTTAATTTACAATGTGTACTTTTAAATGATTCCGGAAACACAGGTGCAGTTTATTCAAGTTGAAGACATCAAAGCTACATAAACCAAGAATTAATAGTTTCTTCAAAAATATACCTTCCATTTAAATTTTAACTAGAAAACTGAAAAATTTGAGATTTTTTTCTTAGAAACATAAATACAAAAAAGGAAAAAAATGTGAGGTATTGCCAGCATGCATTTAGTTTTAATTTATGAGATCTATAAATATCACATTTCCTAAGAGATTTTCCTATAATTTAAAGAAATATGTGTGCTACAAAAATAACATATATCTTTAAAAAAAAAAAAACACAGGGGCATGAGAAAGTTTTAGAGAAAATGTAAAGGTCTCTTCATTCAGAGAACACAGAGACCAAGGAGACTAGGATACTTACCTAAAGTCTGCATTCTGCAGTGACAGATCCAGAATATGCCTCTTAGCCTCCAGATTCTGTCCCATGCTCCTTCACTGAACTACTCTGCATCATATGTGCTCTTGATAAACTACGCTGGTCCCTGGTTACTTCAGCTGGAAAGTAGGAACTGAACTAACTGATCTCCATGGCTCTTTCCCTGCACTACCACAGGCACTAGACTAGTAAAATCACTTTTCCAAGTCATATGAAGTTCTGAGCAGTTATTCATATTCTTAAGGAAATCACTCAAAGATAATTCATTTGTCAAGGAAGCCTATCAAACTATGACCACACTTAACCAAAAAACATTTATTTGCTACTTCAGAAACTTCATAATCACCACAGGTAAATGTGACAGAAGGGAAGGGACAGAAAGGCAGGGGAAGGCAAAGGAGAGGTGGGCAAAATCAGAAGAAAACATTTTCATCTGAATTTGGCGTAAACACGCCACTATGTCCCGAGTTTGGCATTCATCACGGTGACACTAGCACAGAATACATCCCCTTTCGTCTGAAAGCAAAGTAACATAAATGCAAAAATTATCCCTAAGAAGAGGACCTGTCTTCAAAAAAAGACATCAAGATTGTGTATATTCTACTACTATTATTATCTTTCTAGGAAACGGCAGTCAAGGGAAAAATCACAAATCACTTTACAAATGAAAAATAAAAACTCAAGACTGTCTTTAAGTAAAATTAAAAATTAGAAATTGTTTTCATTTCATGAAAATTAAAAAATCATTTTAAAACTGAAATTTTAAGTTTTAAAAATCATTTTAAAACTAGGACCCACTTCAAAATAGTACTCCAGCATGGCACCATTACAAAGGACAAAAGACAGTGTCCAACTGTGGTGATATGTGTTAATTGCATGGTTTCCCAAAGATGTGGGAGAACTGATATCAATTACAGTATAATTACCATTACTTCCAACAGAGTTAACATGTAGTTACCACAAAATAACGTACAATTAACTGGTGTCACATTGCACACCAGACTAAATAAGATACAAATTAAAAATTTCCAAATGTAGCCATAATATTCTTCTATCTTTTAAAAGAACTGAAACAACAACTTTTCTCTGATAATGTCACAGCATTTGCCAGAAATTAATGCAATCGTTTCAAAGAGGAAAAAATCAAGACATAAAAGTTGGAATCATTTTTAGCCATATAAAGAAAAACGGCATAGGGAGGGTAATGTATCTATCAACCAAAATTTAAATTTAATAACCTACAGCTGTTATAAATAAAATTTGGATTTTTCTCGCATTTCATTGAGTTGCTAAAAATTAGCAGCTGTATTTTAAAGTCATCAAGAAGTTCTTTTTGACTGACAGCTAATATAATTTTTTATCACAAACCGAACGGGAGCCGCGTCTAGGGATGCTGGAGAGGGCACAGAAACAAATAGAGGCAGAATTTCTGGTTATATGCAACTTGAAGTGGCAAATCATCTCTCAGTAGCAGCGATTTCTTTATAAGGAGGTGAACTGAAGGGACAAAGAATGCTACAGTTCAGTGTGAAGAAGTAAAATTCTTCCTTGGAATGTCTCAAGTCAGCAACAATAACACAGGATGCCTCCACATGCTGCATTTGAGAGGGGCACGTGTGGGGACACGTACAAGCCAAATGCTCATCTAAGGTTTAATTAGAAGAGAACTGAAAATGGCAGAGTGCAATGCTGTGAAGTTGATGAGAGGACAAAGGGAAAGTGGCTGTATTTAAAATACAGCGACAGTGTATCTGCTATATCCGTTTCAAACATCTGGGATTCCAATTATTTATTGAACTCATGTGTAAGAGTTATTTGGGAATACTGCAAACCATTATAGAACAGGAACATGCAAACTGCTTTGTAAAATACTTGCAGTATTGAACTCTTGCTAGAATCTTGAACGAATGGGTGGAAAACTGCTATGAGATGATTATCTTTTAGTAAATGTGTGAAAACCACTAAAAGGTTAATATACTAAGAATAAATGTTGTAAACAGCATGCTATTAACATAGCAGCCAATATTTTATTAGGAACTTATGTTTTGCATATTTTTGAAGATTTAGTTAATTTCCTATATCTATTTTGTATCGCAGTGCTTATTTGAGATTAAATGAGGCTAGACACATTTATAAAAGCTGGCACATCTTGTTTGAAGATTACATAAGCATATGCATAGACCCACAAAGCTTTTGGGGCAGTTTGTGTTGTATGTAGTCAATATTTTCCCTTCTTTGAATGTGGAGCTCAGGAACAGATGCATTATTCTTGCACCCAGTTCCATGTTTTACTTTCTTAAATTCATGTCCCTTTTATTAGGCTCTGAGGGCCCCGGAACTGGTTAGGAAGGATGACAACAGAACAATGGGTACATCATTAGGCCGTGTTACTTCCCACATCACTGCTGCATTCCTCTGATTATTGCAGCCTCAAAAAATGTGCTGATCATTGTGTGTGTTAGGCGACACTGAAAACCCTGAGAAGCTAATATCCCAGATAGAGTACATTATGCATATGATGTAAATGAAGTATGTGCTTGCCACATATTGGCCGTTCGTCATCAGAGTCGGCAAACAGGGAGGGTGGGTGCAAATGCTTATTGTTCCTTTCCACTGTGTCCACATATGGAAAAAAATCACTTGCTTTTCACAGTTGATTTTATTTGACACAAACTTGAAATACTTTCCATTTAAAGTGAATCTGGGTAGAACTTTTAATTTGTTGTTATTTTATCTGGGGGGAAAAGGTTGCCATCTTCACATTCAGAAAATAGACAATGAAAAGCAGTGTATTAGGGGCCCTAACAGTGAGGCTAGAGATAGCACTTTATTTCTCAAAAACTCAGAAATTGATTTTCAACTTTCTGTTTTAACAATTTAAATATCAAGATAATAATAGCTGTGAAGCTAATTTTTTAATTAATAAATTAGAATTCAGTCTTGCATATCAAATTTGGGAATGCAGCAGTAAAATATTTTTAAATTTGGAATTTCATTTCCTGATCTAAAAAGCAAGTTAAAATGTAGTTTTCAATGTAGTTAAAACACTTTCTGGCAGAATGAAGGATGGTTCTAAGTAGTATATACACATGTTGATTTTCAGTGATGCACACCAGAAACATATTACAATGCAATGCCACTTCAATAAAAAATTAATTAAAAAAAATTCTAAATAAAATGAAAGTGACACCTCCAAAAGCTCTCTTACTGAACCATCAATAAACAAGTAGATATTTATTCCTAAAGCTAAGCTAGCTGCTTTCCTTGCCCCTCTCCATCACCTGTCCAGACAAGGACAGACTTGGGAACAGAACAGGCTAGAAGGTAAAAAAATCGTTCATGCAATCCAAAAACTGTCTAGTGAGAGTTAATGTGCAGTCTCAAAGAAAAAAAATAGTTATTCATGTATCAAATAACTTTCCATGTGAACATTATATTTAGCAGGGTTTTGAAATCTCTGAAGAACTTTTAATGGTATTTTCAGAACTTTTAATGAGTTATGAAAAGAAGATCATGAGCATAAAAACTATGCAATGTAACAAAAGTTTTAAGATTACAGCCCTTATTTATTTCTACTGCATATATGTGAAACAAAGGTATAACCTTAAAAAGACTAACTCCTCACTGATTAAATAAAAATTATATTCAAATTTTATTATGATCAAAATTTTAGTTTTCCATAGTTGAAATAACAAAAGAATAGCAAAAAATGTTGCTGAAGGGGCTGGCCAGTTCTCTGGCCTCTATCAGGACTAGCAGATTAAAAGCTGTAACTTACATCATGCTTCAAGTTGTGGACCATGTTCTTTTTGGTAACATAATATGAAAGGTTAGATTATCAGATTGCTCAGAACAAATAAACAAACAAATCTTAATGTAAATATATTTAGGAACTGTTTGGTTTGAAATATTAGTTTTCCCAGGAAAACTACCAATATATTTATAGCACTCCCTCTCTGTACTTCATTTTAAGAATAATTGTCTTTTGTTCTAAACAGCTGTATTCTTTTCCTTCTGGATAAGTGAATCTGACTGCAAACTTCATCTTTCGTACAGTTTCCTACTTGAAGATAAATCACTATTAAGAATTCCCTGAGACATCAACTACAGATAATGTTTCTCTCATTAAGATACTTTTTAAAATTATATGTTTGCAGAAATGATTCTGGAAAACCAGTCTGAACAAAGTCAAGTGCTGTTATCTGACTGTATTGTGGTGAACAGAATATCCATCTACATTTAGCTAATTATTCATCCTCAGCTAATTCTATGAGAATAAAATAAATGTTTCCTATAAAACTCCAGAGACTTTTGGCACAACAGACCTGATTCACTTCAAATAGATTTCACTTCCTTCCTACATCCTCTCCTTCCCACCACCACCCACAAAGATGATAAACAAACAAAAAAAATTGTTTTATTTACAGAAAAAAAGGTGATGTCATGCTACTTATTCATGCTATCAGCCAAAGGCAGCTTTGAATCTACCTCATTTTAATAAAACAGGAGGCAGGAGGCACACAGCATACAACCTCCCTACTAAGTGGCAATCAGCAACTCAGTTACACTGCTCCTCATACAATAAATGACACATTGTAGCCTTGGTGACCACCAGCAGCTTATAAATTATAAAGTCGTTCACACACTTATCTCATTTGTAAAGCACAACCACCCTAATGTTATAGAATATATCAAGGATCACTCAGATGAGAGACTTCCCCATCTCACATAGATAGCAAGAGTCCAAGGTAGGACTAGAAGACAGGTATTTGGATTCAAAATCCCAGTTGAATCTCTTTTAATTTTCTGCACAGCTTAATTTATGTGACGACTCTGTTTTATGTTATAAGTCATGAAATCAGGAAGATCAGCATCCAAACTGGCTTCCAAAGCTTTCTAAGTCAGTATTTTATCAATTTAACTTTCGGAAGTTATTCAAGTCTAAGACTTTACTGCCTTGCCATTTAAATAAATAATGCCAGTACTGGATTCTAAATAAATCTGTACTGGTTGTCTCTCAGCACCCCTATGCTATGCTGCCTCCTCCTTGCATGGTTCATTCCTACGCAAAGTTTTAGAAGCCCAATGGTTGATGATGGGGGTGTGTACTCTGGAGCTCCTGTTACAGAGGAGGAGCCTTGATGGATGCAAGAATTACACATACTAGAGCCCTGCCATAGAAAAGAGTAGAGACAGCAGCTGCCCCTCACAACTGTAAGAACTTGGAGGAAAATCTTTGTATGTGTTTAAAGATTGCACCCTGACAGCAGCAGGCTGCAAGATTGCAGTGAGAATGAGAAATTATAAAGTGAAATAAAGGGCATGAAAGAGAGAGAAAGAAGAAGGGAGGGGGGCAGTAAAATGAAAAGATGAAGAGGAAAGGGGTGCAGGCATGGGGGAGTAGAAAGGGGGTAAGAAGGAGATTAGGAGGGAAAGAGGAAAGGAGAGAAATATACTCTCATACACAGTAAAAAGGCAGCGTCAGAGAAGTACAGACTGTAGGAAACTGAACAATGTCCAGAACAGAACACAGAAGAGAAAGTGGCAGCAAGACAGAGTAATTTGGGACAGCTGAAAAAGACTTCATAATTTTTCAAAGGTCTAGTAAGAGGCAACTCTCCTATAATATGAATTTCTTCTGTCTAAGGAAGGCCAGATGCATACAAATTCACAGACTGGCTCAGATGAAAATAACTTTTTTATCCCCATAAGAGTAACAAGTTCTTCCAAAGTCTGGCCTCTAATTAGAAGCAAGCAAGCAATGAAGAATGACTGAGCATCTTTGGCTCATGGTTGGGGAAATAGCAAAGAGTAAGACTGGGGTTCTTCTTTCAAGTTACCAATAATAGTAACCTAAAAGTGTGCAGTGGAAAGTATCGAATTTTTATAGAGGAGAGTTGGTATTTGAACCTTTAGTAACTTCATTAGTTCTCAGTGTTTGTTTTTTTCTTTTAAACAGTAATGGAGGATGATAACGGATAATAATAACCTCTCTCTCATAGGACTTTTATAAAAATCACATGAGATTTTAAAATAAAAGTATTTATCATTCATAAATACCTATCCATCAGTGTTAGTTATTTCAAATTTTAAATTGGATTTATAATTTTTTATTTTAAATATATATTTATGCACAGAAGAACTGGGATGTGGACCAGAGGTGCGGGGTGTGAAAGGATTCACCAGAGACAGAGTAGGGAGCAGAACAGGCAGATCTACTGAAATACACTGCCGAGAACCAGTGGGTGAGACAGAAGGTCTGCTGTGCCATATGGGTTAGCTCCTTGGTTGGGAATCAAACTCAGGCCACAGCAGTGATAGCATGACAGAGCTGAGAAATTAACCACCAGGGAGGCCCTGGGTTTATAATTCTATACCACCCTCAGGCCTCTTCCACTGAGAAGAGTTGCTTCTATAATGTATGTAACAAACAGGTTGATTTTCTGCTAATTATTTATATAAATATATTCACTTTACCTCAGTCACCACTATTATCATTATTCTGTCTCTCTCATCTTCTTATACACACACACACACACACACGCACACACACGCACACACACACACACACACACCGAAGTAAATTTCTTAACCTGGCATTCAAGGTTTCCATCGATCCTGCCATTACTCCTAATAAGAGTCCCATGCTCCATCTAAGCTCATGCTCTGACCCTGCCTGGTTGCTCCTCTCTGCATCTCTTCTCTGCCTGTCTGCTCTTTGAGGCATTTCAACTCTTTCCTTCTCCACTAACATGCTCTCTTTCCACATCAGTCATCGATCAGCAAGGTCTCCTTTGATCTACAGGAGCCTAATTGCCTTTGGGGGCCCATTTCTCTCATATGGCATTTGGACCCCACAGAGTCAGATCCCCTTTTGTGTATCTATCCCATCTCTCAAATCAGACAATATTCTCCTTCAGGGCAGAAAGGGACTTTGTCAGTATTTTTTTTTTTTTTTTGAATGCCAAGCACCTAACATAAACCTTCTATCTTAAGTGGTGAGCTCTTCTTATTAACATCCTGTTGTCACATGGTTGTAAACAACAATAGGGAAGCCAGAAGAGTATGTTTCATCTACCATGCTTCACATATATTATTTCATCTTTTTATAACCATAGAGAATAGGTTGATCAATTCCTCTTTATAACCATAGAGAATATGTTGATCATTTCCTCCTTCTGCACAGACAAGAGAAAGTAACAGGCCCAAGTTCACAGAGTTTGTATTACAAGTGTCACTAGAGTTTGTATTACAAGTGTTTGTATTACAAGTATTACAGTCATATTTGAACCCAGATATGACTGATTTCAAAGGACCTTTTCCATTACCAATGTTAAAACATCAAACCAAAGATCAAGGAGAGCTGTGTGGAGATTTCTGGACCTACTAAACATAGAGCTTCCACAGGATCCAGCAATTCCACTCCTAGGTATTTACCCAAAGGACACAGAAACATCAATTCCAAAGAACACCTGCACCCCTATGTTTATAGCAGCACTATTTACAATAGCTAAGCTTTGGAAACAGCCCAAATGCCCAAAAATAGATGACTGGATCAAGAAGATGTGGTACATATATACCATGGAATATTACTCAGCATTCAAAAAAGATAAACACATGCAATTTGCAGCAACATGGATGGCACTGGAAGGGATCATGCTCAGTGAAATAAGCCAAAAAGAAAAAGAAAAATACCGGATGGTCTCACTCATAGCAGGAATCTAGAAAACTTAAATAAGGGACCAGGAAAATGAATAACTATAAGAAAGTGAAAATCAAAATCAACAAACAACTATGAACCAGAGACACTTTTTGGGGGGTGGGGGGGCGGGAGGGGAGGGATTGGGGTCAGAATGGGGGGATTGCAAATGTATGAGGAATATAAAAATAAAATTTATTAATTAAAAAAAAAAGTAAAAGAGAAAGTAAAACTCTGATCTGACATTGGTGGATAGTTTATTCATGCAAGTAGATGTGCATTGTATGTATAAGCTTATCTAAGTATTTCTGTTTAGATATTAAAAGGAATAAAGACATGTATGTAATAATGAAAAAAAAAAAGAATAAGAAAGAATAAATTGCTACCAGCTTCCTTGGCAGGAGTGTTAAAATTAGAGAACTTATCTTCTTAAAAGAATAGAAAGATATTGAAAATCTCAAATGATTTTTAATGAGTTCACTACAGTATTTCTTTAAACTAGAAAAGATGCTTATCTTATTCTTATTTTATAGATGGGAAACAAAATTAATTTTAATATTGACACTTTAACTTAGTCAAAAGGACTACAAATTATGGTTTCTCTTCATAAATTTACATCGATCTTCCATTTGGGAAGGCAAAAAAATTAGTGATCATTGTTGAAAACTGCAGGGTACTCTTGTAACCTAGAAAGTGTAGTGAACAAAAGCTGCTGGACAATATATTTTACAAGACACCCTTTGTGGGATTTAAGACCCAATCCTGTTGCTATAATTTATAAAATGATATAAAGGGAAAATCGGGGTGGCACCAAAAATAAAAGCAAGCATTTTTATCCATAAAGGAAAAGGCATTTGGGAAACTCTAATTTTAGTTGCAAATGTCAAAGGTTCTAAGCTGGATCGTAGTGAAAAGTGAACTTTTGCCAGAGTACTACCAATGGCACATTTTTTAAAGTTGTTTTTTTAAACATTCTTGTTTATTTTTTCACAATATAGGCTCTCTCCCCTCAGGTGCAGTCACCAGAGTTTTCCTACCACCAAAGTGCCCACAGCCCTCCACCAAGCTCCACTGCACTCTCCTTTCTTCTGTTCTCTGCTCTTCCCCCTTCTCCTCTTCCCCACTCCTTCCAGTCTCAAATCTACAGACTGAAGACAATGCTGAGGGGGGAGCATGATGGACATAATGCATAAAGTATACCTACATGTAGATATATACTCCCCACATCCAGCCCTGTATCTACAACTTGAAAATGAAAATAACCAAGTAGGCCATAAGGAGCACACGGTAGAACATATATTCAAGAGTCTTACACTGACAGATACTTATACACTGTTAAAAAGGCACATATGCACCCAGGTCAACAGCCACAGACAGACAGACTGATTCGGACCCATAGATGTACTTAAGATACACAAAGCTGATGGATACACATTCAAATAGACACGCAGAGACAAAAAGATTCAGAAAAATGCAGACACACAGAGAGAGATGCACACAGTTAGGCAAACACACCGGAGACATCCATTCCCACAGAAATAGACTAAAGTAAATGCAGACAGACAGATACATACACACAACAGACACACAGACCTGACAGTCAGACCTTAAAGAGGTAGAGAGTAATGCACCGGACAGCCTCACACAGCCAGGTAGACTCGTTCATATATTGATACCCACCATGAGAAAGACACATATAAGAACACATATACACACACTTTGGCTTATTCACACAGGCACATGCACATGGGTAGAGTGACAGCTGTATGGTCTGTGAGAGCTTATAGTTAGGATTCACCCGAACAAACAGGCAGAGGTTGGTATTGAGGACGGAGAAGTTCATTGGCTACTGTGGGAACAATGTGGGATTTGAAAACAGGACTTTGCAAGCAATGCAACCAAATGATTTGAGCTCTTTGAATCTCATTCTCATCTGTAAAAGAGGAATGATAAATGTCCTACCTCTAAGGATGGCTATTGGGATTAAGTGTGATAACACCGGTTAAGAGAAAAATAGAAATTTCCAAACAAAACACTGGTATTTTAATGATTGTTATTACTATCATTTTTCTAAAACTGGCAAAGAAAAAAACGCTTAGGAAGAGTGACAAATATTATCCATCTCATCCATTTCTTGCAGGTTTGAGCAAATCTTTTTAAAAATTATAAGAAACTAAACTTTTGCATAAAATATAAATACAGAAAATTCTGTTACTGGCAACAACTTAAATCAGCAAATATTATACTGAGTGCCTACTGTGTACCAGGCAGGGATGCCTGGAAAATGAAATGTTCCAGTTAACCAATATTGTGATTAGTCATGTTATCATAGGCATCTCACTTGGCGTCGCTATGGACAAGGATTATAATTATATAAGCGGCACTAGGACTGAATTTAGCACTTAGACCTTATGGTGTTTCAGTGTTACTAACATAAACATCACAGGAGCACATAAGCATTACTCTGGAATCTGGGAAACATATAGGACTGAATATCAGGGTCTTGGGGACTTGTCCAGTTTCACTCACACTTTGTTGTTGGATTTGGACAAATCACTTTTTCTGCTGCAGTTTCCCCATCTGCAGAATGAAGGGTTCTACTAATTGATATGGAAGGTCTCTTTTGGCTCTGATTCAATTTTCCAATAAAAATGGATTGAAAAACTGCCAGCTAATGGTGTTTCTGCTGGGAGAATGCTGAATTTTTACTCTAATTCTATAAAAATTAAAAAGTTCATAACTTCATATACCCAGGGGAAAAAGATTTATCATCACTGGGCTAGAGATAATGTGGTCAATATTTTATGATTCTGTAAGAATACAAGTCGATGACTTTAGACCCTGTAAGAATACAAGTCGATGACTTTAGACCCTAGCACAAAGGCCCCTGAAGGAAATTTTTAAGGTGCACAAGTGAGCGTGCAATGGGATGTCAAAATCTAGAGAAGCTCACATAAACTTCAAGGCAAATCCTTCTCTTAGAGCTTCTAGGGAAATCCAGGTAGATCCAAATCTCAAATACATGCAGATAAAAAAATAATATAGAATGTTTTCAAGTACTACCTCATGTTTCTCTGAGAAGCCTAAAAGATGAGAATCTAGACAGTCTTTGTTAGTCTCGAGGAGCTTTGTGAGAAGAGCTTAGTGTATCTACTCAACCTTCCTAAGGTTGTATTTTAATGAAACCAACTTAAAATGTTCAAGTTTTACTAGATTTTTTAAGTGTGGTTTGTCATCTAATGGTCTATGTCTTACCTTTGAAAGTGTTTCTGCAAAGTGTTTTGGTCAACTTGGAGTCTTAACTACCATTTTTCTCTAATATGACTGTTTTAAGTAACTGAAAAATTTCTAACAGCATGTGTTTTGAATTTTCTCCATCTCAGATATTTTTAAATAGTTTAATATATTGAGTGTATCCTAAAGGCTATCTAGATGAAACACATCTAATTTGGAGATTGAGAATTCTCAGAAATACTTTATGAATGTCCTTATGTGTAGTGATGACAGCAGTAAGTCACTTGACACTAAATATGTAACATATCTCTCTCTGCATTTTGGCTGTCTTTCCATTGGAAAAGTCCTTCTTCAATGATAATGGGACAGGTTCTAAGCTCAGAAAGAGTAGAAATGCAGCTGATCTAGAAAGATTAAGAGATTGGATTATGGGTTAGGAAGGCCCTGTTACAGTGGGAGGTTAGTTATAAAATCCTCATTAATAATAAATTTGTTCTATGTATGCCCAAACCAGTGACTATATAAGGTAATTAACTGTGATATATCAAATTTTAATCCTCTTACTAGGCCATCCACTAACTGGACATTTTCTTGATTTAAAACTTGTAAACAAAAGTAAAGGTCTTATATTTGCTCTTTTCCCCATTCCTACCCCTACAAAGTATCTTGAACCTTGTAAACCTATATAAATTCTCACCATTCTTTCCGCTTAATGTGCAGAGAAGAAAGGAGCCAAACAAGTTTGTTGTTGTTTTTTATGAATTAGGTCTTAAACTAGTAGCTAGGCAACCAATCAAGTAGCCCTGACAACAGAAATAAAAGGAACTTGATGATTACATTCAGCCAGAAGCCTATATAGAGCACTACCTAGTGACCAATGTTATTGGTTCAAATGTAAAATTTAACACAAGTAAAACTCATATCTTTTTTCCAATTTCATAGCATTTTTGATGTGTATGCTGCTTTAGAAAAATACTATCACAAATATAAACATAGCTATTCCTATCAAAGAAATATGCATGAAGCATATGTATCCATGTAGACTTCTTTATCCTATGATTTTAACATTCAGTTCATTAAAACTGATGTTTGAAATTCAGATATATGTCTTGTTTTAGATTTTAGGGAAAATTGCCCTGTCAATCTCACAGAGATGTAGGAAACAAATGAGTGATGGAGAGAGGGAATACCGGAGTAAAATGATCTAGAGTTGATTTTAGTTTTCTGATCTGAGAAACAAGGGAGTAAGACCTACATCTCCAAATCTGGGAAGGTGCAAGGAAAGTATTATATGAGATAATATTTCTCAAGCATAAAAGCATTATAAAATACTTCTTGTAATGAAGTTGATAGTAGTTCAAAAATGTTTCTTTAAAAACCAACTACCGCTCTGCTTTGCAAGTGGGGATGTCACAATTAGAATTTGTCCCTTTACTGTAATATCTTTAATGTGTTCATACCCCTCATGGCACAAATTGTTTTCTTGGGAACTGGTAACAGAGAAAAACGCATTGAACATGTTAGTCAATTATTTACCAAAAAGCACTATCATCCTGACTAAACAGTACTATATAACCTTTGGCAACAACAAAACTTCACTAGTCTGTGTGCTATACAAGAAGCTCATTCATTCCAGACACACAGTGCTAAATAATTTGCTCACAATCGTGTTTCACTTATTGTTGCATGGCTATATTGATCTTCTGTCTGAACTTATTCTGTCATGCAACGATGAATATCTGAATCAATCGTATAAACAACAAGGAGCTGTGGCAATTGACAATGTGAAACAGAAGTCCAGCATGCTTTTCATTTCCAATAAAAGGGGGCAGTATTACATCAGTGTAGTACTGATGCACAATATATTGATGTTTTTGCTAAGCATGGCTAAGAAGCAAAATTTACACTTGTAAAAATTGAACAACTGCTTTTTTTTTTTTTTGGATAAGAGTAAGTTTACATTGGGCTTTGGTGATTAAATTATTATTTTTCTATTTACTTGACTGAAAAAGTACTATTTTGGTATGAGAAATGTATGTGGTTATCAGGAATCAGGTTAAATATTTCGCAAATCATAGACTGAAATTCTGATTTTTTAAAACATGAAAAAACATATTAAACTAGCCAGCACAAAAATGTCCTATCATTTAATAAAATCAAATTTGAACATACTCATGTTGATCATGGCTTAGTCCTAGAAGGTAGCTAGAGTATAAAAGTTAGTTTAAGAATTGGGGGAAAAATTGCGTATCTTGACTTTGTGAGAAAGAACCTATTAGCTTCTTAATTACCCTCTACTCTAAAGACATTTTGGCCCCAACAAGCAATAAGTTAGCCATGAATCCTGATAAGTATCAAATACTGAAAATTTAACAAAATTAACAACAGATTTGACAACCTGTCTGAGATCTTAAAGTGAGAGCAGGTCTAATATTAACTGGGCTTCTCCTATGCTAGATATATGCCTTACATTCATTTTTACTCAAAAGGATCCTTTAAGGAAAGGATAATTATGTCTGTGGTATAGATGTGCTCATTTAGACTCACAGATATAAAGAAACTTCCATAAGTTAGAAAATGACATGGGCTGCTTTTAGGACTGAACCTGGAAACTGTGACCCAGGATCAATTAACTCCTATGCCCATATTCTTTCCAAAAACACCTTGCGGTCTCTAGTTCCATTATTGTTCCGGGTCTAACCACCTCTTTGGTCTCCTTGTCTATACAGTATGAGTCTTTTTCAATCTTCTGTCTCCTGACTATTATTTTTCTGAGCCAGAACCAATGGTCATCATGGCAGGAAAGAACGCCCTATCCAGACAGAAGGTGACAATTATACAGGAAACAGGGGCTCAGTGCTTTTCTGCTTCATAGTATTTATTTTCACCCTTTCTTATACCATGAAGGTTTGAGATTACCAAGGTAAGAATTAATTTTGTATGTAATAGGCTTAAAGATTTCACAGAAATCTAATAAATTTCCATAAATAGAAATATCATTGACTAAGAATTAGGAAAGCTGATATTTGATTCCTATTCTGCCATGAGTTCACTATGGGACCGTGGGAAAGCCATTTTCTTTCTCTGGGACTGTTTTCCTACCTGTGATTTCAGTGATTGGACTAGAAAAATGGCACATCCCCTCCAATTCTTTCACTCTACAGATGTAATCCCACCAATATATTAAGAGGAAGAAAGAATATGGTAAGAGTGCCCACAGTAGCTCACTTTGATACCCAAGGAGGTCAAGTATTTTCCTGAAAAGATTCTCTGAAGACGAGGGGAATTCAGGCCACGTGCTTATAGATGTATAATCTGCTTATTATGAGCGACTCTAGTGAGCAACTCTACTGGTTCATAAAAATTATTAAGAGGGACAAAGAACCAGATTCCCAAGTTACATAATACCTATGGAGGTAAGGACTCTAAGCAATCAGCAAATCTGCATCCCAACATTAAGTAGATCAGAAAACTACAGAACATACTTTAACACTAAAAAGGCTCCCTCTGGCTTGCCTTTATTCTAGCCAGATGCCCTTAGCTTAGCTCTAAGGACATTTAGAAGCAGCCTGTTTAAAATTCTGCTGTGTATTGTCATGACTAAAATACTTTCTATCTTAGAAATGTCAAAGCAACAAAATTTGGGAAGCAATTAGCCCATAATATGATCTAATTGCACTGGTACTTGCAATGGAGATGACTGGTGTTCTTGGTATAGAAAGCTAAAACCCAGGGCAGTAACCTAGACCTCTGCTGGCAGGACACTCACAATCCATGCATAGAAGCTATGTTGAAATTATGGAGCATAACTTTCCTAAGGCGCCGTTACAGTCTATTGTCCCCATAATCTATATATTTAACAGACCCTAAATATCCGGTGACACAGCCAACCAGAACAACTCTATTGGTGCCGTTCTGGCTGATCAAGTCAACACTGTTTGATTTTAAAATGCCAAAGTAAGGATTTACCCAATAAAGTGAAATATGTCCTAGGTAAAATAAATATGTATTCATATGGATATATATATGCAACTTGTATGTGTTATAAAGATACAAGCACCCTGTGTCTGCGTGGTAAAAGCCCACATTTATGATACGTACAGGTCATGTTTTATATCCAACTAATGTTAGTAAATGTCACACTGTATACTAGACATTGTGATGTACTGCTCAGATCCCTCTTTAAAACAGAAAGATTTTTGTCCTTGGCAACAGCATATATCAGTAGCCCTCAGTCACTGGCCCTCTTCAGCACTACCTCTTCAACACTGCCTCAGCACCCAAAGTCTTGTCCACTTTCCAGGATAGCCCTCATCCAATAAGTGATTGACACATGTATGTAAGAACTCATGATGGGGATCATCCAGGTGAGGGCAATTCTGAATAGCCATGGTGGTTTTGAAGCCCTGGTTGAGACTATACTGCAATCCAATTCTTTTGTCGTTTCTGTCCCTCAGATGGCAATCAGAAAGAACCCACAGTAAACCTGTTTAATAATCTCATCTCATAGTTCACGTCTCAAGAAACCCAAATCTGTGAGATGCTCTTTTGTAAAATTTATCCTAATAAGATAATGATAAGGTATGCTTAATAGAAGTTTTTATAACAGTAACACTAAAAAATTCTCTAAAACTGTATTATGGGACCTCCCTGGTGGCACAGGCGGTTGAGTGCCACACTGTGAAGCTGTCTGTGAACCTGCCTCTGCAGTGCAGGTTCAATCCTGGCCGGCCGGCCAGTGAGAATCCCACATGGTACAGCAGACCTGTCCTGTCTCGCCCACTGCTCCCCTCAGCAGTGTATTTTGTCAGTCTGCCTGTTCTGTTCCCCACTCTGTCTCTGGTGAATCCTCTCACCCTCTCATGCATCTGGCCTGTACCCCAGTTTTGTAGAAATAAATAAATCTTTAAAATAAAATAAAATAAAACTGTATTATGCATTACAAAGAACAAATTTAAAATCTTATTTATAGATATTTATATTTAAGAAAACCTTGGTTTTCTTAAATTCTTAAATTTTTGAAATTGCCACAGTAGTTAATTTTAAAGACAGTTGAATTTGTCACAATCCATTTTACCCATCTTACTAGACATTATATATTCATTCTCCTTCACCTCAGAAAAAAGATCTGATCCTCAGAAGTACTATCCTACAAAACATCATGAAATTAGGATGAAGATTTTTATTATAAGAAATCCAAAGCAACCATCAGAGGAGTCCTTTAACAGTTTCTTTAATTTGTTCTTCTGATTGCAACTAACTTAACACATGAGGATAGATCTTAGTTCT
Organism: Talpa occidentalis; assembly: GCF_014898055.3. Lineage (NCBI taxonomy): Eukaryota > Metazoa > Chordata > Mammalia > Eulipotyphla > Talpidae > Talpa > Talpa occidentalis. The sequence continues at coordinate 31,337,522 of NW_023603184.1, forward strand.
AGAAACCAAACAAAAACTCCAGAACAAAATATGTATTCAAAACAGAGATATTATTGGGAGGGAGATCATGTTAAAGAGAGCTTGTAAGCACATCCCTGAATAGAGAGAACTTTTCCATTGCATATTTCTTTTACAGTGTCCAAAATTTAACTCCAATAAACTAATCTACAGAGACAATAGCATGATACAAAATTCAACAATATAGGGTCACAGAGTGACTCAATGCTGGAAGCCAAGTATATCCAATATCAATTTACCACTAGTTTAGTGCCCACTGATTAGGATGTTGCTTATTATGACAGAGGGAACTGGATTTATTTTTCATTATCCCTCAAAACTAAATATCATATAAACATTGTTTTAAGCATTCCATATGTTAACATTCCAAACAAAATTTCTAGATGCATTTTTCAATGAAATATTTCATTTACTACAATAATCAAAGGCAAATAATTATTTATAATTTAATTATAAGTACTGTTATTTAAATTAGATAATTTGTTGTTGTGGAATGAAATGTCTGAAATATATACTTCTATATACTTTTTATTTAGCCCAGTGGTTTTCAACTAGAGGCAATTTTCTCCTCCCTCCCCCACTAGGGGACATTTGGCAATATTTAGAGATATTTATGAATAGAAGCCAGATAGCTACCCAGGACAAAGGATTATCTGGCCAAATATGTCAATAACTTTGAGGTTGGGAAACCCTGATCTAACACCAAAAACTCGAAGTTTCCATAGATTTGTGTAGCAACTCAATTGGAAAGGAGTTTACGTGAGTTGGCTAATATGCCAATAGAAAAACCTACTCTGTCTCCTTCTGCTGACCTTTCCATTATTGTGAAGAATCTCAGATCTGTGACAAAATTGTGTGTATGTGTGTGCACACACACATAGTGTATGAATCAGTATATTCAAAGTCACATAGTTATGGGAAAAATAAGACAATGCCTACTCTGTAGGCATATATATTCACATATATCTGACTTCATTGTAACCTAGATTGCTACCTTCATATTATAGGTGAACAAATTGAGATTCAGAGAGTTTAATCAACTTGCCAAATATCACACAGAAGCTGGGAGGAGGCAAGAAAGGATGCTTCTCTAGTCTTCAGAAGGAGCATGGGCCTTCAACACCTTGATTTTAGACTAGCCTCCAGAACTGTAAGAAAATTAATTTCCCAGATTGTGTTCATTTGTTACAAAATGAATACACCCAAATTCCAAGAGTGTGATATCATTGCTCATTGTGAAATGGATGGACAGGGAAACAATACTCTGGTTATGGCTGTATAATCATATATAAATTCAAATAATAGCAGACATGACCACATACTTCTCTTATGACTTTTACCATGTGCTAGTTCAAAACTCCTTCCAGTAAATGGAAAACTACAAGTTTTAGAAGAAATGGAGTCTCTACCAAAGCATTCATGTTAGAATTAAAAGGATGTAAGCAAAGAGGAGGTTCCTGGTTCTAATGTCAATGGATTATATTCTCTGGCTTTACTGAATAAAACATATGAATGGAAGTAAAGTTTTAAAAATTAACTCGGGGCCTCCCCGGTGGCACAGCGGTTGAGCGTTGGGTTGCAAAGCTGCCCGCAGCCTCTGCAGCACTGGTTCAATCCCCAGCCACCGGCTGAGGGTCCCACATGGCATGCAGATCTCTCCTGCTGCGCCCGCTGCTCCCCTCAGCAGTGTACTTCGTCAGTCTGCCTGTTCTGTTCCCTGCTCTGGCTCTGGTGAATTCTCTCACCCTCCTGCACTTCTGACTGTACCCTGTGCTTGTATAAATAAATAAATCTTTAAAAAAAAATGAACTCTGTTGCCAAGGACACTGCCCATTATTCCACTCATGTGATCCTATATAGTGCCATGTTAAAAACAAAAACAGAATTTACAGCTAGAAAATAATTTCATCTGTTTTCTGTAAGTGACATATTTCAGTCATTCATTAGGTAATCAGAATTTTTTACCCAATGTGTTATAATACCCTGTTTCTATTAACCTCCTACAGTTGACTCACACATTAGGCAGAATGAACCTTTTATACGTAAGTCGGATCATACCAATGCCCTGGATGAAAACCCATCCAGGGATTCCTATCATGCTGAGAGTAAAATGCAAAGCCTTTCAAGGAGCTCCTAGGTCAACATGCCTGCCCTAGGTTATCACTTTGAGTCCTACAGCTTTTCCTTCTCTGGTCCTACTGGAGCTACACGGGCCTTCATGCTGATGTTCTTGCATTGGAAGGGGCTCCACATTTATTGTTCCTGCTGCCGGGATACTGCTCCTCCTACTTTTCACATAACCTGCACCACTGCTTCATTCAGATCGTGACTCAGAGCCACTTCCTCAGAGAGCCCTTGCTATCCCATTTAAAATTACAACCCCATAAATCTTTATTCCCTCAATTTTATGCTATTTTCCTCACCGTATGCATTTATCTCCCAACAAAACTGACAATCATTTATTTTTTTCATTGCTTGTATTCCCCTACTGGAATGTAAGCTCCATGAAAGCAGGGATTTTGCATGATTGGTTCACCGCTGTATCTCCAGTGCCTAGAATAGTGTCTATTATAGAATAAGCTCCGAATAACTAATTTGATGACTCAAAAATAAAACGTAAATGAATGAATTTCATAAGTTATTTTCCATTATTTTTTACCCTGGAAGCTTAGTAATAAATTCAATGGTGAGTCACAATAACATATTGGCCTTCATTGTGAGCATATATCTTCTTTCTTTTTTAATATTTTAATTTTCTAAAAACATCATATTGCAGCTTTATTATAAAATATTTCTAAATCTTTTGGAATGGGGCAGAAAGACACCAAAAGGCAGGCAAGTTGGGTACCTGGGAATAACCCACACTAAGTGGAAGTCTATGTGTTAATCAGTAATAATGCTTGAATGTAATACAAGACAACTCTCAAGCTAGAAGCCCAATTCCTTGGATGCAAATTAATGGTTGGGAGTCTTAAAAGAGTTGGATGAAAATGAGCCAATAGGTCTAGCAGAGCCAGTGACAGAGAAGCAAGTCTTACCTTTTCATTCCTGCAGTTGTTCAGCCCCATATTATTCATGGAGGACAGTTTCCCATCAACACCATGTGGCTGCTGCTGCTGCTGCTCCCGCTGGATCTGTTCTCGCATCTTCCGAGCCTCCTGAATAGCTTTCATCACTGTGTCCTGATCCCCAAATAGGGCAGGGGAGTTGAGACTGGATAGGATATCTGCATACACAGAAAGCACTGTGAGAGCCTGGTGAGGTTAGACTCAAAAAACACTACTACTATCCATTCCCCTGTAGAATGCTGCATTCTCAAAAAAAAGGTGAGGGTACTTTTGCTATTCAGAAAACTGAAATATTATGCAAAGACCACAGAAAACCAAAGAAACCAAGCTGTACAGGATTCTTTAGCACTTGGAAGATGAAGATAATCCAGATACTTGAGTTTATCAGGGTTCTATCACTCCACCTCCACACAGATGACATTTCTTAGATTCCAATTGTGTATTTGTATTTGTTGTGGCTATATTTAATAATGAGTGGTGGGACAGTGGAGAGGGTTTCAGAGATAACTGCTCAGGTTACCCACTATATTTGGTGTGCTGCTGCAAGAAAGCTGTTTCTGACCTAGCAGAAAAAAATCTGTGAGGCTACATGTGTACTTTAGTGACATCTGTGTCTGAGTTTGTATGGCCACTGCAGGAGAGAGGGGGCGGTGAGTCATACACCACACTCTCCATTCCCCAATCACTGGCTGGTTAATGAAGCATTCTACTCATCATGCTGCCTCAGTTATTTACCAAGAGAATGACAACCCATTCCCTACTCCCAACGGGAACACCCACTGTTCTCATTTTGTGAAAGTGGGGCTTATGTTAGGAATGGTTTCCAGATAAAAGCAAAGCTTCAAATAATACAAGAATAAATATTTATCTTCGTTATATTCCATGCAACACAGAGGGGAAAAATTCAAAATGAAATTGACTAATTTTCCTCCATATCTTGATTTTTGCTAGAGGTTCAATTAATACTTTAGGCAAGCTTTTCCAATTTTAGACAGAGATAAGGCTAACTGATAGATTTCAGCTGTTGTGGTAAAGTTGAACATGATCCACTTGTTTCTAGCCTGGTATGAGCACTGCTTAGCGTGTGCATGTGTGTGTGTGTACATCTCACATATACAGATAGAACAGAGAAAACTGGACTACAGTCAAGCTCACATTGCATGTCTATGAGTGTGCAATGCTTGTGCATAAGCAATTGAGTTTAGAAAAAATTCCCAAGGTTCTCTGGAAAATTTTTAAAAAGTCAATCACATTTTATGATATAAAAATCCTGTATCTTGTAAACCAGTGATCAATCAGGTTTTAAAAACCTGTATGTTTTACTCTAGAGCTGTTATAATTAAAAACAAAACACTTCTATGCTTCTTACTGCTTACACAACAATGTCTCCAGAAATTGGACACAAGTGCTTTTTTGGACTCATCTATTCTCAGGACTGAGAGCCAGGTTTTATGAAATAAATGAAAAACTCAATTTCTAAATTGTGGAACTTCTTGAGAAATTCCAAAGACAGAACTGTAAGAGAGCAAAAATCTACCACCCCAAAATATGTCTTTTTGGCAAGAGGTGTATTTCATGAGAAGGGTTCTGAAGGCTGGATGGAAGTTACTTTTGATACTTATTGTAAAATTCTCTCAGGAAGACCTAACCTCCTTATTTCTTTTCCTTGGACAAGGAAATCTTAAATGTGTATTCCTTTATTTTCCTGATTAACTCCCTAACTAAATTTCTCCTTTCTTCTCCCAACTCCCTATCTTACCTGCTTAAGATGGCATCTAGAGCTACCTGGGGGAGTTACTTATCATGCTGGATCTCTCACATATACACAAAAGGTATGCAGGAGTTCATTATTAAACTTTTATATGACTTTTTGCATCAAAATAACCCCATTCCTATGCATTTAAATCCAATATTTGTCTGGACAAGAATGTTATAACATCAGTCCATTTCTGCCTGACTCTGTAAGAGCAGGACCTGGGACACAGTCATTTTTACCCCTTTTGATGCTCAGTATAACAAACAAATGTTTACCAAACAAAATTCAGAAGTGGGTTAGAGGAGATCCATCTCAAGATCAAGTTTATTAGTCTATTATTTATCCTCATTGTTTTTTTCTCATCTCACAACTTCTAACAACCCAGCAATCATAGTTACATGCTGGAAATAATTCATTTCTCTCCTCCACAGGGATACCATGGACTTGGAGTGAAACCTTGTGGGCCCCTGAAAGTGGTGTCCTAACTCAAAATGAGGATAGGATGTTGGATGAATCCTAATATCCCAGATTTCACTGAGGAAAATTTACATCTCACCATTAGAAGATTCACTTAGACTCAGCACATTTCAGCAAACACTCCAACTGTGAATTCCCAAAAATACATATAAAAACCTAGATTCTAGTCTTGGTTCTGCTCTATGGCTGTGAGCAAGTAATTTTATCTATAAGAATATAATTTACTTCACAATACAATGAGGATAATAATAATAATGTATCATTTAATTCATAAGATTACTGTGAAAAATGAAGTAAGATAGGCAAAACTGTTTTAAACGATAAGTGGCTACATTTGCACATTATTTTACTTATTATCGTAGGTGTTTTAGACTCTAGAACTCAATAATGCAAGGAAGACAATATGGGGAAGAAATGCTGGTTCTAGTACTGAATCCTTTTGCGGTCCTGTGTCTGTATTTGAAAATTAAGAGGCAAAGAGTAGAGCAACAATAATGGTAAGAACTTATTAGCACTCTGCTACTGACAAGCACTTTCATATTTATTGTTTCATTTTACTTGTATACCTTTTTAAATTGTGGACCTTCTAGATGTTAGGTTAAGCATTTTATATGCACTGTGTTAGGCATTTCATATGCCTTTTTCTCTTTTAATCCTCTTAACAATCAATGAGCTAGGTAATAACATTCTCCTTTCAGAGTTTGGGAAACTGAGTTAAAAAATATTAAGTAACTTTCCCAGGGTCAACATATTGCATAAGTGAAGGTTCTCAGTCCAAGTCTCTCTGATGCCAAAGCACATGTTTTTCCTCTGTTCTTCTCATACCGGAATATGAATAGTCTTAAAGATAACTGACAATATACCAGAGGGTATTAGAAATCAGAGAATCATTATGACATATCTTACTAGATATTAATTTTATTTCATCATAGTTATTAAGAGTGCCATTCATATTTGTTTTAATGCAAACTAATATGAGATAAATGTAAAATTCATATACATTTTAAAAATATAAAAATTTAAAGAAATTTTGAACTTTTGGCAGGCAGCTATGCAGTTGGTTTTAGGCTCATGGACGGTCACTTTTGTTTGCCTATAGTTACTTCAGTGGCAAAACACTGACCAAACACAGAAATTTTTATATCTCTGATTTCCTGGTTCTAACACATCATCCTCCTTTAAAGAATTCATCCCAGTAGGGTTTATAGTATGAACTTTTACAAAATTTCTAATCACCCAAGACACAAAATTGGGTTGTTTCAGAAGAAATGATTTTACTTTTATTTTATTTTATTTTATTTTATTTACTTTTACTGTATTTTCTCAGACTAAGCAATACTATGGAAATAAGATCAGTCATCACGACACAGGTTCATTTTCTTTTACCTAATTCATAAGTCTCTTCCTGGTGTTGGCCTTTCCATTTACCTAATGAGGATCCTCTTCCCAAGCTTCCGCCAATGGGGCTGGGGATGCTGCTTTTGTTTGGCAGATTTATAGGGCTGGTTTTGCTAGGTGGGAAGAGGCTCTGGGTGGGAGATGTTGGGGACTTTACAGGCTCAGCTGTCTTGGGTCGGGATGAGAGATTCAGCGGCTGTGCTGCTGCTTCATCCTACAAGAGTTTAACATAAATAATTATTAAAAAAAAGACAAATGAAGCACATTATCACTTAGTAAGCCACAGTTATTTTACACCTCAGAGACAATGCCACATTCTTCTACAATAATAACAAAAGAAGCTAATTATCTACCTCCTTGAAGATTCATCGGAAGGAAACCTCATTAATTTCCCTGTGTTATGCTTCTATTTACATTAACTGTGTAGTTGGATCATTCTTTTTGCCAAATTAAAATCTGAATTAGCTCACATTACAGCTTAATTTCCTAATGTGTTTTCAGGGATCTAAATTAACCTAGGGCATTTACAAAGAATTATTTAAAATTTCAGCAGCTCTGTAGTGCTTTTGTGTTATTCTCTGTGAAAAGTTCCTGAAACTGTAAATAGGCTCTGCAGCTAATTTTTTTAATACATATTTTAAATCAAACAATTGCAAGTACTTTAAAAATGGAAACATGGAAAACCCTCTTCTGATCTCCTGGGCCTTTGCCCAGGGAGCCACACGCCACAGCATGGCTTCTATGTGGCTTTCTGGGTGTGGGCACTCTTCATGGTCTATATTCTGGTCTCTACTCATGTTTAAAATTAATTTTTGCAAAGAGAAAGTACACATTATAATTATATTTTACATACCAAGCTATATGCAATTTATTTTTCATGTCTAAAGAGATGTTTCTTTATATTCTTTACTACCTATATTTACAGAATGTCTATTTTAAGATGCCTGTACTTCTTCTATACTGAGCACAGTATTCAAATATCTGGTTTGCAACTGTAGGTTTGCCAGGAACTTGAAAGCTAAGCTCCTTGTCTTTATTTTGCCTCATTTATCTGACCACAAAATGTCCGTAACACTTCCATCATGGTAGAAATTTAGTTGCAATCTGAGTGGATTCATTTTAATGTTCAGTTTTAAGATCTGCATTATTGTATTCTAAAATAAAATGATCAACAAATGCTAACTCCTGTTTGCTTCCGAGGAGGCACAGTGAATTTGCTTTTCATGTCACTGCTTTAAACACACAACAGACATTGGTAACAGAACTTGGTCCCCATAGTAAGCATGAGACTCTCTGGGATTCAATTTCTTTATCTGTGAAAAAAGAGGGTCTGATTCCATCTGATCCCTAAGGTTTCTTCTAATACTAGTAGTCATTGTTTAAGAGGAGAAAATAAGGGATACCAGAAAATATTAACTTAGGAGGATCAGAAAGAGAAAAGTAACATGTACAGAGGAGACTGTACACAGAGCATTGTGCTAGATATTTTCACACATGTCAACTAATTTGACTATCAAGGTTAAACAATACTATTCTAAATTTATTGATTTATTAATTATCAAAGGAAGAAATAGGGGTCAGAATGATAAAATCACTTGACAATACCATACATGGAGGGACATAATTTGAATATGAGTTGACTGGACTTCAAATTCCAGGCCTCCTTTCTACTAATCAGAGAAAATAGTTGTTTGAGAATATCTCTTTACTTAGGGAGCCTGCTATGGGGGATATCCCTCCCTGTACTATTGTCTGGAAGCTACCTCTAAAAAGAAAGCTATTACAGCTGCAGTGCTTATATCTCTTCTTTCTCTTCTCTCGGGGATCTCTGTTCTGTTGTTTCATATATTTGCCCTGTGTTTTAGTTGTTTAAGCTGGGAGAGTAAGGTCTGATCCATGTTCCTCCATCATGGTAGTAAATGGAAATCCTCTAGGTATTTAGTTAGGATCTCCCTCCATACCCAATTAAATGCTTCAATCACAACTATGATTACCACCACCACCACCTTCTTTATTGCCATCAGATCATTATCATTATTACTTTACTAACATTTATGGAATACTTTTATATTAGAGAATGCATCATCTTATTTAAGACCCATAATAATAACTCCTATTTAACAGAGAAAAAAACTGAAGTTTAAGGAAGTAAGTAAATTGCCCAAGGTGACATAGCTAATGAAAGTGATGAAACTAAATGTGAGCAGAAACATTCTGCCTTCTGATGTTGACAATTACAGCAGAAAAAATTCTGGGCAAAAAATAAATAAGCTCATATATGTTTATTTTTGTTACTTTCAGCAAGCTGTGCTGTGTATAATGTGGTCAGAGGGAAAGCAAAGACTATAGTTAGAAACAGGGAGTATTTTCATGACATAATTCATTCAATTAGCAAATTATGAGATTTTTTCAGAACTTCTTCAATAGGCAGTAGGAGCTTTTTCTTTTTAATTTAAAACTTTTGCCTTGTCTTGGTCTATGTATTTTTACCAACACACAATAAACAATCTAATATTTGTAAGGAATGTTTCCTTTGTTATTAGCATAAATTGTAGTCAAGTGAAATTATATAGAAAACTCCCAGAAAATTTGCATGTGGTCAAGTGAGTAATAAAATTCAGTTGGCCCACAAAGTTGGAATGGTAAAAACAGATATAAACTTGAATTTAACCAGGGAACATTTTATTCATCCAGTAAAGGCTTGGTTTGGGGAAGTTCCATTTGGCAAACTCACTTATAAGATGACTTCTTCATATTTAAATATCTAATATTCAATAGTTCAAGTCACTGATGTTTGACATATTTATCTGCCAGCCACTACAATTATAAAGTGCTTTGGTTTGAGTTGTTGTTCTGACTCTTATTCACAAACAGAAACTCTTGGAATATAAAATGGGTAATCTGTTTCCATAGTAATGCTATCTTAATAAATGTAAACTGCCTATTGTCATCTTTCTACATTGCCATATTTTAATAACAGAGCATAAATTTATTTCTTTGGAGACTTTAAAAGTATAGATGGCATTAAATTAATTCCTTTGGGTAGAACACAGGAAGAACTCTCTTCCTTTTTTTGGCATTTGGGATTCATATTTCTTAAACAACTTTCTGAAATCTCAAAATTTCTATGTGCAAATTTTAGAAAATAACCAATTTCAGGGATTTTTTGTGGCATTCAATGCCATTTTATTAGCTTCAGATGTTTCCATGTGAAGATCTAATAATTGCAAATTTTCTTCAAATGCAGTACTCTGGGTACATAATGATAATACATCTGTGCCTAGCACAGCCTTATAAATAGATAAGTCATTATACAAAAGAACTGCTGTGCTGAACTGTTTGAATTTGTTAATTTGATGCAGGAACCAAAGGTAATCATAAAAACCAATTAGAACCATCTATAGTAGCATCTATGTGCTACAGGGCACAAAGTTGATAATCAATTTCCCTCTATCACTCAGTACTTCCTTGCTCCCCAGTTTTCAGGCACAAAAATCAGTGAGGAAAGACATCTATTAATACACTAGTCAAAATATGAGAGAGTATCTTATTACAACTAATAAAGCATGATTAGATAATGATATCATTCATTCCTCAGAGTTCACATTTATAACTGTTTTTGAAGGAGAGAACTTTATCAACTTATCAAAGAACTAGAGTCCAGTATTAGGTTCTTTTCCCTGTTTTTTAAATCCTAAGTTTTGACAATCCTTCTCTGCTGCTCTAAGTTGGTTCCCCACCTGTTTAAAGAACTTTGAGAGAAGTGTCACAAGTCTATGACAAAGACTAGCAATAAAACCATGGCCATTCATGCCAATGAACATTAAAAAATGAAAACTAGAATCTAAAGGGGAAAAACTCCTGAGAAGTGAGTTTGCAGATTTAGGTAAAGATCTCACAATACGGCACTATTGTTATCAAAAGGGAAACACCTGTTTCTCAGTGCTCAATCATGAAATTTACCATAAAGAGGAGCACTTTGAGGTTCCTTTATGTCGCTACGTTTCCTGCTGTTTATTCCCAACACAGCCTGGTTCACTACTTTCTTGTGAAGCTATTTTCCAAACCGTTTCCACAATCCTGCAAAGCAAGTACCTTAACTTGAGTTACAGGGCTGGTCCCTCTCTTTTCATTTTTTATCCCAGTAGGTGAGACTGCCCCTGCTGTGTTTGGTGGCTGTGGAGTTGATGGCATCTTTGCTCCAGGTGACACCTGCATGCTGGCCAGCTGAGCGGCATAGAGCTGCTGCAAAACAGGGAAGACAAACATTATCTCTTTAAATGCAGCTGAAATGGAGTTAAAAAAAAAAAAAAAAACTTACCGTATTGTTAGGTAACTATTTCTCCAACAGCCTTGTAACTCTCCATTTTTTTTTAAAGATGAAAGTGAGACCAAATAACATGACAGAAAGAAAGAGTACTGATTCTTCTAGCAATAACTTTATGACACTGAACAAAGAACTTGATGGCTCTAGAACTCAGTTTCCTCAAATGTACAAAAAGGAACTTGTCTAAACGGGTGTCTAAGAATTATTTCTACTGTCCCACAAAAATCCTTATTAAAGTTCTTTAAGTGTCAGTATGTCTGTTCTTGTAATTTTAATATTCATGAATTAAGAAATTAATCTGAACTTTCTTAGGGATTCCTGGAAGAATCACATTGTTTATATCATTTCTGACCAAGTTTCTCTGGGGATGCTGATCCCTCTGGAAGATGGGATTATTGCTGACAAGATTTCTGAGACCCACTGGCAGTCATTCTTTCCTCAGGGCCTTAGTTCTAAGTAGCATATAACATAATTCTCGAGAGAATATTGCCATATTTGTGGCCAAGAAAGCTTCTTTTTCCTAGTTAAATCTTTCATTGTCTATTTGTTGCAATTGAAGTGAAATTGGCAATAAATGAATAGGATAATCTGCTATGGTTAACCAGAATTCAGATACTATCTTCAACTATTTAATGCTTGAAAACTCCATTCAAATATTTTCTTTTTTTTTCTTGTCATCAAGATTAAGCCATTAGCTGACAGTCATCATAATAAATGGAAAACTTCCTAGTTCATCAACCATAGAGAAAATAGCTCAAACTTTGCCTTATTAGTAGGGGAGAAAAAACAGGTGGTTTGTATGTAATTTCCAGCATTACTATCATTCAGATGGACAAATAAAAAAAATTTCAGTAATCAAAAACAGACCTTTCAGCACATGTAATTAAATGAAAGCTTAATAAAGAATAATTTGCAAGAGCCAGATGTGCTTATGTCATGATTGTTGCTTTCTTTGGAACAATTTTTCTAATATAACAAGCCTCTAAAGAAATTAAAGTTTCATAATTTTGTATGTGCAATGACTCAATGGCAAGAAAAACTCAGAAGAGTCAGTCAAACTGCTAGAATATAGAGGGTTAGTGGGACTATCTTTTTTGCTTCCTTTTTACTCTACTGTATCCTTTTCCTTTAAAATGCAACCAGGTATCTTCCAATGGGGCATAAGTAAAACTTCTGAAAATTAAACCAGTGATGGAAAGTTCTTTACTGAATGTAATAGAGATGGCTGAGAGTTGAAAAAGTGTTGACAATAAAGTAACTGGCATCATGACCAATATAGACCCTATAATTGAATATTAAATAGTCTTTAGAGGGGCCAGGTTCCTTAGAAATCATTTATGCTTTCATTTTACCTCAATCATTCACAAGATCAAAAGAAAGTCAATTTTACTCAATTTTGAGTCCTTTAGGGAAATTTAATTAGTGAAGAGGAAGAAAACTCAATCTTTGAAAACAAATCTATCAAAAGCTGACTACATTTAGAAATGCTTTAAAATGAACAATAGTATAGTTAGTATAGTATAGTTGTTTTCAAGAGTTAATGTTACTTGCTTCTCCAAAGCTTTGATAATCATTTATTTCTCTCCTTTTGCAATGAATTGGACCCAAGAGAGGCAAGAAAGACCTCATGAGCTCTGAGATTCCTCAGACCTGTGATTCCTCAAAAACTTTTTGTTAGTTGAGAAAACTAATATAGTAGAGGCAGTCACATTCCATGAAATTTAAAGATTTGGGTAAACAGGACAGTAAGATAAGATTTAGTAAAATGAACCTTGAAATCAAATCAGAAATTAGACTCCAAGATAAGGATAGAAGGTCTCACTTGTATAAAAAGAATGCTATTAAGTGAATATAGGTTTACAAAACAATGTCACAGACAGTTCATCTTTTAAGTTGACATTAATTAACCATGTTCTGTATGCAAGACTGTGTTAGGAATGCAGGAGGATTCAAAGTCTTGTAACAAGCACATGGAGATGTAAGATATTTATTCTTAACTTGATTTGCACTTTTCTTGGGTGTTTGTCATTTTTTTAACCCTTGTGTTTAGTTATGCACATAGGTCTTACTAGGCTTGATAGACAGCTAGTTGATCAAGGATATGATTGAATTTAATTATTTTTGAATGACCACTACCAAGAATAATGCAAAGAAAATAAGAACAGTAAGAAATAACTAATCAATATTTTCTGAATCAACATGCTATATTAAAATCCCTGGATATTAAAAAGGAAAGATATTTTTTATAAATGAGGCAAAAGAAGAGGTGTATTATTACATATGTGACTAATAATTTTATGGTGTTGAGCAAAAACGGGGGGAAGGGAATAAATTCAGTCCAAGTTAAATCACATTATTTCACAAGAAATGATTCATTTGAAGTCATTTGTTAAAATGTTGACTAAGTAGTTGCTCAATAACTACAATAACTACTAGTTTCAGTATCTTGTCTTAAACTTTCAGCAAATTATATTGCTTGAGTATTAAAGAGTTTACCATTTTTTTCTAATTGCCTACAGATTTAAAGTTTCTCTAAATGTTACTTATCCTTTCTTGAAAGAGCATGAAACATTAGTTATTTAAATAAATAGTTTTGAAATCATTTTATAAAGTCCTTTTCAAACTGCTGATTTGGGGAGGAAACAGTTAAACTGATTAACTATTAGGTAAGGATTTACAAAGATGTTGTTCCACATAGGGTTTCAATATTATAGTTCATAGTCACAATGATAATGAATATTCATTTCCAAACACAGTTGAGGTTTAAAAAAAATAAAAAATATAGTAAAGTTTATACCAGACTTAGCCAAAATCCCATAAACACTCAAATGTTCATGAAAATTTTTTGTAAATATAGATTTTTTTCCATTTCAATTTTGAAAAATGAGCAGTGATTGGAATATTGATGTTTTTCTCTGTAAAGATATAGGAGGCATGCACTGCACATGTGTAAAAATGAACCTAGCTAAATATTTTGCAAAATTATAAAATCACTCATGTTTTATAGGAGTACTTTAAGAAATGCTTTTACTATTTTATGGCTAAAAATATTCCACATTTATTATTAGTTCAGTTAATAAAATAGCAAGCATTAAAATTGGTAATCTGAAAACTGATATCCTTAGCACTTAGAACTAAAGCTGTCTTACCAAATCATTTAGTCTAATCTGACCTCATCAATACACTGATGAGCTTGGGTCTAAAGAATGGAAGTAACATGCTCAAAATCATGACACGAGATAGTACTGGACTTAAAAGAACTCCAGTTTTCATTCTAAAGTTATCATTTAAAGTAGAAATGGATATATGATGAACCACCCCAAGTACCTTTCAAGCACATTTCCAGCATACGTGAATTCATTCAATGACAGAGCTCAACTAAATGCTTACTATTAGTTAAACACTGTGCTTAAACACTGGAGGTATAACAAAAAGCATCTCAGAAATTTTTGACCTTTCCTTACTGGAGGTAGAAAGAGAAACTGATATCAAATCCATGGGTAGAAAATAACTACGAATTATGGTTAGGATAATTGAGATAACTGAGAAAAAGATTTTTCAAGAGTCTAGAGAAAAAAATGTATTTAACATAGCCTAGAGGATCAAAATATTTTCTCTAAAGTAGTGTTTTAAGTAAGAATTGTCCAGGTGGAAGAATTGATAAAGAACAACCCAGAAAGAATAAAGAGCTGTATTATTAGTGTTCTAGGTTAAAGGAGATAAAAAAAGGTAGTTTAAAAAGTCGTTGTGGCAGGACTGTCGAGGAACATAGTGACGTGTGAATAGGTAACAGATGATAGGGTCTAACAGGCCACATTAAGAATTTCAGACTTTATTCCCAAAAAACAGCATGCACTTAAAACCAAGACACAAAGAATCTTTTCTATGCTTTACTACTAACTTATCAACCAACTTTTAAATAATTTGGATAAAGAAAGTCCTATGAAAATCTCACAAATCTATAAATAAATGCCTCTTTAAAGTAAAACCTATCTTGCATTTGGAGCCTAATGATAACTTTATTAAGCTTGTTAAGTCCAAAACCATATATCCCATAGACAAATTGCTTTATGGTAATTATTTTTTAATTGAACATTAGTTTATGTTGTTGTTTGTGTTTTAGAAATATAGGATCTTCCCCTTCAGGTGCTGTTACTATACCACACTCACCACTACCACACCCATACTTCCCCACCATAGTCTATTGTGTTCCCTTCCCAAATTCCTGAGTGTTTTCCAATATGCACACTGGTCTATGGTAAAGAACTAAGAGATATAACACTATTATATTTGAAAAAGTCTTGCTTCGCCTACAACATAGCCAAATCCAAATCAAATTATAATGGGTAGTAGTGTCATCGTACACTTATTACTTACCATCATATCAGATACAGACTTATACACCTGCTTTTTGTGATAAAATCATGTAAGATATTTAATGGGGAGTTCCGTAGAAAAAGGCACAAGTTCTTTTCTTCACATAATCACATGATTTTCACATAAACAGACATCCAGGCAGCCACACTCACCCCCTATTCAGTCATGTTAACTGAACAAACATATTGAGCACTAACTCAGTATTGAACATAGTAACTCCAGGTGCTTTAGGTATTTACATTTATAATTTTATTTAACAGTTAAACTAATTATATGTTAGGAAAATTATTATCTGTTTTAGAGTCAGTCTCATTGTTGGGTCCATGCACTTTCTACTCTGCAAGTTAAAATTATTTTAAATAAGCTAGACAGTGCAACACAAGGAAACCCATTTCCTGTTCTTGGCTACCAGACAAGGATCATTGTCCGAGGAGAAGAGAGATTCTGATATCCCTGCAGTTCTGAGTTCTCAAAGAGCAAACTATATCTCCAGATGCTTTAGAGCTATCCTTTTGAAAATGGCATTGTTTGCAGTCCTCAAAAGGAGAAAGAAGAGTTAAAGTTACCACCAGCCACCTTGAAGAAGCAAGGGGCACAATTTTTATCTAAACAATTCCCTTCGCCAATCAATCTTTGAGCCATAATAGAAGACACTTGAAATACCCTAGTGACACACACTTAATAGACTGAAAAAGTAAAAAGAACTTTGTAGAATATGGGTAGAAATAGGAGAACTTGATAAAATGGAAATTGACAGGGATTTTAAATTGGCACCAGTAAGCTCCAGTATATAGAAACCAACAATAAAAAAGCAGGTCCAACTTCACATACGGGATTCTCTTTGGAGTAAATTCTCCTGTGTTTTGTCATTTCAATTAGAAAGGGCATTTTAAAGTGGTCTGTCGGAATCTGGCCCAGAGAGAAAGGAAAAAAAAAATTCTTCCTCAAATACAACTTGCTCATTGGCAGATAATGAAGAAAGGAAGAGAGGGGAAAATACTATTCTATAAAAACAGATTCTATAGGCACTACTGACAAACTTTGACTCTAACCTTAATATTCTTTATATTTTACCCCATTTCCTGTGGTTCCACATAATGCCTGGGGATGCCAGGCCTACCCTTGGTTAACTATGTGGGGAAGGAAGCAATAGGAGATGCTGGATGAAACATGCAGGATGGGGGGGGCAGTATCTTTAAGAAAATATTATTTTCTTGATGCTGCCTAACACCAGTTCCAAACCTAGCTCAATTCTCCAGCGATATTCTGAGTTTTGTTACTATCTCAAAACAATGCTGATGATGATTCCTCTTCCTACTGAAGCAGGCATGCAGTAAAGCTGGACAAGTTGGGCTGTGAGGCTGTGAAAAGGTGGAACGGAGACAGGGGTAATTAAGCGGCCTGATTTAATGCTTGTTCAGCACAGGGAAGAAAGTGTGTCAGTAACAAGTCATTACACACTGAACTAGGGGTGGGGGAGAGAGCTTAAAAATAATTTGAAAGAGATCACAAATACCTTTACTTCTCATAAACCTCCAATGTCAACAAAATGATCCAGGAAATATAGCTGTGGTTTTATGGAAGGAAAGAACTGAAGTCCTTGTTTTCAGCATAGAAGGTACTTGTTTAGTTATATCCCTAATATTTGACACCGAAGAAATTTGGCTGTAGGGACAGGAGGTGAGAGGAGGAAGAGGGGAAGTAGGGGAAGAACTCCCACCCCCACTCTTCACATATTGGAGTAATTTCCAAATCAATCTCCTTGTCCCTCCTGTATATTTTTCCATTGCCATAATTTTTCTTTTCCTACTAACACTCCTTGTAAACCCACACATCTTTTGAGTTTTGTCTCAAAAGACACTTTCTCCTTAAAACCTTATCTGACCTGGGCCTCCCCGGTGGCGCAGCGGGTTGAGCACAGCTCTGTGAAGCTGTCCGCAGCCTCTGTAGCATGGGTTTGATCCCTGGCCAGCCAGGGAGAAACCCACATGGCGTGCAGACCTCTCCTGCCTCGCCCGCTGCTCCCCTCAGCAGTGTCTTTGGTCCATCTGCCTGTTCTGCTCCCCACTCTCTCTGGTGAATTCTCTCACCCTCCCACACCTCTGACTGTACCCCAGTTCTTGTATTAAAAAAAACCTTATTTGACCAATTGCCTCTTTCATATTCCCATTATATCTTATCGTCTATCCCTGTGCATATTATGGAATTTCCTTTTTTCACGTTTTTCTCTCTCATCAAATTGTGAGCTCCTTGAGGAAAGGACTAGATCTTATTTGTTTTTAGGCCTCCAATATCTAACACTATACCTGGCATTTAACAGATGCTTTGTTAATTAACACTCACTTGCGTTTCTGTTCTTGTCTCTACTTCTTGGAATTGTTATCACTTCTGTCTTCACCCTTTTCTTTGTATACATTTTCTCACACCCTCTCTTAAAGGAACCCCAGAAATGGAGGTTATATTTCTTTGTTTCTGTCTTCTTGAAACATAAATATATGGATTCATCATGCAATGAACTGATGTTGTTGCAAAGAAAGACCAGTTCACGTAGCTTTAGCTGAAGAAAAATCCTGTGTCATCGAATCTCTTTGCTCTAAGAATGAAGAAAAACCAAGTCTAGAGAAGGAAGGTGATTTGCATAAGGATACCAACTGATGGCTAGTAGCTAGAAGGAAACCTAGAATGTAGTTCTATCTTATCCTCATCCAGTATACACACAGACTTATATGTTCTTGTGCCCCTTTCTGTTAGGGAGCTGACTGCAAATAGAATTTGTACATTCTATGAGAGTTTTGGTTTGGGCCAAATAAAAAGGATGTTTTTCTACAATTCCTCTAGGATTAAAGAGAAATTTACTGCAAATGAACTTGAACAGTAATCATTAGATACCCAAGAATGATTTATGTTGTAGAATTTTCTTTTAATATTTATTTCAAAATGTGCACATTTTAAAATGCAGCCATAGTAATTAAGTTAAGGTAATTATAATCATGTTAAGGTGTTTTCAGGTTTTTAAAATTAAAGTTTATGCAAACAGACAGAATAGGCCAAATATCTGTCTCAGGTGAAGCGGACCTATTTTCACCCCACTTTCAGACTTCTACCATTTGCCTCTCCATAGCAATTAAAGAAAAAATGGGACAAGCTTTGACTACAAGCCACTAGAGAAGTAGGACCTGTTTAATTCATTTCATTATCCCCTGCAGCCAGCTCAAGAATGTCAAGTAAAGAAAAATGAGTTGAAAAAAGAGTTTTCCTGGCTAGAGATCCTCTTGCCTATTTTCCCAACAATTGTGTAGCTTGTTCCTCTGACATTACTCATTGTACTAATGTGAGGGGAATATGTTGAGTGTGGAGAAGAGCTCTAAGAAAGAAAAAAAAAAAAAAATAGGAGAGAGGTTCAGGTCAAAGGTTTTATCCTTACATGAAGATTTTTTTTTTTTAATTCAGAACCCATAGGTAACAGAGTACTCAGTCACCTCCTACAGTAAAACAGTCAAAATTCATTCTTCGATTATATCAATTATATTGGAATACATTCAGAAGAGCTTTTCCTTATAGAATGTACTTGTACTGTATAAATAACTGAGAATAAAAAAAGCAACCCCCAATATTTTTAAAAAGAAACCTAAATATCTCTCTGCTTCTTCCAACTATCTTTTCTTTCAGGGCGCAAAATGAAATATGTAAATATATAATGTTTTATTTACAGAAACAAAAGTTTCCTCATTGAAACAATTGGTAATTTAGGTCTTGAAGCAAGATATTTAAAGAGGTGATAATGAGGGCAGTTGGAAATCAGCATTATGAGAATGAATCTGACTGTTTTCTTTCTGTTTCCAAGAGCTGGAAAGGCAATGCTGAAGTGATCCAGCCCTTTGAATGTGCTCCAGCTGGTACAGCTTGCATCTGCAATGGTCCTTTAACTCTCTAGTCACAAAGCAGTAGCTCATCAGGGAAACCTTTAACAAGAGGATCTTGACCCTACCAATAGGATATAAAAACTTGTCAGGGAGTCCAAAAGTTGAAACTTCAGTCTTATTTCCCATAAATTAAGTCAGAGCTAGGTTCTCTGTGAGTATGTACACTTGAGTGCACGTGCTGAGTCCAAAAAAGTACTTTTAGTAAATTAATATGCTGGCTTCCCCATATTAAAAGCATTGTTTCTTCCATTTTGGTTCAAAATGTACTATTTATGCTTTGAGGAAACAGAAGTGAGCCCTGACTTTGGGGAAGGGAGTAGGGAGGAAAAACAAATAAATAAGCACATAGGTGGGTATGGCAGTGATGTGTGCTATGAAATCTAAGTTGACCAGATATTTGAATATGGGAGGGAAGATTTTTAAAGAAAGAGGGCATCAGGAAAACTGAAAAAAAAAAAAAAAAAAAAAAAAAAAACTTAGTAGTTGAGTAGAGACCTGAAAGAAGTGAAAGGGTAAGGCACGTGATTATCTGGGGATAGCATCAGGCAGAGGCAAAGAATAAGTAAAAGTCCCGAGGCAAGGGTGTGCTTGAGCATGGAATGTTTGTAGAACAATAAGGAGGTCACAGTAGCTAAAGGAAAATGAACTGGGCAGAGGATAATAAGTCAGGTGTTAAAAAGATAGCAAGGGGGCCAGATGATGTAGTCCTTATGTATTATCAAAAGGACTTTGGATTCTTTTCTGAGTTTCTAGGAAACACCATTAAAATAACATGGCAGACCTGGAAATCCCTCAGCAATACCCACATGAAAATCTGGAGATAAGCCAGGGCTGCCTTGCTTTGGCCCATGATTATTGCCAGGGAACCAGATGCTGTTGCTTGAAAAATATTCTACAACTGTCCAGCTTCTATGCCCTTCGATTTCCATCCCTAATGAAACCTCCAAAACAACACAGAATGAAGACCAATATGGTAAGTCTACAATGAAAAAACTTTTTTATTTAAATTGTTAAAAATATTTATTTGTAAAAACAAAATTGTATGAAAACATACATTTTTATATGCTGTTTTTTCATGCTGATCAACGGATTTAACAAATGTTGTTGGTTAGTAATAAATGTATTTATTAAATGAAAATTATTTTACTGCTTTTAAGCTTAACTTGATTTTTAATTTCTCAGAAGATTGAACATAAAAATCACACTATAAATGAAATTCATACCTATGATGAAATGTACAAGTTTATTAAAAGACATTTCATATTAATAATATTAATGTGAAGTGTGCATTTGTAATAAATATTGAGAGACAAGGATATGTTTCGTTTTTGCTTTTTAACTGGAAGATGTATTTTATTAATAAAGTACATTCTAATAAAGGATGTATTTTGAATCCACTTTTAAGTGATCAAGTAAAAGAGGCAAGAAATAATGCAAAATATCCACTTCCTACATCCTCTTATATTTTCTTCTGTAGTTTTATAGTTCAAATGACTGTTTTACCCTGTTGCAGAGCTATGTCCACTGTCATTTTTAAACTGCAAATTATTAGTATTGCCAGTTGGAGAACTTTAGCATATTTTGCAGTATGTAAATATGCCATCTGTATCCTACAGTAATACCCATAGCTTATTCCCTAATTAGCAGAAAGAAATGATACCTTATATATAGCAGCCAAAGTAAAAATCATTCAAATAGTGTATAATAAGCATGCATCGTGCTTTGTTATCACAAAACAGTATACTAATACATATCTCAATAATCTACCTCAAAAAATCCTTACAGCAAATGAAACAGGTAATGGTTAATATAAAGAACTGAAGAAGATACTTAGAAAAATAAGGTTTATATGTTGTTATGAGCGAGGACAGCATAGTGACTATGCTGTCAGAACTACTGTTTATTAACTATCTGATACCAGCAAGTTATTTAATATCTCTGAGCTTTAAATTTCCACATCTGAAAAATGGGAAAATATCTATCTACTTTAAAAAAATTGCTCTATGGGGTAAATGAGTTAATACACATAACATACTTGGAAGAGGGCACACTATAAAGACTCAATACTTGTAGACTCTTATTTTTACTAATAACTTCTCTTTAAGAGAAATCACTCCAATGATAATATCCCAAAAAGCATTAGGTATTTTTATTCAGCTTAGCAAAAATATATTAAAGATGCAGAGATGAAGAAGCTCTCTTTCAGGAGCTCACAGAAAGGATAGGAAGGAAAAGGACAGGGGGAACTCAATATGATGAACTGTATAATGGGTGCATTTACAAATGACTATTGAAACAACATAACTGGGACCAATTAGTTTTTTTCCCAAATTCATTGAGATACAACTGACAAATAATATTGTGTAAGTTTAAGGTGATGATTCGATATATGTATATACTGTGAAATGATTAGCACAATAAGGTTAGCTAACACACCCATTTAGTTCTGACTGAGGACAATTAGGAAGGTGATGCTTCCTGCGAAGTACCAGAATAAGAGCCTTTCTTAACTAAAAGTTAAAAGACAATCTTATAAAATTATTTAATGACCCTTCCTCTCTCCCCCTCCCTGCCCAAGAAAAAACATCCCTGAGCCGAATGAACACCAGTTCCTGCCACACAGGAATGGCTTAGGGTAGTAGAGTTTCTATTCTTGTTTCCAGTGTCTGCCCTCCTAGCCCGTTCTTTGACTAGTACATAAAGGCTACATCCACAAAAAGTAAGATGTTCTAACCCTGACAGCCATCACACTTTCATAGATACTTAACAATTATAAATATACCACTTTAGTGAAAAAAGGGAATCAACCCTTGGTTATTGAGGAAACAGGAAGTTTGTTTTATTCTTGTTTACACTCTTTGTTGTACAGAGAAAAAATTCATAAGCGCTCAAAAGTCCTAATTTAGGGGAGAGTTTTGGAATATCAGTATCTCCTCTAAGCCTAACATACACCCCTAAAAATCTCTCATTACATGATGAAAAATCACAGCTTTAGTTTGTTATGAGGGCATAATTCCAAGTGGACCATGGAATATTTATGTTTCTCTGCAGCTCTTTGAAGGAATAATCTTATGTTTTTGTGCCTGTTATGGGTCAGAGGTTCAAATCAGCACTTCTTTCTATCGCTCCTTATATGTTTTACAATTTACAGCTCAGCAAGAGGAATCATAAAACAAAAGTGTCTATTTTATTTCAGCAACTAATTCTAGTTAATCAAAGATTTCTAGCCAAACAACTCAGCATGAAGCTCTGCAAGGAAAATATGAAGAGAACAAAGCATTTTGTTAAATAACACATCTCATGATGTAAACACATATGTCCCTTAAAGGAAATTTTATCGCTTCCACATTATCGGCATACAAAAGGAGCATTCTTGTCGCAGACCTGGTGCGACTGTGGAGTCATCGTCATTGGAAACAAGAGCCTGATTAGGTTCCCACACAGATATGAATAGACTTTCCTTTTTAGTAAAATAGCTGCTTTTATTCCTTTTTAAAACAGACTGGTAATTGTCACCCTAAAAACAGTGAATTGTACTAGGGCAACATTTGTTTCTGCTCTTTTTTCTCATCTTTTTAGAATCAGCCAATAACATTACTATCCCTTCTGGTTGGTCCTCTTCTGGAAAGTCTGAGTTAATCCACAGCTGTGTGAATGTGAAAAAGGGACACAGCAGGCTAAGTCTGTTGGGTCTCTTGTCTGTTAATAAAGTGCACAGTCTGCAGGACAGATGTTAAGAGGATCTGTTAAATAAGTCAGTGGCAGAGATCCTGACCTCTGCCAAGGAACATTTTATTATCCCAGAAAGGGGCATAATTGCAAGGCATTAACAATTAGAAGAACCATAGTTTTTTCTTATAGATTTTTACTCTTTGCTTCATCATTTGGTTGAAATACAGTACCAAGGTTCATTCACTGAAAAGCAACATGCTATATATGATTTGGTTTAGTACAAACTGCAGATTACAAGATTTCCCCAAATCCCAAGGAAATGGTTGGACCTTGGCTTTGCTTCAACATTAAGCAGTTTTGTTTATTCTGCATGTATCATTACACTATTTGTACTGTTTCACTTGCCACAGGGTACCATTGTACTAAAGGGACTATCAATCTTACCAAACATAGCTCCCTAATTATTAAACTATTCCCTGACTATTAAATCTAGTGTAATGGGCAATGTAAACTAAAGATCAAATTAATAGAAGAATATCACATCATAAAGTTGTTCACTATACCTTGTACCACCTTGCCATTTATAGTGTGAATAAAACCATGTCTACCACATGCATTGCAAATTCCCAAGTGTGCAGTGAAAGGTACCTTGTGATCTGACCCCTTGCTTACCTTTCCAATCTCACCTACTCTTGCACAACTTAACCTGTGCCAAACTGTGTCATTTTCTGAATGTGCCATGCTCTCTATGGCTGGTATAGCCATGGGCAGGCTGTGCTTGGAGTAATTTTCCTCTTCTCTGTATCGCTGTTGCTCTGTATCATCCCTCACAAATCTAGTGAACTTTCATTCTCCTTTCAAGACTTAATTTTAACATCACCTCACCCATGAAGATCATCAATACTTTCCAAGGTAGAGCTTAACACTTCCTCCTCCCTTGGCTTTGTATTTCCACAAACACATCTTGTTGCTGTTGTTGTTTTGCATTCTATTGCCATTGGAATAACTTTTTTTAATCTAAGAAGCCCTTAGTTCAGTAATCTGGAAAAGACAATGTCTGAAATAAGAATGCACAGACTGTATATTAGCTCTTAATAATCTAAGATTTTCAGTCAATATTTCTAATTTTTTTGGTTTTTTTAATGAGATAACATTGGTTTGCAACATTGTATGTTTTAGAGGTACAAGGTCACTTTTTTAAAGTGTTGTTATACATGACACTCAACCATCAAGACACCCACAATCCTCTACCTTAGTCCACTCAGAAACACATCTGTTCTAACAATTACCACATTGTTTACTAGATTGTGGGTCCTCTGGGAGCAGGAATCAAGTTCTTCATATCATAGTATTTCCTAAATTAAAATAAAGAGTGCCTCCTATGTAAACATTTTGGGAATTAATGCATGAGTCGTATTTTTTGAATAACTGATCAAATATAAGTTTACAATCTGGTCCTGTCACTGCTACTAGCATTGTTCTAGGGTCTTACACTTTAATATATGTTATTTTTTAATGAATAATTTTCATTAGGTTGGTACATTCAATTGCAACAACTATGTCTCTCCCAAAACTCTTCTCCTACCCATGCCAAGAATGAGTAGAAGCATGGCATACACTGTCCTCTTGCTCTTCTGTTTTACTTCAGCTTAATATATCCAAAACTTATTTATAAGAATCAACCAAATTTCATTCTTCAGAGTGTTCCCTCACATTTCTGCATCGCCTAATCCAGATCACTTACAAACTGTGTGACTTTAGTCAAGTGAACCTATCTTCTCTGGGTCTCCGTTTCTTCAATATAAGATCAGAAAGTGTGCACAACACTTTCACAAGCATTTTCTTATTTATTCCTCACAACTGTCCTGCAGGGTAAGAATTATGCCTAATCCTATTTAATAGAATCTGAGTACAAAAGTTTAATTTGCTCAAGTTCATGGAACCAGAATTCGAATTTGAATCTGAGGCCTCCAAGGGACATTCTAGCTCTCGAAGTCAATGTTATTTTACAATCTGATTATTTGTAAAGAGTTTTCTTCCAATACTGATGCATTATTTTTCTTGATTGTGGAAAGCCCAGTTTAGAATATCTCAGTTACTGGCTGGCCACAATTTCTTGCTACAGGGCATTACATCAGGACTCGTGCTTTTGGAACTCCGGAACAGTCATCAGGCATAGGCATTAGGATAAAAAGATTTCAAAAAGTCTATACACAGCCAGCTTGGTCAATCAAAAAATGAGTGTATATATATATATATATATATATATATATATATATATGTGTGTGTGTGTGTGTGTGTGTGTACATATACATACATACATACATATATATACACACACACACACACTAAATGGATAGCCCTATTTTATTTGTTCTTACCAATGTGAAGTAATTGATTATCTTACCTAGACTATTATTATTAGAAGGCAAGAACCTGCTTAACTTGCTTGCCCATTAGAGTACCTAAAGTGCATAGTACATGTTTTAAAACATGTTTGTTAAATTAATGAATGAATAAGAAATATAGGAATATAAGGATGTGGAGAAAAATGACATTTACTGACACCTACCACAGGCAAACATTTGCTAAGCAAATGGCTTGTACTGTTTTGTTTAAATCCTCACAATATGGGAGGTATCCTTATCTCCATTTCACAGATGAGGGACTGACTTTCAACCTATAGATATATATGTAGATATAAATACTTTTTTTTTTTATCTAAAGAGGTCTTATGGAGCCAAGATGCATACCTTTCTTGAAACCTCCAAGCCATTCAATATTGTATACACAGAAAACATGTCAGAGAACAAGCTAGCCATTAAAGAGTAAAAATGCTGTTCCAATACATGGCAGCAAATTACTACCTGATGATATACAGTCACTTTCCTGTTTCATAATGAGGTATTTGTCTGTATTTGGATATAGTGTTTCATAATCAGGAAATGTGGAAGAGATGGATCTAAAATCAGGAAGGGTATGGTAGGATATGGATGGATTATATATAACTGTTTGGCTCTGCAATTAAGAAATGCCTCTTTAATAAAGCCTTTGATAAATGAATCAAGAAGTGAAGGACTTCCACCCAAATCAGTACATCCAGGCCTCTATTAGCTCCATGAAGCTTCTCTCTCTCTCTCTCTCTCTCTCTCTCTTTCTCTCACTATCTCTGTTGTGCTATGCCTAAGTCAAAGATGTAATTATGCATTATTCAGAGGCTGCTCCTTGGGGCCTGAAACAAACAACTTCCTTGGACATGAGGAAGATATTCTAATGTGATCAAAAACACTGCAGAGAGGAGAGCGTCTTTCTCTATGTGGGTTAAGAAGCTCCCAAAATTTGGAGGACAACTCCAGTGTAGTGACAACTGGTTGGGGCACATACTCTACCCTATTTGGTGACAGTGTTTCTCTTATTTTTAAAAATTTTACTATTTTTTTTAAAGCAGGCCAAATGACAATCCATTGAGAATATGATGCTAAACCACTTTTCCTACAGAGTTTTAAAACTGGACCTCTGAGAAGGAGTTTGATACAATTCAATGACTGAAGTAATACCTTTGTCCATTTGAGCATTAAATGGCCTGTTGCAATTCAGCTTAGTTAGAGGGAATTTCAGAAAACAGTACTTTCTCTATTTTTTTTTCTCTCCCAGTTGACTAGAGGAGAGGTTGGAAAACACAGCTCAATCACTTTCCTCAGTCTCTCAGGTTGGCCTCTCACCAGCATTAATTAAATACAACCCCCTTAGAACATGAGAGGTTAAGTGAGAGCAACAGAGCATTCTTCTCCAATATATTACTGTGAACGCAAATGGTCATAATCTGTTTATAAGAATGCTTCTATGAGCATACAGGTCTCACTAATGAAAAATTTTAAGAGGAAAGGCAACATAATGTGACAACTGTTCATCACAAAATGCATTTTAAACTACCCATTTCAACATCTATTGTGCTTAGATAACACATATTATAAAGGAAATTGGTGTAACAGATGGTTTCAGCTCTGGGTAGCAAATGTAGACCAGTTTTCAGTGTGATAAAGTGAAACTGTAAAAGCCAGTGCATAAATCAGCCAATCTCTCACCTAAAAGTCTTCCTTCCCCTGACGTTAGAGAATTTTTCTCCAGCACTTCAAATACTAGTGCATTTCTCTTTTTAGTAGATGCTGTATCTTCTACAGCACAACTTGGCCAAACTCTAAAACTGGAACATTGTTGAAATAATGGCTCTATAATAGCCATTTGAAATGAGAAAAGCACAGAAATCTTTAAGCTACTAGGTTCAAGGTTCTAAAAAGTTTCAAATACTGTCCAGAGCTGTTTCTAAATTAAATTATTTAAAATAAAGCTCTTGAATACTCTATAATTAGTCTTCTCTCTCTGAACATGACTTTACTGTAAATGCTCCTTCTTGACTCTCCTATTGTCCCAAGATTCCTGAGAAGAAAGCAGCCAAGCGATAATTCAATATTATTGCTGCCTCAGTGCACTAATCGCTTAAAGAGCAGCAAAGACTCTGTGCTCTATGCCCCACAGCTCTCGCAGCCTCTTGGCCTGAAGCAGGCATCCCAACCCAGCAACGTCCAGATGTCAAGAGGAATCCCCAGCTCCTGATGCAGCAGGCACTCCGTTCCAGTATGGTCAAACATCTGCTTCATCTGCTGGCATGCAACCTGCGGAACATGCTCAGAAGGCAGCACAGGCAAGGAATGGGCAGGGACACCTTCACCCGTACTCTAGGAGACACATCAAAACTTGAGATTCTAAGGCAGACTCAGAAACTCTCAAAAGAATGGAGCTCTGGCATCCAGCGACATTCTAAGAATTTTCCTTAAAAGAAAGCTACAGAATAAGTCAGATTTCATGATGGTTTTTATCCTGTTAACTTCTATTAAGCTTACAGTTTCTTCTGGTCATTTAACTGGACATTTGGAAAATACGTGAACACTGTGGGGTACACAGTATCTCATACTGACTTTGAAATTTTTCCCTGTTACCATTTTATACTACTTTTAATTCACTTGAATATTACAATAAGAGGGGAATAAGTTATATAAGAAAGCATCTAAATGATTGTGCTCCTAAATCCAAGTAAGCAGAGTTTATAAACAAAGGTTTCTAGTCAAGAGATAAATTGTGAAAAGCTGTAAAATCATTTATCATAGTTCTATTTTGTTTAAATGATGAGTATTCCGTTCCAAGTCACTTAATCAATCTGATCTTTTTTTTCCTTCAAAAATATGGGTACAATATTAAGCCAAAAGACTAAATATATATTGTTTATTAACTATAAAATGCTATATTATATGTCTTACATAGGTATACATATATAATATTCATGCTATTCTTAGATCTGTTTTGTTTTGATTTTAGAAGGAAATACAGGTTTCCTTTGTAATGTCCAACTCACATATCAAATACAGGTTCTCTGCCAAGAATGATTCCACCCATCCTATGGGATCACAATAAATAGTATCCTATAAAAACTAATGAACAGCTCTCAGGTCCAAATTTCATATTTACTTCACTCTGAAATATTTATCCACTATTAGAGTCAGAAATCATATTTCATTATTGAAAGAGTATATGGTATACTTAATACAATTGAAGAGATGAACTTAAGGAGAATTGTGACTGCTCTAATCAGAAGTGATTGGTTAGAAAAAGTCTTAGTTTTGAAAATCAAAGTAAAACAAAGAACTGAGGATATGTAATCAAATAGGTCTCAATTTTTAAAAATATGTCATGCACATTTGGGTGGATAAGTAGAGAGGTAGATGAATATTTCTGTTAATATTAGTAAGATTTGCTATTCCAACTCCTTATTATTTATCTCTTTCCCAATTTTATCTTTTTCCCACTAGAGAGTAAACTTCAAGAGGGCAAGGAATTCTTTATTCACTGATCAGTATGCAAAACAGGTTTTCTCAATCTCATTACTACTAATATTTTAGACTAGATAATTCTTTGTTGTGAGGGACTTTGAATGTGCATTCAAAGCATTTAGCAGCACTTCTGGTCTCTACTCACTAGATGCCAGTAGAATTTCTACCTTCACCTGTCCCCAGGTCATAGCAATGAAAAATGTACCCCTACATTGTCATCTGAACCCTGGGTGCAAAATTGTTGAAGATCACTTGTCTAGAGTAGTCCTGCCATGTAACAGGTAAATAAATATTTCTTAAATAAATGAATGATTAAATTTGTTATGCTTGGATTCTCATCCAAACTTTTACAAACATGCTGATAATGCTTATTGATTAACTCCCTTGATAAAAAAGATTCTGATACAAATCCAATAGCACTGTAACAATCATATTCAAAGCTAACAAGTGTAATTTCAAGTAACAAGAATTTAAAAATAAAGGATATAATACTTCATGCTCTCTTTAAATGAATAAGTGAAGTAGAGTGAAACTTGATAAACATATATTAAAAAGGATTTTCTTATTAAAGGCACTCTGTTTCAAGGCATATGAAAAAATGTTCAACATCCCTTATCATCAGGAAATGCAAATCAAAGCCACACTGAGATACCACCTTACACCAGTAAGAATGGCACATATCAAAAAAACAAGCAACAACAAATGTTGGCAAGGATGAGGTAAAAAAGGAACTCTCCTTACATTGCTGGTGGGAGTGCAAACTTTTCCAACCACTGTGGAAAGCTGTGTGGAGGTTCCTCAGTCTACTAAAAATGGAGCTACCATACGATCTGGCAATACCACTACTAGGGATCTACCCAAAGGACACAAAAACAGTGATTCACCTATATTTATTGCAGCACTATTTACAATAGGTAAAACCTGGAAACAACCCAAATGCCCAAAAATAGATGACTGGATCAAGATGTGTTATATATATATACAATGGAATATTATTCAGCAATCAAAAAGATAAACTCACACCATCCTCAGCAACGTGGACAGAGCTAGAAGGAATTATGCTCAGTGAAATAAGCCAGACGGAAAAAGAAAAATATCGGATGGCTTCACTTATAACAGGAATATAGGGGAACCAAATAAGACATCAGTGTAAAAAAAATAATAACAGTACAAAACACAACAAAGCAAAAACAGACAATTATAAACCAGACACATCCTGCAGGGGAAGAGGAGGGAGAAGGGTGAGAGGGAGGGAGGGAGGAGCACAGGGGACTGTGGTGATGGTGCACGGGTGCCTTGGGGAAGGAAATTCTATGGGGACTCAATCTGAGGGGGTGGGGGAAGCAAATATTGCCTAAAAAATTGATAAATGTTAAAATTAAAAAATTTAAAAAAAAATAAAAGCACCCTGTTTCAAATTAGTTTCAAATGAGCACTGTATATTTGCATTTTATAGGGTTTGAGATAGTCAACACATACATTTTAAAAAATAATATTTTATACATAAATATCATTTATTTATCTTTTGTTTCAGTTCATACTGCTCAAGGTCTATAGTGTTGGGGAAATCACTGATAAGATACCAAAGATCATCACCTAGGTTAATTTATATATTATTACAATAAAGGTTGGTTATAAATTTTATTGCTGGTGCTATAAGAAAACACACAGAAAAGAATAAATTCAGTGCGCTTTATTGGAAATTGAAAATGCCCATTTAAGTCTATGTTTCACATAGTAATAACTATATACTGGTTCTACTGGTCAGAAGCTTTATCCCTCCTCTAGGCTATGTCTATGAGAGGAATCTACTCAACTATAGTTTCTCAATTGCTTTTAATTAAATATCCTTAAAAAAATTTGGATTGGAAGAATTAATATTGTTAAAATGTCTATACTACTCAAAGTGATCTACAGATTCAACAAAACCCCTAACAAAATACCATTAGCATTATTTTACAGAAATAAAAAAAAATCTAAAATTTATATGCAACCATAAAAGATCCAAATAGGCAAAACAATCTTGAACAAGAACAACAAAGCTAGAGGTGTCACATGTCTTGATTTCAAAATATACTACAAAGCTATAGTAATGAACATAGTATGCTACTGAAATAAAATAGATACATAGACCAATAAAACAGAATAGAGAGCCTATAAATAAATCCACACATCAGTGTCAAATGATCTGGTGCCAAAAAAAACTCAATGGGAAGAAAATAGTCTCTTCAAAAAATGACATTGCAAAAACTGAATATTCACATGCAAAGTAATGAAATTGGAACTTTATCTTAAACCATACACAAATTTAATTTGAAATGGGTTAAAAGTTTAAATGTATGATCTGAAACTTCTGGGTATAATATATCCAAAAGAACTGAAATTTATACTCACAGATTGATTGTAGCATTGTTCACAAAAGTCAAGGCATAAAAACAAAATAGTCTAAAACAGTCAAACTCATAGAAGCAGAAAGTAGTATGGTGGTTGCAGGGGTAAGAGCAAGGGAAGCAAGTGGTATTAGTTAAGGGGTACCAAGTTTCAGTTACACAAAATGAACAAGCCTTACAGGTCTACTATATATCATACAGCCTATCGTTAATAATAGTGCATCATATAATTAAGTACTAACATAGCAGATCTTATGATAAATGCACTTATCACATAATAATAATAGTGGAAGGAAACTTTCAGAGGTCGTGGATATGTTTATGACATAGATTGGGGTGATGATTTCATAGATACTCATCTTCAAAACTCATCCATTGTATATATTATATATGTGTAGCTTTTTGTATGTCAATTGTACTTTACTAGAGTTATTTTAAAAATTATTTTGTGTTGGTTAGTGTATTCTGTTATCTACATATTAATATAGTTCATTTCATTTTCCGATTTAAATTTTCTAAAGGTTGCATATACTGACACTTTATGGTTGGAAACTGGAATGAAGCATTTTCTAAAACACTACAATGTTTTGCTTTCAAACCTTCCAACGTAGCCTTAATCACATTATCTCTCTGAATTCCAAGGTAGCTTATTATAGCATATACAAATGCAGACATATGATACTTGATACCAACCAAACATTAGCTCTACACTCCAGTTTACAGGAACAGAAATACCTGTCACTCTTTTAGAAACCTTTGTATCTTACAAGAAGTCTATTTAAGTACAAGTATTCAGACCCTGGGAGCTCCCTGTTGAGTGGATTAACTAAGAGAAGCTGAAGCTAAATGAGTGTTGGTGGAAATCTTACAAAAGATAGAGGACTCCACTAATTTTGTATTTTTAGGGTCCTAGGCTCCTACTAAACCATCTCTGTGACTATAGGTGAACATTACTTCAATCAAATACTTTAAACAGTGATTAATCAAAAGCTTAACAAGGATCATATAAGAAAAGCTCTAATCTCTCAACTTTTTGGTATCACCGTAAAACCAACTGAAAATCAAATCTCTGAAAGAAAATCTTGAACACAAAAACATATTGAACACAAAGTTAGATTTCCAAACACTAAGAAATGTCTCCACATTTTGCATCCTTTTTTGATTAGCCTACATTTCTTTAACCTCCACCAGGATTCACACAGTATCTTCAGCTTTTCTTAAGCAGGCTATCTAAAATTAAAAGTTGTTTACACAAAACAATGTTTCCTAAAAGCAAAGCAATTGACCCAAACATATAAAATGTTTTCAAAGCTTGGGTCTCATATGTCTACCAAAAATGAAATTCATTAATTTATTCATTCACCAACTACTATGCCAGGCAATATTGGGAATTCAACAATACATGAGACAAAAATCTCTGAATTCAGTGACTCAAGTTCTAATAAATTAGGGGTAATCCTCAGAAGCACTGTAGGTAGCAAAGCTAGAGTAGAATTGACTGCTTATTGGAAAGTTAAAAGCGTTTTTTCCTATTCTAATGATAATTTTTGTGGAAATTTAATGCATGCTTCATTATTCTATTTAATATTCACAACATCCTGAATAAATTTTGTGTTGTTTTTGCAGTGAATGGTACTTTGAGACCAGTATATGTAGAACATAGCAAGCAAGTGAAAATGAAAATTCTAATCCAAGATTCTGATTCCAAAGTGGAGCTCATTCCATTAGTCCACAGCTCATTTGTCCTAGCTAATGGTCCTTCCAAGTTCCATCACAATCTTTTTTTTTTTTAATTTATTTATTTACCCATATAAGAACCAGGGTACAGGCCAGATGCATGGGAGGGTGACAGGATTCACCAGAGACAGAGTGGGGAACAGAACAGGCAGACTGACGAAATACACTGCTGAGGGGAGCAGCAGGCGCGGCAGGAGAGGTCTGCAGCGCCATGTGGGACCCTTGCTGGCCAGGATGGAACCGGCACTCCAGAGGCTGCGGACAGCTTCACAGCACTGCACTCAACTGTCTGCGCCACCAGGGGAGGCCCACCATCACAATCTTAAAGTCAAAAGGGATGAGGAAAAACAGACTGAGAGAAAAGCAACTATTTCCCATTAAAGCACAATACCACGGTTGGCATTCTAAAACCAAGCTCTGAATCAGTGCATTCCTTTTTCTCCATTGGGTAGCCAGTAATAGGTCAATCTAATCAACTCTTCATTCAACTTTCTATTAGAAATCACAATCTTCGGAGCCTTCCCAGAAAAGCTAACTCACTATCTCATTCTTCCAAAACACTGAGGCATGTTTACAATTGCAAATGAGAAGAGACAAGGTATGAGCCAAAGAACACCTAAATACAATATCATAAAAGATTCAGAATGGAACTGAAATAGAAATAGAATATTCTCAATGTTGGTGAGCACTTGTTCACTTCCCATTTGTAGTACAAAAATTGATGATACAATTTAAATAACATACGTTTGTGTTCTCTTTTGCAAAAACTTCAATTGTTCTCCATCTTTGCAAACTTGGCAAGACTTTAATAGTCTCATTTAAAAATAACTTATGGTTGATAGGGTTTGCTAGTGTTTTAAGGCTCTAATTATATTTCTTTCCTCAGATCTCCTCTAAACTACACATAAACCCATCAAATTAAAGTGAAAATGTATTTATATTGATTTTTAAAATTTTCATATTTAATTCCTTTCATTTAGTCTACTATCCATACTATCATTGTAAGAACTGTTAAAATATTTTCTAACTAAAGCTTGGTAGACTTTGAATACTCGATAAAAAACATTCTCTGAAGCTAATGAAGACAGAAACTCTGTCTGTAACAATATTAAGTTTGTTTTCTCTAGTGATTCAGACAAGTGAGCAATCTGTCAGTAATACATTGAGTGAAATTACTTGTCTTGTAGGAATAACTGCTGACAGTCACTTTATCTCAGGGTTGACCCAAACATCTTCCTGCTGACAAACAAATTACTATGTCTAACTTTGAAAAGGTAACTAGCTTGTTTTTAATTTTGATTGGTCTTTCAGAATCCCTTACACACACACTCAGTCCCATCTTTCATTGTATTAAAAAAAAAAAAGCAACAAAAGTGTTTTGGGGGGACAGCTTTGAATTAATGAATAAGAAAAAAAAGGCAAAGAAGGAAAAACCCGATCATTTGGCACTAAGGAAAAGAACAGTTACTGCTTCTTTCCAAGACTGTTATGCAGATAAAACTGGTAAGTGTGTCTACCCAACATTAAGACTGGCAGTGCCGCCAGTGACTGACTGGGTGAGTGAACACATTACTGAGACAGTACTGTAGGAATTAATTTTCTTCAATAAAGTGATTTTTAAGGCTCATATATTTCACAATCTAAACATATGTCACTGTTTCATAAACAAAATAAATGGATTAAAATAATACATTACCAATATGCTGACATGTGGAGATATTTTAATTAGAAATTCTTAAGCTGTGTGATATTTAACTGCTGTATTTGCTAAAGAGAAGCATGCATCATTTAATAAGAAGGCATGAGACAGGTGTATCATTTTGCATGATATGATACCAGATTGTGTTTAACATAAACTACAAGAATTAGACAACATTACTCCCAATTATAAACAAAACAAATTTAATTTAAGGATCTATCATAATGAAAGTAACTACATGAAATGAATCAATATGCTAAAACCACTTTTTTCACTTAAAAAAAAGTCATACAGAGCTTAGTTTCTGAGACAGTATTTCTTGGGAAACAATCTAACATCTTGGCTATTTAAAGGCCATATTTACATGACTACCTCATTATACTGCTCCCGGAACCCTTCCTTAACATTCTTTTTGACTTACTTGAAGGACCAATGCTAACATAGCTAAGGAAAGCAAATGGCAACTGGTCTTGAAATTTATAAGGGTGAGAGAATTGGAATAAGTAGCAATATAGTATATTGTTTACTGTAGCAAGTGCCCTCTGTTCTCTAAAGGTCAAAAGCACTGTAACCTTAGAGTTACAGTTTCTGATTGTTCCCAGGGTTAAATACATTATCAAAATTAATGGTTCAAACCCCTCAACCTTCAGACATATGAGTATTCATGCCTCCATCTGCTGAACTGTTCAACTAAAAATAGCATTCTTCGGCCTTCTTTCTCCTAAATTGTGCCCCTGAGGCAAAGAAAACCATGCCTTAGTGTACACAAGCACACTGTACCAAAAAAAAAAAATCTTTCTTGCATCCTCTTATCTAAAAGGAGGAAAGAATTATTTCAAATATCTTTTCCCCACTTGATAACAAAAATTCAGGCTTCTAGTTTACAACTATGAATGTTAAGATTCACACGCAGGCTCACTATGTTAGAAGTGACAACCTTTGAAGGACAAATGAATTGTAATGTTAGGTAAAGAGGGCCAGTTCTGAACAATGCACTAGGGTGTGTTTGGAAGTGGTGGGAGGTGGAGTGGTGTCAATAAGTAGGTGTCACAGGGTGCCTTTCTTCCTAAGAATCTTTGTTTAGAACTAAAACCAATTAATATAATCATAATGTTTCTTCAGTATCAACAGTTTATCATGATCATGATTGATTGTTAACAGAACTGCATATTTTAGACCGTCAAAGAGGGTAGAAAATACTAGCTAAAAAAGAAAGCAGACTTTAAAATCAACAAAGCAAGATATTAAATTTTCTCTCTACTTTTGCTTAAGATTTTAAATGTTAGGGCCTGCAGCAGTTTAGATATTGGTTTCTATTGTACTGCTCATGGATGTTCCAATAGAAATGCTTTATTCATAACAGGAAAGTTTGGGAAACCTGCCTTTTCAAAGACGGTTGATCTTTTCTAGCCAGTGTTCCATACAAGCAAACAGAGCAAATGTTTTCTGATATGCAGGATGAAGGTACCAAAAAAAAAAAAATAAATACAAGCAAAAGAACTAAGCAAGAAAAAACAAGAACCCAGGACACTCTCAAATGAGTTCAAAACTTAAATGGCAAAGCTATGAGGAAAACCATATCAACAGGCTCCTTATTTAGTCTAATTAAAGTAACAGATTTATGGCATATATTGTGCTCCTTGGTTAGCATTGCTACAAAACTACTCAGATAAAGCACTCCTGTATACAATGCTATGTTTTCTAGAAATGCAAAAGTAACCAGATTTGACAGCATCAGAGGGGGTGATGATAGAGGGGAGAGAAGTCAACATAAGTAAAAAAAATTAGTGAAAGAGAAAATTGGGTAGAAAATTGGCTAAGGGAAGTTACCGGACTAGAATTCACCTCAAGAGAAAATAAAAGTCAAAAAGGAAAGGAAATTTTGAATTTGTGCCAAGGCTACCTGCTTTCATATTTTTTCAAGAATTTAAAGTTCAACAAACTTACTAAATGTCATTACACAGAAAAACTTGTTCCTAAAATCAAGTTATCATTCTGTTTAGCTCTCCTCACTGTGCCAGATTTTCAGAATGTCCAGAAATATAGTACCTTCTCTACAACCAAAAGAAAGTCTTAAAAAAGAAATTCCTTCTAGGTGTATAGAAGACAGCAGATACTTTGACAGTATATGCCTGGTCATGTTTGGGTGGAAACCCCCTGTGAGCTGCATATCAAAGTAAAAGGGAAGAAAAAGGGAGACAACAAATTCTGAAACTCTTCCTTAGGCTACTCCCAAGGTGGCCTTTGATCTTGTCTTCATCTTTCTTCTTGGGAGTGAACTTTATCATTTTGAAAAAAACGCAGATTCAAATGCAGAGAAGAGAATGTCAAAGGGACACTTTACTGATTACTAGTGTTTGATATGTATAAACTGGCAAAGCCAATAGGAGCCAGTTATACAACTTTGCTATATACAATTCTTTTCTTTTTTTTTTAAGTTGAATTTCCCAATATTAAATTTTATGCAGAAAGCTAAAGTGTGTTTCAATCAGAGGCAACCTGTTTCCATTCTTTCGTGGTTCAACAGATACCTGGCAATTCTCCAGTATGTGAGAGTCCCAAGGAAGAACTCCAGTGATGTAGGAGCAGAATTAAGCATGAAATTGGAGAGAGGAGGATTGGATCCCTATAGCAGAAAAGGACTTGGTTTTCAGAAGAACCATACAAGCTATCTTCTCCCAAGTGGTCAGAATACCCCACAAAAGACCAAAAAGGAACTTTATTGGAAGTTTAATCTGAATGGAATACTCTAGCAGTTTATGAAACAAAAAGCAAGTTGTCCGGTCCAAGTACCGTTCCCCTCGTTAGCCTGAGAAAACTGAATCAGAAAACCTGAATTAGGTAATAATTGTGATGACACCATGAATATTTTGTAGCCTTGGTTAAGTAACTTGACCTTTCTGAACCTCCACTGTTTTTGTTTACACAAGCAGAATTTTATTTTATCAACTTTATGGGGTTCAGATGACATGTTCAAATGACATTTTTTATAAGTATTTAAGTTTTTTTATACTATATAGCACTATACATTAAAAAGTAAAGGAGCAAGGGAAATAAAGGTGGTTTTGAAGACCCCCTAATGTAAAGAATTTGCCTGAATATATAGCAATAAATAACCTAATTCACAAACATTTGTTTGGGGTTTTCCTTTTTCTTTGAAAGAAATGGAGCAAAAATGAGCTTCCCTAGGAATAGGAAAAAGGGAAAGATTGCATAGTGTTTAGGTTGAGTGCTTGTCACTTGTTTTAAAAAAAAAAACCTAGTATATGACTGAACAATCCAGTCCCCCACCCAAAGAAGCACCAATGGAAGCATTCATACCTCAATCTGTTTGTGGTTGTAAGAATGGCCACCACCATGTTCAAAGGTGTCCAAACTCCTGCCAAAACGGTCACTTAGGCCCTTTAGCCTTGGGTTAATTTGTGGGTGGGAGACATGACCCTTCTGTTTAGTAGCATATTCAAAAAAAAAAAAAAAAAAAACAAAACATAGTGTCAGAACTCATGAAATAGAACACATTTTCTAAATCCAGGGTACTGACCACAACAAAGAATAGAAAGCAGAGGTTTAGGACCCACACACTCTTTCATAGAAACTTGGTTATAGGATCAAAACATGGTACTGGTTTGTTATTTCTGGCTCTTACTCAAGAAGATAATCTGTAGCATAGCTATGGAACAAGAAGATGTAAGATTAAGTTTATTCTGAGTGAGGTTTCTTTTTAGATTTTTATCAACGACAGTAAGTTCCAGTGTTAGTAGTGGGGAAGGTGAAGGTTTGGAAGAGAGGTAGGGTTGCTGCTCCTATTAGCAAAATTTCTAGCTCTACCACACAGTCCACAATGGGTAACATCTTCAAGACTTATTGAATGAGGCTTATGACAAAAATTATCAATATTGAAAGAAATTCTTGATTTTCAGACCCTTTGAATATGCTCAAGATCATGCTTTCATGGTAAAATATCTGTACATTTTTTATGTTCAAGTCATAAGGGAATAGTAGAGAAGACATAAAAATATCTAGTCAGATGTGAGTCCCTATATTACCTAAGAAAATTCAAAAATAATCACAGTAAATGATGATAATAAAAGCTATAAACTTTCTACTAAATTGAAACTCAAGTTATTGTGCAGTTCCACATGTTAAAATACTGAGCCATTTATTTTAAGTCTTTATTTGTTAAAACATATATTCACATGAGGTCAATTTCCCACTAAAATTTAGTGCTAGATGGCTATAAGATCACTTAGTCCTTTTGTAAACCCTTCATTTAACTGTGAAGAAAATAAGGTACAAATGAATTTGTATTCCCCTTCTAAACACTTTCTCTCTGAGTTAAGATTTACAAATAAAGAATAGTAATTGAGAAATTAGTCAGACACCATAACCGGACTTTTAACCCTGGGAAGGATGATCATACATATATTCAATAGCAATGTGGTTTACATTTTACCAAGTATTAAAGTAACTTAAAAATAACAGCTCCCTTTTCTATTAGTTGCAAGAAGGAAAATATCCAACATTATTTTCTGTTTTGATGTTTATATACAAAAGCTAATCTAGAAACAAATATGAATGAATGGAAAATTTATAAAGAAAAACATATCCAACAACCAGCCATAAAAAATTGTAAAGGCATTAACTCATCTGATAGAGAAGATATAGCACTAAGTTATAATGTCACTTTTCCTTGAAAAACATTAAAACAGGCCATTTCTCTACTATTTGCAATATGGTAGGTACATAAGGTGTTAATCCTTCTAAGCTATGCTTAAAAAATTATTTAACATTCAGACCATTATTTAGCATACAGCTGGTTAGCAATTTTCCACTAAAGTACTGGCTCATATCCCACATTTTTTTCTTCTGGCACTTACCTGGAGCTGTAAAGGGCTGAGTCCAGAAGCAGCAGCAGCTGCCATTGTTGATGGAATGAACTGTACGGGGTAGTTATCACCTGTCGGAAAGAACAATGCAAACAGGTTTAGACAATGCAGAGGGAATCGCAGTCGACAAGTACAAACATGGTCCTTGGATTGCCTGAGCTTTACAACATTGCTCTAAGCCCAAACATCTGCAGAAACAAAAGGCTTAGTTGGGCACAGACTTGCAGTGTTGCTTTGGAACTTTTTGTTAACAGATAGCTGGTAGGCAAACTGGCAAAACATGAATGTGATGTTAAAAAAATTAAATGTGCAATTCAAGCATGTTCACTCCATTACAAATCTTGTAATACATCATTTTTTCAGGAGTAAAAAAATATCTTAAAGCCAGGCTGACACTCAGTTCACTGAGAAAGCATTAGGGCTTTTTATCAGAACAACAAAAGTTTTGGCATGGTAGGCAAGACAGAGTATTAAAGTCCAAAAAAGATTATAAGTTACTGATTGTCCATAACTCTACACTTTATTCTGCAAAAAAAGAAAAAGGAAAAACATTTAAATGCCTCCTCTTCAGTGATAGGGATGAGAATAAAACTAAGCTTGTCCACCAACATTCTGCCTGGTAGCCCAAAAAGAGTAGAAACCATATTTTTCTGGACTATCTTCTGGCGGAAACTAGCACAGAATCATGCACACTAGGCACTTATCACTTATTTGTTGATGATGATTTGGTTAACTAATCACACATTTTACGTGAGATATCTGTATTAAAAGTCTGGCAGAGATTGAGCAAGGCTCAACAGATAATCAATATGACACTGCAATGTGTTTCTGACTCCAGATCCATCCTAAACAGAGGAACTGAAATACTTCCTGTGACCTGTGAACACCAGATATGTGCAGTGACCTGAAGAATCAAGGGAAAGTAGAGAAATGTACTGTGATAGTGGTAACTGAAATCAAAATTAATACTTATGTATAAATTACACAATATCAGTGATTTAATGGAGTATCACTTTGGCTTCAGCTTCTTATTGAAAGTCAGTGTTATGTACTATCTCTAGGCTATATTTTAATAGGCTGTTCCTTCACACATTTTTGACATTTATAATAATCATGCTATTTTGCATGAACTTTCCACACTGAAATCTGAATGTATTAATGAAGAGGCAGTGTAGGAAAAAAAAGCACAGTGATAAAGGTAGTCAACTGGAAGGCAATAAACCTTTTTTCTGCATGGACACTAGTACCTGGAGCCTTCCGGTGCCCCTGGTTCCTTGGAACTCATCCTGCTTGCCACATGAAGTGCTACTCAGCTGGCCCAATGTAAATGTTAAGTCGCTTTCACTTTTAACAAATTGTTAGCTTCTAATCTACACAGTCTCTTTGCATCATATCCATAATACCTCATCAGACCATTGAGCACAGTGTGTGCTTGTACACAGTCCAGTAACAATTGGCTTCTGATTGCATATGGAGCGCTGCTACAATGCATTCACTAACACTATATTGTGCTGGTCTCCTATGGAGTAATGTTCAAAATATCTGATCTTGTTTTTCCCTTCCATGAGGTTGATTTTGGTTTGCAGTACTACATGAGCTTTTTTAAAAAGACAACTAGACCAAATTATTTTTTATAGAAAATGACTGTCGCTTTATGCTTAAATAATTCTACTGATCTTCCTGATATTTAACTAAATTATCTCAAGAAAGAATATCCTAATCTAAGTCAAATAATATTTCTTTGGTCGATATCTTATCAGGTTAAAAAAAATCACAAAACGATGCTGAATTAATGATGCTTCAAAAATAGGGGAAAAAAATCACCATTCCAATCATCAACATGGACTGCCTCCCGGAACATTTTAGAGCTGTTCTTTCTTTAAATATCATGCATTATTCATACTAACTCTAAACCACAAACCCCCTCCCTGTAAGTTTAATACCAGTTGCTTTATTTGTACTAAAACATTTTTCATGTCAAACATATTTAAAAAAATCAAACTCTAAAAGAATTCCCTGGGGCACTCCTTTTTTCATAGCTGTCATGCTTCTATGCTATGAAATAGCTGATTTTTTTTATAGTTTTTGGCTTGCCAGTTAATTTATTACTATCTCTACCACACCCTGTAGTACTCTCCAGCTCACCTGCTGGCTACAAACAGCTTTCTTTCCACTGCTGACAAGCATATTTTTTAAAACGTTCTTAACCTTTCTGCTGGCTTGAATCTGTATCTCTGAAGATAATCTTTAGAAAGCTATTTCTCCAGAACACATCATTGTATCAATACTAAAAGTAAAAATGAATACATTAGAGCAACAGAGTATATTACATAAAATGACTAGGAGAGAAATGAAAAGTCAGGGGAGGATAAGGGTAAACAAGAGAGGGGTGTTAAAAACAGAAAAGAAAAATGCAAGGAAGAGAGAGATTACAGGTACTGTGAAGTTTACTTTTTTTTAATAATAAAGTTACAGCACCCTGGCCCCTTAATTTTCTCTGCCTAAGAGTCAATCAAGAAAAATTTCTCAGTGACTGAGTTGGCAAAGATTCAGTCAACATGTTGTAGCAATTTTTTTCAAATTTGTCTCTGGATGTGAAATGCTTGCGTGAGGAACCATTCTTTTTAAATTTAAACAAAGGAAGATGAAGCTTGTCAGAACAGGTTGGTCTTAGACACTACTGTAATCTGGCCCTTGTTACCTCTAGTATAAGAATACAACTTCCAAATGCCAATTTAGGAAATAATGCCCATTCCGTAAATCCATCTTTCCAGCCTTCTAGTTTTCCCAACTGACTACTTTTATCTGAAGATTATACAACAAATACAAAACAGGATTTAAAACCTATGGAAAATTTGCTTGAATTCAATTTCACTTGTCAGAATAGACAACATTCTTTTGGAATTAAAGCAACTCCATAGCAAGAGTGCCTGAATGAGAGAAAGTAGATGTTTAAATTATCTGGGAAACTGAAATGAAGGCGAAACTTGTTAAAACTTAAACATAGTAAAAGGGGGAGCTTGTGCTAAGAACTTAGAATCTATTGACTCAGGCTACTTCCTCTAGGAATACTCCTAGTTTGTATAATTTAGATATAAATTTACTTTTACCAAAGAGTCAAAAATCTATGTGTAAATATCCACCCATTTACTTTGATTTTACAGAACGACAAGGGCTGGGATAGTTATAGTCTTCTCATAATATTAACTTCAGACATTAATCTATTGAGGAAATACTTTAGGTTGGGTAGAGCAGAAAAATGCATTAAACTAGGAGACAGGACTCAGAGATTCTTCAATCACTGTTCAAAGTGGGACTCCAGTCTCATACCTTATTTCCAACCATAAAAACAGAAGAAAAATGTAATACTTGACCCTTATTTTTTCACACATTATTGTGTGCTAGCATCATAGGATGATAGTGAATTATTTAAGGTATCAAACAATCTATAGATACACCCCACTTTTATGAGTTATTGTCATTCTTGCTACACTATGGAAATATTTCAATCCCAATCACTAATAAAGACTTGGGCATGTCACTTTGCAACTTGCTTTGTCATATGTATTCAGAACAGCAAAAGTTTGCAACTCTTCTACATTCTGAAGGAATGCCATAACCAAATCTGAATTTATCTGAGACATTACACTGAAGCAAAAGTTAGAGGGTATAGACAATACATTTACAATCCTCCAAATAAATCATAACTATATATATATATATATATATATATAGTGTATATACAATGTGTTTGTGTGTGTGTGTGTGTATATATGTGTGTGTATATATATATATACATATATATATATATATATGTATATATATATATATATATATATCCAAACAAAGTGTACTGAATTAAATACTAGCTGAAACATAGAATTAAAAAGAAGC
Organism: Talpa occidentalis; assembly: GCF_014898055.3. Taxonomy (NCBI): domain Eukaryota; kingdom Metazoa; phylum Chordata; class Mammalia; order Eulipotyphla; family Talpidae; genus Talpa; species Talpa occidentalis. Next base: position 31,381,029 of record NW_023603184.1, read on the forward strand.
ATTAGGTATCAATTGCACATCAACAAATTAAACGACCTTAGAATAAATGGACAAATTACTTCCAAAACACAAATTACCTAAACTGCCTCAAGAAGAAACAGAAAATATAAACAGTCCTTTAACGAGGAAAGAAATTTTAGAAAATAATGAGAAGGCATCTACTTACACAGAAAGACCTGCCACTGTTAAAATGCTAATAGTATCCAAAATAATCTACAGATTCAGTGAAAACTCTAGCAAAATTCCAACAATCTTTTTACAAAAATGGAAACGCTGATCTATAAATTTATATGGGAATTTCAAGGGCCCCCAAGAGCCAAAAACAATTTGGAACACTAAAAATGAAGATTAAAGTTAAAAGAGTCATACTTCCTGACTTCAAAATTTATTACAAAATTGTAGTATTGGGCCTCCCTGGTGGCACAGGGGTTAAAGTCAGCACTATCAAGCTATCACCAGCCACTGCAGCATGAGTTTGATCCCAGTCCAGGGAGATAATCCACTTGGCACAGCAGATTTCTCCTGTCACACCCGCTCTTCCCTTCAGCAGTGTATTTCAGTAGATCCACCTATTCTGCTCCCCACTCTGTCTCTGGTGAATCTTCTCACCCTATGCACCTCTGGCCTACACCCCAGCTCTTATATGCACAAATAAATAAAAAAAAGTCTTTAAAAAAAACTAAGTTTTTGTATTCATAAATAAAATAAGTCTTTTAAAAAAACCAAAGTTGTAGTATTCAAAACAGAATTGTACTGGCATAAGATAGATAAGATAGCTACATAGATAGCTACATAGATATAGATATGAAACAGATAAAGTGCCTAGAAGTAAACCCTCACATGTATAACTAATTGACTTTTGACAACTATGTTATGACCATTCACGGGGGAAAAACATCTTGTTAACAATGGTACTAGAAAAACTGAATATTCACATGTAAAAATAATGACATTATGCTTACTTTATAGCACATTAAACACTGATTAAAATAAGATATCAACTTAATAACTGAAACCTATAATACTCTGAGAAGAAAACCTAGAGTAAATCTTTCTGACCTGGCAATGATTTCATACGATACCGAATGCCGCGGGTAACAACAACAAAACTAGATAAATTGGAATTAATCATAATTAAAAACTTTTGTGTTTCAAAGGATACAATTTAGTGGAAAGGCAACCTAAAGAAGGAAGAAAAAATTATTGCAAATCATATCTCTGGTAAGAGATTAATGTCTGGAATATATAAAGGACTCCTGAAATTCAAGAATAGAAAACTAAACAAACCAATTTTAAAATGGCCATTTCTCAAACAGACATTTCTCAAAAAATATATAATCCTTCAATAAATACATGTAGAGAGGCTCAAAACCATTAATCATTAGGGCAGTGGAAATTAAAACCACAATGGATCACTACTTTACACTGACTAGATAGCTATATAACTTTTTAAATGGAAAATAACAAGTGTTGATGAATTTATGGAGAAATTAGAACTCTCCTGCTTGTTTATGTGGATGTAAAATGGTGCAGCCTCTGTGGAAGAGTTTGGCAGGTTTTCCAAAAATTTAAACATAGGATAATCATATGAGCCAACAATTCCACTCATGTGTTTATATGTATTTATATATTTAATCCAAAAGAACTGACAGCAGGGATTCAAACAAATATTTGTGAATCAATATTCACAGAAGCATTTTCACAATGGTTAAAAAGTGGAAAAACTCAAGTGTCCACCAACAGATGACTAGATAAGCAAACAGATACATGTATAAATGGTATAAAAATATTCAGCCATAAAAAGGAATGACCTTTTTTTTGATATATGTTATACGAATGGGCCTTGAAAACATTATGCTTAGTAATATAAATCAGACACAAAAGAACAAATATTGTATGATTCATTTTACATGAAATAACACTAATAGGCAAGTTCATAGAGAAGAATAATATAACAAAGGTTAATAGGGGTCAGGAGTAGGGGGATAGGGAGAGTAATTGTTTAATACCTACAGAGCTTTTGTTGGGAATGATACTTTGGGGTACAAATAATGGTAATGGCTACATAACATTACAAATGTATTAATGCCAACAAAGTTGTACATTAAAAATGGTTAGATTATAAATATTGTATTTAGTATTTATGTATTAGCAGTTATGTATATTTTACCACGATATTTTTAATAGAACATTAGATAAGGGATAATCAGACATCTCAATCAAATGCTCAGTTTTGGGATCACATTTCTAATCAATAAGGTTGAAATTTAATGTCAAATTTACCATTTCACAGTCAGATTTTACCAATAAACCTAGGGCAGAATTTGCAAAGAATTTTCAGACATTTTAACAAATTTAATCTCATACCACACTGAGCAGTGGATAAATCATGACATTTTCTTTAGATTACAAAAAATACAAAGCTCAGCAAGGTTAAATGGCATGTCAAGTAAGAATTTAATAAAATAATTCACATAAAATATTTAGCACAGTGTTTGGCACAAAAGTAATTATTAAGCAAGCTTTAGATATTATCATATTACAACTAAGAAATGAATGGAGAAGCCAGCAGCAAGTAGCATCTCCTAGGAAACTTCAAGGGGCTGTACTAGCAGCAATCATGTGAAAAATTCCAACTACGCAAAATACATGGGTCAACTGCATGATCTCTGGCGAACGAAGGAGACTATTCATTGTTTTTATTTTACTGGCAATGCAATCTTGATCTGACATTCTATGCAAGAGGCTCAATTTTTAATTATTTCAAATATAGATGCTCAAATGTATTTATCTTATCCTGCATTGCTGTTTCTCTCAGTATATGATGTGAAAGAGCAAAGCAACCACAATTCTGTGGTTTACATTCTGGGTCCTGATGCGCTCCTTCCTAGAAAGATGTCTCAAAATATAGAACTAGTAAAATAATTAGGGGTTAAAGAGCAATAAAGCTAATTCTAAAGAGACTGATTTGTGTGGTTCCCTGAAACTGTACCATCCTTTGCAGGCAGTATGTCACCTCAACAACGCACCAAAGTGGGAGAACTTGTTTGGTGTTCACTGAATACTGGGCCATTAAATGTCCAGAGCAATGGGTTAAATTATCTGAAGGGGAGAAGGTACATAAACTTAAATATATTTGTTTTGATTATCCTTGTATGGATTCAGGAGCAGTCAACTTTGATAGTAAATATCACTTTTGCCCTCTCAAAACCAAAGTGGTCCTTGCACTCTGGAAACCAAGACAATTACTCAATTCCCAAGTGTTCAGAGGCACAAACACTGTGGGAATTGTAGGATTATTTTAGCTATGGAAAGCTAGAAAAGGACAAAAAGGCAAGCCATTTATTTTGTAATTTATAGTGCTTGCTCATTCTCTTATTTGGTGAACAAAAATAAAAAGCTAGGCCAGTCACCATTTCAAGGTTTTTTATATGGGACAAACCTACTGACTATTAAAAATTTAGTCATTGTCGCACATGTTTTCAAAGTAAATGATCATACAGCTCATTTGGAGCACAAGATTTTTGTCCTAACTCAAATCCATTAGTATATTTCTCTCCCAATTCAGGGACAAGAATAAAACTGCATGAATAAGTCTCCTGGATGTAATTTCTCTACTAATAGCATAAAACATGTAACCTTAATCCGTTTAAGTTTAATTGTGATATGCATTGAAGCTTGGACAAAGTATTAAAGAATAAGAGTTGTGGTTAACTAAATTTTCTGACATAAATTATGGGTGAGCTTTTTCAAAACATCCTTGCTTGTGATGAAAAATCATCCTACGTATCCAAATCCATTGCCCTTACTTCACCAACAAGGTTTAACTAACATAACCGAATATAAGGTTGTTACCCCAGGACACTACCCTATACTGCACTTTAGGCATTCAATAGAGATAACTTACTCCTGCATCATACTGTCCCCATATTGTCTCTATATTTTGCTCAGTTACATATTACATTCTCATTGATATTGTTTGAAAAGATTTTTTTAATAGTCACAAATTCATTGAACATATAACAATATCTTCCCCCCCATGAAAATCAGCACTATTGTTTTAACAAAATTAAGTAACATATTAACCTTGTTGATGTTTATGTTTAATAGAAAATAAGGCTCATACCTGATTTTGAAAAGTGAAGAATTATAATTTAAAAATACGGAAATTAAATAGACAGTTTCCAAATATAATACATTTAAATAGAAGTAATGACTTATAATCAGGATAAACCATTAAGTTTAGTTTACATCAATGCCTCAAAGGGAGATATAGTTCCAAAGAAATATTTCAAAACTTGAGTTTTACCTACAAGAGGGATTCTCTACCAAATGCAATAATAATTGATGGCAACATGCAATAAATATAGATGATAAAACTAAATAGATTTGTTTTTATGCTATTTCATTAGCCTTCTTACTGAAAATTTTAGAATCTTGATTTATATTTTATTATTTCTTTAAGCATATTAAAATGCCTTTGTTCATTTTCTATACCCAATATACAAGAACTACTGCAGTCAGATGTGGTGGTTAATATAATCAGGTTAATATATTTAAAAGAACTTGACACAGAAATTATTAATGAGTAGAACAAGGTCACTCCTTCTGAGCTGAGGTCACTTACAAAGAATGCACAAATGAAATTAGGTTGACTTTTATTTACTTGACTATCTTCTTACATTGAATTCCTTGGCAACATATCTTTAAACATTTAAAACACTGTTTACAAGGAGACTCTAAAGAAGCTTCAAACCATTATGCCCCTAATTGAATTCCCAGGAGTCCAGTAAACTCAGAGGAATAAAGAAAAATCATAACATTTACTAAATCATTTCAAAACATATTTCACTTCAAGGTTATGTGACCTGTTTTTTGAGGTTCAAAGATGAATGAGAAAATATTACTGAACGCTTCATTATTTAGACTAAAATCAAAAAGAATTTTACCTATTAGTGGTAAGCTAATTAAATCAGTCCAGTTTTAACTTTGCTTCCAAGACAAATTAGACAACAAACAATGACAACATTTTAGACTGTCTGTGACCAGCTTCCAGAGCATAAAAGCTCTCAGGAAGAAGAAAATACCTTTAACCAAAGACAATTATTCACAGTAAATGTATGAGAAATAGCTGGACAAAAATCTGTAGTCTCAGGGCAGGTAGCATTTCACCTGTGAATTCAGAACAAACTCAAGTGAAAGAAGAAAAAGTGAAAGTTTTTAGCAACCAATTAATTTATCAATATTCCTTCTTCCCAATTAACTTCCCAATTCTAATCTCACATTAAAATAAGCTTTGTTATTTTTATTCATATGTCCTTCATATGCACCTCTGTTATTGTGACTACTAAGCAAAACATGTGGATTTTAGCATTTCCAAAAGAACGTTAAATCTCTCTCTACTTACCTGGTTTGTATGTTATTCCAGGGGGGAAGAGGAATCCTGTTGGGCTGCAGCAGCTGCTGCCAGGGTCCGCTGGTCATGTGGAATTGGGATCATGAGCGGAGGCATGTGACCCTGAACCTGCTAAACAGAAGAGAGCCTATGATCAGACAGAGAACAATGTATGCCAAGAATATTTGTTTTTCACTCCTGGTATTCCAGTACCTAAACAGCCACCCAGTTCTAACCTCATCCCAAAACTGTTCCTTGAGAAAATCCACCCAATTCCTTCTCCGAGATTCCATTAGCACACCAAGGGCATAAACTCATTGTGAATTTGCTTCATC